>NC_090790.1:7605000-7957500 GCF_040054535.1 Antennarius striatus | reverse complement strand
TTTACAGTTATATTTTAAAAAAAACTATACACTACAGACTGCAGAACTGCAGATTACACTGGTCATCCAGATTTAGAATGTTTGGTTCTTTCAGTTCTTTGAGTTCTTTGAGTGGTCTGCTGGCAGGATTTCTGGTTATACAGTCTGACGGCCGTGGGCAGGAAGGACCTGCGATAGCGTTCCTTCACGCATCTTGGGTAATATAGTAACATTTACCAATACATGCAGTATTTTTATTGGAAAAAATCTTATTCATCAGATATTCGCATGGCCTAACTCTTGTAGTACAGAATAATTTTAAGATGAGAACATTGCAAGAGGCAAAAAAACCTCCCAATATTGCTCAACTTCTGTTGAGCTTTAGTGTTCACTTTATGCTCCTTTGTAACCAGTCAAGGCTCATTAGTCGCATTTAAAGTGTCATTAAAAAGCATTAAATTGAATTAGTGGATGCCTCCAGATAAAACTCCTTAGTAAAACTGACGTTAACTTCATTTCATAATATAATTACTGATGCAAAATCAGCATGTCATAAGAGACACAAAGTGAGAATTTACTTCTACTTAAAGGATGCAAGAAACAACTATTAAAAGAAGTACATACAATAATGCCACAGCAGTTTCAATCAAGAAAACCATAATTTAGTTTCCAGCATAATTATACAATCAATCATTTTGAATAGTCTAATTTCCTCTTTCCATATTTATTGTGCTGATACAAAAAACTCCTCAAATGTATGAACTGTGATAACATCGATGGGGGGTGTAATACATTATAAAAAATGTATAATAGTTTATGATTAGACCTTGGAGTTAATGCTGAATGGCTCATCAAAGAAGAGGTGAGTTAAATGATGGTAAATATGTAATAAGCTTCAGTATGGCATTTCATGATGTGGGAATGATGTAGTAGAGGAAGTTGTGGAAACATTGTAGGATTATGTTGGATTTCTTCTGAGCTTTTTTTTTTTTTTTTTTTGAACCGATTACCATTCGATAATTCAGAACACTTCAGCTGAAAATGCTGTATCACTATTTTTACAAAGGTTTTTTATTTTGTGTTAATTAATACATCCTCATCATATAATATCATTACAGTAACTCATCATCATGTACAGCAAATTGGGTAAAATGTCACACCAATCTTTCTCTTGTAAAATAATGAGTGTGATTGGTTGCTCAAGTTACTTTTTCTCCTTCATCAAACAGCAGTATTCTTTTCATTCTGGTGATTCTTGTAAAAAGGAACCTTGTGTAAGTGAATTTTCACTATTTCACTCACAAAACACACAGTAACATTATTAGATTAAGGAAACATCTTTGTTTTCAAAATACAAAACAAACAAATTCATTCATTAATTAATCATCGTTTTATCCGCTGCGGTGGGTTGCAGGGAGCTGGAGACTATCCCAACTGACTGAGCGCGTGGGGGGGGGGGGACTCCGGGCGCGACGCCAGTGCACAGATGGAAAAAGTGTCAGGTGTGATGTGTGATAAAAGAGTTTCAGCTAAAATGAAAAGAAAGGTGCACAAAACTGTGGTGAGACCAGAGTGTTGACCAGAGTGTTGTTTGGTCTAGAGACAGTGTCACTGAGGAAAAGACAGGAGGCAGGGCTGGAGGTAGCAGAGATGAAGATGCTGAGGTTCTCTTTGGGAGTGACCAGGATGGATAGGATCAGGAATGAGTACATCAGAGGGACAGCACATGTTAGAGGTTTTGGAGATAAAGTCAGAGAGGCAAGACTGAGATGGTTTAGACACTTTGAACTGCCAGACAGGAGGCCTAGAGGAAGACCAAAGAGGAGGTTTATGGTTAGCGTGAAAGAGGACATGAAGGTTGTTGGTGTGAGAGAACAGGATGCAGAAGACAGGGTCAGATGGAGGCAACTGATTTGCTGTGGCGACCCCTGAAGGGAAAAGCTGAAAGGAAAAGAAGAAGACTGTTGTGAAACATGTGTTTAATGGCTTACACTTTCCAAGAGACCCTAAATGTTGGTTTTTTGTTCTCTTTAATGGACACTTTTATTTCTACCTTCTGAAAGAACATGTTCCTAGGTGCAAAAACCTCACATCTGATTCAGAATACCCGTCTCAGTGTCATTCCTTGGGCCAATTTGTACCTTATCAAAATTACAAAACACGTTCCACTGTGTGGCTGTCTGAGACCAGGTACAAAATGTCAGCCTGATGACTGGCATCAATCGTGTTCAGTGCCACAGTCTATTCAGACAGAAAATGACATTTAGTGGGTCAGCCTAATTCCAACATTTCTTTCTTTTTGTTTTGGTCTGTGTCTGTGTGTTTCTGCATGTGTATCAGTGCACTTTGTTATCCAGAATCTACAGATTATCATTTTTCATTCAGTCAATGGTCTTCTATCTTTTCTCATAATGCTTCACTTGGATGGATGACTGTGTCTCAGGTATGTTTACCCTGCAGCTGAAAGCAGTCAATGGTCCACCCCTTTAGTTCAGACAGAAATATCTCAACAACTATACAATGGATTGCTGTGAAATCTTGTACCGAAAGTTGTTTTGCACAGGGGGATGAATTCCATTGACTTTGCGAATGAATTCCATTGACTTTGCAGACCAAGTTTTTTAAAGCTAAAGGTTTCAAATGTCTCAACAGTGGGTTGGCAAAAATTCAACAATGACATTTATTGTTTGATTTTTAATGTTTGGTGTGTAAATACTTGCGAAAATTGCAAATATAAACTTTCCATCCAGACTTCTGTTATTTATGCATTGTGTCACATGCTTGGTTTTTCTTTTTATTATCAGCTACTGAGATGTTGTGAAATCACTTTCATATAACAGCAATGAAGTTGCCATTTTTCTCCTGTTCATACTAATGCATAACCATGACTGTTAAATGAATGTAGTGCATAGTCACTTTGTCATCCTTTTTCCTTTGTCATGGTCAACTGCTCTCCCCCATGCAAGCCATATTCCTTCACCTAACTTCTGTGACTGTATTCCCTTGATTTATTCAGAGCTGCATCAACACCCTCTTTTCTCTATACCTCTGACTGGACCAAGGTCCAGACATTCATATTGTGCTTCCATATTATCAAAGAAAGTCAATGTTTTGCAATAATCACTTATAGTGACTCAGGATATCAGGTATCGACATGAAACAACAGAAATGCTGGATTGCATACTCTCTCCTGAATTTCTTTGATGTGTTTGTGACACATTTTAGTTGTAACTTTTGAGTTTGAAAGAATGCAGAGATATCACCAGATACAAATCAAGAAGCCCACCGTCCCACAGTCTCTGCCATTATATCTCTGAAATCCATGCTATCCATGGCTAAGAAGAGCTGTTATGATGCCAAAGTTATTATTGCCAAGGCAATTCATCACTCACCTGATTTGACAATTTAGTAAAGGCTGCAAGTCATATTTGTCAATGTGGAGCCTCACAAGCTACTTTTGAGAATGACAGTATTTTATTTTATTTTTTAAATGATAGTGGCAGAAATTGTAGAAAAAAAGATTGCTCCAAAATCTGGACTGATGACATTCAAGATTGAATATTTTTACTGCGTTTTCAAGAAAGTAAAGAGGGATCATGATGAAAAAGACATTTCAAACAGATTTATATTATCTCAACCAAATCATCTTCTGTCAAATCAACTGATGGGACTTAAAAGGAGACAGCCCTTAAAAAAAGAACATCATATCAGTGAGCTTAATGCTTTAATTAATGCATTTTGCAAGTGAAGGTGATAAACAAAAAGACAATAGGGACCACAGACGAGGGAAAGATGGACATGAGAGAATACTTTTGACCACTTACTGTATGTTGAAACGAATCTTGTGTTTTTGCCCATTGGGAGGAAAAAGTCAAATGAAAATCCAAATAGTGTTTTGACAAGCAGATACTTGGGGCTTTGTATATTTACTGATTTGCTCCCATGAAGATTTTGTCTACTTTTTTCCTCTGCTGTCTTTTCTAACCTTTTTTTTCCCCAACAATAATCTGTTCCATTTTCAGTCTGAACTCAAGCCTCTTGCTTTTTCTCTGTGTGCAGAAAGGAAATTCAAATGGTAAAGCATGAACAAACTGTCAACCATCTTTATCAGAAAAACAAAAAAAAACACAAAAAACACTTAAAGTAGTTTCTGAATGATCTGCAACGAGAGTCTAATGTATATAAATAAATTCAGAAAATAATGCAAAATAATATTGAGTGCATCGAGGCGCTGTTAGCACTCATAATGTGGCAACATGATGCCTGAGTCCTCAGAAAGTTAAAAATTTTGATCAAGAGGGAATATATGAATTTCAAGTAGGTTTTGAATTTATTGGGAAAAGAATCAAACATACTTTGTTTTGATTGAGACAGGAAATGATCAGAGAGGGAAGATGTCCATAGAATGAAATGAGAGTAAAGAAAATATCACAAAAAGCCCAGACAGTCATGGTGTTGATGTGAAAGACAGTATATTGTTGGAATACTAATGGAATGAAAACATCTGGTAGCTCGGATGGAGGTAGTCCAGCATCCCTGGTTGATGTGGTGAAGGGCTGATAGTGGGTTGTGACTCATAACATCAGACTTTCCTAAAATGTCACTTGTGTGACCTGTTGCAATCTGGTGGCAGCATGGCTAAACTCTACCTCTTCAAACCAGTTTTAAAAGCTGATTGCATAATCCATTAAAATTGCAAATATAACTCATTACGCCAACATGCAACAGCAAATGTTTCTGTTTATGAGTCTCATACCAATAAAACACATGGACCTTACCACGCTTGAAGCTCTGCTCAAACAATCAAACAAAACATAAAGAGTTTAAAAATACCACCAATTTAGTTGGAAAAAAAAAAAAGTAAATACGCAGGCAGGCCAGGTTATACTGGAAGGTAGTGGTGACAATATCTAATGTTAATTAATATGTTTGTGTTTTTCTCAATATCCAAAAGGTTAACACACACACACGCACGCACACGCACACACACACACACACACACACACACACACACACACACACACACACACACACACACACACACACACACACACACACACACACACACACACACACACACACACAAATAATTATTTTTAAAATTCTTTTATAAGTGCATGCTTGTCTGTCTCTATGTGACTCCACAGTGCACTCTTGTTGCACCCGGAGAGTCCCCTGCCATAAGCCCCCAGTCATCTGGGATAGGCTCCAGCACCCTGCGACAGCGGATTGGGTGGGTATCGAAATGATTAATGAATGTGTTTCTGGATATGACTCAAAATGTTTTAAATACTTTATAAATATAACCAACCATGTTTAGATGGTGTTTTTTATGTAATTGTTTTTATCTCTTATTATAAAAATGTAAAAAAAAAAAAAAGGGCTACTTCATTAAAAAAAAGAAAGAATATATATATATATATATATATATATATATATATATATATATATATATATATTGAGTTGGGACAAAAGGAATAAATGACCACTCATTGAACAATGTGGGAAATTAAGTGAATTTTGTGAAGGGGCACTCAGCAGAGAAAAATAGCCAGATTAAAGTACTTGAAAACCAGAAAAATGAAGAACATTTATAGCGAAGTAGGCAAGTACTTATCTGTAAAACAAAGTAAAACAATACATTTCTCAACTATGTTATATAAGACAAATGAAGACATGTGGATTAAATAACAGTTTTGGAATTTGCACATTCCAAAGACAACACAAAATATAACTGCAAACAAATAAATGAATTGCCACAAATCTAGAGCCATCTTTATAATCACAACAGGTCCCTCTCTGTTATCTCATTAGGTCTGTCATGTGCAACTTGTTAGTGTGATGGCTGTACAAGTTCTCCTGTATTACATTCCGGTTCTGCTCCCAGTTCCCCACAGTGTGCATGCCAATGTACCCTTGAGCAAGATATATAGCCACAACTTGCTCCTTTGGTGCCATCAGGGCTACCCACTGCTCCTCAAGTCATATGCAGAAAATTTCCCTCTATAGATAAAGTTAATAAATAAAAACATAAGATTGAATAGAATATAATAGAAAATCTCATTCATCTGAACTAGTTCAGAAGGAAAACTTGTCAATACCAAGACAAACGTACGGATTATGATAAAATATTAACAGCCACAGTTAATCATGGTGTCACCCATCTATTAACATCAAGAAATTGTTGACAGAACAGCCACATATAACATCTCTGGTTCTCTCATTAACATAACAATTTGCATAATTTGTCTGTGATTACCTGACATGGTGATGGAGGCTGTAGATGGCAGCAAGCTAAAATCGGTTTAATTAAATGGATTACAACATCCATCAATGACATTCATAAGTTGACAATATTTACTAGCATGCTGGCAGATAAATATAATCATTACAATATAGTACCTCAGAGTGTTTGGCACATTACCATTGATACTGATGATTTCTGCATTGCAATTTATTTGACTATGTGATGAACACATTATTAACCAAACTGTCTTCCCCAGATGTTACTTTAATAATCATTGACAAAAAATGCAGATGCTATTATAAAACTATTTCAGTTTTCGATTGCTGTAATTTTTGCATGTCAGCATAAGTAGTCAAATGAAGATGAAGAGAACGATAAAGCAAATAAAAACAAACATGATACAGAAGTTAATGCTGTGGTATCTTTGTGCTGAAAGTAAAATGTCTCTACGTATTCCTTTAGATAACTATATGAATGTATTTTGTTGTTTTGGACAGCCATCAAAATACAAAGAAGCAGACACTATGGGTGCAGTCGATGAAGGTTTCACATAATTTATAGGCAGGCAAATTGCTCAATTGGCACAAAATGTAAAAACACTCTATGGCTGGTTCAGCAATGTACCCAATAGACTGAAATAATTCAGTTCAACCAGTTCAATATCAGGAATTTATCTTGCTTTCAAGGATTTATCTTGTCAACAAAACAAAATTTATATATTCATGAATGTCAGTTATTTATTTCTAGGCTTTCAGCTGCGTATGCCTATGGTTACTTGTGTAGTATATTTCGTTTGTACTGTATCAAATTATTCATTCTACAGGATATCTTTCACTTTCTTTTGAAGGAAACCTCTATTGATTTGTAAATCTAAGTGGTGAATAATGCTGTGGTTGGGTTATGTGACCATTCTAATGGTCACATAACCCAACCACCTTTTTGTGTTTGTTTTATAACCTTAAAAAGGCATTTATGTCATTCATTCTTAAATGAAACCTTTGAATTTAGTTTGATATGGGTCATTTTTCATCTTGCTTAATGTCTCCTGGAACCAATTCATGGCGTAGGGTGAGCTGTACCTCACTACACAGCTACAATAATAGCCATTTGTAGTTACAATGGCACTACAATCTAAATATGCTTTAAGGAAATCTGACTTTGTAATGGCAATGGTGTTCAGAAGACCGTGTCTAATGCCTTTTAAGTCAGATGGAGGAAAAGTCATGAGACTGGAGGCTTGCTTCCATTTCTTTCTTTTCTTTTTTTCTATTTTTTTTCCCGTATCTGAGCTCTGTGTATGGTGGGCAACAGAGGGGATCTGGGCATCTAGACCTCTGGCACAGCAGTGAGGAACCTGACACATGAATCCCAAGTAACATCATTGAGAAGGAGTGATTTAAGCTATGGCCACAGGGTGTAATTACAATCTTTCACAGTGCAAATAAGCTCCAAGTTGTACCACATGAAGATGTCTTTCTTCACTCAGTTATCCGGCTCTTTTTTTCCTACACACCCAATTGACAAGGTATGGCAAATAAAAGGCAGCTATGAAATCTGGTACAGAATGAACATCAGATCTTATCGTTTTTAACAAGATGCACATTGAATTTGTTAATTCTTCTTGCTTGTAATTGGTAATGAACTGTGACAGGGAAGATGTCCATAAAGCTGTTTCTTATGAGCAACTTGTACCCTCCCTCTCGTCTGCATAGCAACAGATTGATGTGGATGTGGCAGTGAGAGGGCGTATGTGACAGGGGACCAACAACACTAACTGGAGCATCACAACCTAAGGATTTGTAGAGTGCTGACAGCCTAACTTTGACATTGCTAATAACCTCAAGTTCACTATTAAATAAGCCACACAGACATACAGGAAAAAGTCATTTTACTGTTACATATGACTGGAAAATGTACTGAAACTGTTCCATTAGACACAATATACAGTTAGAACACATTGATTTTGTTACGGTCTTACTAAAATATTATCATAATATTTTAATATTTGTATACAATTGTGGTATATATATTTCAGAGAAAGACATGAGCTAGGAGGTCATAGTCTGGTCGATAGGGTGGAAAGAGTTGTTTCTAGGTTTGTGTACCTTGTAAAAATGACAAAACACTGCTGTTCCTGTGTGTGTGATTTCAAAGAGTGAGCTGGTTTTCGTCTAACAAAAGGTGTCACGTTGAGCTAAGAAATGGAGGAAATGTTCTAAATGCATTCAGAGTCTTCCGGTTGCTGATTGCACACATAATACATCGGCAAAACTTCACAATCTGTCTTTCCACACTGAGCTCATGCAGATCTCTAATTTAGTGCTTTTAGCACTTCATCTCATACTTAGAACATGGGGGACAGAGTTACATTGCATGGTTTGACCAGGCTGTGTAAATGGGACTACCGCAACCTCAAATGCACACAGCAGTGAAGTGAACCACTTCTGTGTCCCGTTGCCTTTTACTGCAGCAAACGGCAAAGAGTCTTAGTGAAACTAGTCTTCCCCAGTAGATTGGCACTCAGTTTCACTGAAAACACCATTAAACAAAATACTATCAGCTGGTTCTATGGTTCTGAAAGTGTCATGCATTTATAACTGCCCTAAAAAGACTGGAAAAGCAGCAGCAGGTGGCAACCACTACATGAGGGGATGATCCATTAGGAGGATGACTCACAAGGGCCTCTTGAATGAAATCTCTGACCAGAGCACATGGCAGGAGCAACGCAGAGAACATCAACTATAGCTATTTCTCCAAATTGTATTGTGTTTCCATGCACAGCATCCTGTACCACATGGAAATTGTTTATTTGATCGCATGTCACCAGAGAAAGCTAAAATTAATATATATTTTTGTGGCATCTTTCTGATCGTGTTAATCACTTAAAATGGAATTTGATCTGGACACCACTTGCTCTACATTAACAAAAAAAAAATAGTATCTATTATCTAACTATTAGGAGAGATATCAGATAATCTTTTTAAGCATTACATTTAATTTTGAGGAAGATTTTATTCGGACCTTCCAATAAAATCAAGCTTCTGAACATGTGATCCTCCATGTTATGCTATGCAAATTATATCTAAAAAACATTATTATTATGTAGGAGATTTATTTTTAAAATTGTTAGGTCAACAAGTAAATACTGATGATTATAACATGATCTATTTAGTTTCGATGATACATTCTTTCCAGCCTTCCAGTCAGGGTCCGACTGTGTTCAAGTGTTGCTGCCATTGTCGATAGCTGTGGACAGAACAATCTGTAAATGTGATGTAATCTGTTACTCTTCAACAATAATGGTGCAGCGACATCAGAAGTGATCTTCAAATGTCATCTTGTTCATTATTAAACCAAAGAGCCGTGATCCCACCTGTCATTTAGCTGCTTTTGAAGGTCAGCAGCTTCAATTGTATTCAGCTCAATACCTCAATACAAACACATCGGCAGACACATACCGTCACATTAATACACCTTAATGGCCAGAAAGACACACTTTCGGATGAACACACAAAGTCACAAGCACACTAAATCCAAATGTCTTCTGTCAATCATGTAACTGCCTGTCCATCTTAAGCCATTCATTAGATTTGAATATCTGCAATGCAATCAAAGTTCATAGACTATAGTGTCAAATCATGCATTAGGTGAGTACTTATTTATGGTGAGTATATAATATGACAAGGGTCCACATAGAAAGGAAAGGCCATACATTCAAGCACACTGACCTTTCTTCTTATGTCTGTAATCTAGTGGTACAGAAAATCATGTATACATATTTAATCTAAAAGACTGACTTTTATCCATTTGTCTCAGTCTGTCTCACTCTCAGCCTCTCCTTCTGTCAGATCGTAATAATGAGAGCCAGTAGCCTTTAACTCACAATGACAAAGTCTCTTCTCATCTCTTTTTCGTCTATCATTCAAAATTCAGCAGTGGGGAAGATCACAGAGGGAAATGGTCAAGGACTTTAACTGCCATTAAATTTAAATGTAGACTAGCATGAGATTTCATGGAGAGGTGGAAATATTTTTTTTAGTTTTCTTAGCTCAATGGATTGAAGGAAGGAGACAGCAAGAAAAAAGGGTTTCTGAGCCATTTTCTATTGGAAGTATGAAACAATGGTAAAGGAAAAAACTATTTGAGAAATTTGAGCTTGACTGGATGAGAAAGTAATATTCAAGGAGAAAGGTGACAAGGTGTGTATGGATGAGTGGAAAATAAAATTAAAATGGAGACTTAGGACAGTCTCATCTTAATATTTCATCAAAAAAGAAAAGGAAACTACTCAAGGAAGTGACATGGGCACAAAAAAGTTCAAGTGAAGATTGATTTTTTTAGCAAAAGTTTAGACTGATATCTGCAGTTATTGGTTATTGGTTGTTAACTTAGCTATTTTTATCCTGATCATATTTCACTTATTTAAGGAAATTTGCATTATATTTCAGTATTTGGGTGCGTTTAGACCATCGTGAGACAGGTTAGTTTTACCCTACTTATTAAAGACTGCCTCACGGATAAACAAACATCTGTCCAAATCATGATGCTGTAGACTACATTTCTGATGTGGAGGTCTGGGCTGGTTCCTGAGTCACGGATGTATGATGAGTCTTACCTGAGCAGCAGACTGTCATGTGGTCGGTAACCTAAAGATTTACCAATAATTCACTTGTCTCCATCGATTAATCCTCTCTAATGAATCCACTATATGTCACAGGAGAGTTTGATGTTTTTTTGGTGGGGGACAGGGTTACCAATAGCAACCGAGGCTGCTGACCCGTGACACTAACAAAGGCCCCCAACAGAACTTCAACTCGGTCCACTGCAGGACGAGAGTCTAGGTGGAGATGACCAGAGGTCTGCTGAAAGCCTGTTTCCAGTGCCTACGTCACCTCAGGATGATTCCTGCTATCCAGGACGGCGGAGCAGTGACAAACACCATCTGCCAGAATCATTTCAGAGTCTTAGTAGGCAATAAAGACATACAATACACATTTCATCTTTATTTCTTACAAATACAAAGTTAGTTTTTGTATTCTCCCAATAGTTAACATGATTCACCTGTGACCATCTACCACCTGTAACTTTATTTATGTTTATATTTCCATATCTGCTCTCCTCATCTGGAGGTCCAAGTAAACCATTTCTGTTTTCTGAATTTTTCAGAAAGTTAATTCTATTAAACTAATTTAACATATAGCTGGGTATACATGAGGAGGACAACAAACAGTTGCATATGAATTCCACAGAATGGGCTGCTGGTGTTTACTGAGTGTCTATGTCACTGTGCAGTAGATATGACGTTCTCTTCTGCTACTGTCCATACTCTGTTAAAAAAGGATGAGAAATTGTTAATACTTCAGTGGAGGCTAATATCATTAAGTATTCCACCAGAATGTTAAGCAAAGGGAAGAAAACTATCAGTAACATAAAATGTTAGACCACCTTTTCTTTCTTCAATTTCTTATTAATTTATTTTTGTCAATTAGTAACTCCTGTGTGTATCATGTCATTAACAGACAGAAAATAAAACTTAAAATGCCTTAAAATGCCACAGCTATTGATGTAGGAACTAAAACAGTTTCGGCTATTACTGTATCAAGGAAACCCTGCAAACGAGCTACATGTCAGCTCTTGATTTCAGTTCTTATATAATATTGGTATACACAATGGTATGAATATTCTTGTTTTCAACTGTTTTTGTAACATCCATATGCCAATTTAATGCTTAAATTACCTAACATGAACATGTTTTAAAAAATGTCCTTATTTAACAGAACTTGATGGGAGCGCGTTTATGTGCGTGACAAGAGCATTATGTTGGCGATAAACCAATGGAACAGTCCAGCATCCACTTAATATTTACTGCACAATATCAAATATAATGAGGAAAGCCTAATGAGATGATGCAGAAGTCTGACCTGTGTGAATAATGTTTTTTACTTCATTTTCAGCTGCTGACATGTGTGCTTCTGGATTGCACCTATATAAAATAAATTAGTAAACCATAATTCAAGCCATTTACCTCAGTGATTTTACTGTGAGTGCAACGGACTACGTTTAAACTTACGCACTGACTCATGCAGCAATTTCCTCCCAGGTCATCTCTTCTTGCAGCTGCAATGCTGTTGCTCTTTCTTTGCAAAATGTCCTGAAAGTCTTCTTATGAATTGATTAAAATCTGTACTTCAACTGCCGTAAAGCGCTGAAGAGCGCTTCTCGTCTGTCGTCATGCTGAATCGTCGAATCCGGGCTCCATCGATAATGGCTTTTTTTAGAGTTGTTGCGCATGTTAAACTGCGGATCAACTTACTCTCGGTTAACAAAACTAACCCTGAAAAGCGTTTGTGAAGCCAAAATCCCTTGTTTTCCAAGTTCAGGGTAAGTCAAACCAGAACCACAGGTTTACCTCAGGGTTTGTGAACCCTGCCTTCGTGAAATGTGCCCACTGAGATGCTCAGAGCAGCAACAACAAAGGAGAACAAAAGGCAGGGAGATGAGTCTTAGAGATATACGTACACAGAGGTGGTGCTCCTGTGAGGCTTGTGGCAGAAAGTAAAATGGACGGAAAATAGTCGGACATGGCAGCGCATAATTGTTTCTATCTCCAAATGTTTGTAAGTTGAATGTTTGTAAGTTAAGGACTACCTATATTCTTATGATTCTCTACAATCATGTCAGTCTCTGAGTCTATCCGGGACTATCTTGGTGAACCAAAATAATGCTGAATATACCAACCTGAACTATTATTGTTGTTGTTGTTGCCATTGTTCATGTTTGTGTGAAAGAGTAATAACGGAAAGAAAGACTATTGTTATTAGTAACTATATCCTTTCAGTTAGCTTCAGGGATCTCTCAGTTCCTTGGCTATGTTTGTTTCAGATGTGAGCATCTCCCCCTGGGATAGGACTTAAACTGATGCAGTAACTCATCTATTTCTAATGTCTGCTCACAGTTATGGCCTCATCCTGACTTCATGACCGGGTGCTTTCCTGAACACACGTAGTAACTCTTCTTTTTTTTTTTTACGCTCAGACTTTCCTTCCATTTTTCCATCCTCCACTCTGTGGCTGACTGATATCTTTAGTAAAAGCTTATTATCTCTACAGTCCTTATCTCCACTAGTTCATAACCATTCCAAGGCATTTTACATTCCTTACAAGTCACTAGATATTTTAAGCACAGACCTTTACAAGACTGAAAAAAAGTAACAGATGAAAAAGGAGAAGTGAGACTAATTACAAACACTGTGTCTCACTTATGTCTATTCAAAGTTGAAGGCCATGTAATGGTTATAAGGCAATTTCCTGTCATGCAAACAAAGACATGTATTTAGAGTTCAAAGATAATCTAATTCTCCGTAAATACAATTAACAGATTTGCAAGATAATGTCTCTGTGAAAATTAAGAAAGTGTGTGTGTGTGTGTGTGTGTGTGTGTGTGTGTGTGTGTGTGTGTGTGTGTGTGTGTGTGTGTGTGTGTGTGTGTGTGTGTGTGTGTGTGTGTGTGTGCGTTTCGAAGACAGACAGCATGCCTGCACCTGTTTCTCATTTAAACACCCCGATACAGATCTCAGACTCCTTTTCTCTCTTGGATTCTTTTAAAGGCATGAAGGAATGAGCTGTTTGGCATGGATGTAAGCAGTTGAAATACTCTGTGTGCAACTGAGCTTTTGTCCCCGTGAAGTTATATTTCTTGTGTGTGTGTGTGTGTGTGTGTGTGTGTGTGTGTGTGTGTGTGTGTGTGTGTGTGTGTGTGTGTGCGTATTTATATTTATCATAGTGCTGGCTCAGTGGCACAGTGGGTATCGTTGCCTAACAGGAAGAGGGTTCTGGGTTCAATTGCTCATTATGCAGTTTAATTGTTTTCCCTGTGTCCGCGTGGGTTCTCTCCGGGTTCTCCAGCTTTCTCCCACCTCCAAAAAATGCAACTTGAATGAATTAATTTATGCTCCCTCTGTGCTCCTTCTGCACACCGAAATAATTGAGCTGTTTTGAATGCAAAAGAAACAACAACAAAAACAAATTCATGTAATGATTATTTGGGGTCTTTCAGCAGTCAGAGCACTGATCTAGTTTACAATTAAAATGTATGTAAGTGAACAGAAAATGTATGTTAATTTAGGGAAAATACACTACAGTACTATGCAAAATATATGTTTTATAAATCTTTCAAAACACTGAAATATGAATGTACTGACTTCAATATTAAGGGTGTTGCAAGTATTTGCACTCTTAGTGTATCAAAAAGTATCAAAAATACTAACACCTATCTGATTGCCTGAACTGTTTGCTCTTCAACTTTTTCAAGTTAGTGAAAAGTTAAATTGAGTGTGTGTCACATTTTATTCCGCACTGTCAAACCGTATCAAAGAAGCCATTTGGCACAGTGTATAGTGTATCCATCCACCTGAAAAGTAGTGCAGTGTTCTCTTCTTCAACTGTTTTGACTGTCACTGTGTTTCTGTGTGTGTGTGTGTGTGTGTGTGTGTGTGTGTGTGTGTGTGTGTGTGTGTGTGTGTGTGTGTGTGTGTGTGTGTGTGTGTGTGTGTGCGTGTGTGCGTGAGTGCATGCACTTACATGCATCTTCACATTTGTTTTCTATCTGTCAGTATGTTGTGGGTCTGTGTGTATCTCCATTTGCTGTAAAACGATGTCTATGTGGTTTTGCAGATGTGCACACGTATGCACATGCATTTGAGAATGCATATAATACATTCTTCTTCCAAAATCAACTCCCCTGAGGCTTGCAAAGCGAGAATAGTGTCTGAGACAAGATAAACACAGAGTAGGATGAGAAACTCCAAACCTGGGGATATGCGTACTCTTTGTATGTGTACTCTTGTATACCTGTCTTTGTGAGAACCAGTTGAGTTGTAGATGTTAAGTATGAGGCTGTAATTTATATATTTAACTTATTTTGTGAAAAGTAGGTATTTTTGCGGGTTATTGCATTCTCAGTGGATACACATAGAATAGTACTTGTTTTTTGTTCATTCATTCATTGTCTTCTGCTGTATCCGCCGCAGCGGGTGCATATACTGTAGATTTACCACAAACATTTGTGAATAAACTATGCTATCCATGAATTCAGTAAGGAAAAAGCTCCAGCAGTCTGACTTCAGGTGTAAAATAACTTGCCAAGCATATTGCTAGGTATCAAACTTTTTCACTTTTTTAAAGATAATGATTGCCACTGTTTTCTCTAAGAATGCTAAATATCAATCTCCTCTGGGTATCAACCTTTATCTTGGTCCAGCTGGGCTCAATAAAAGGAGTGATGAAAGGTTTTGACTTGTTTATCTCAATAATGTGCATTAAATTCTTTTTTTCCCCTCTTTTTCCAAGTGATTGTCAATGATTCTTGATGTTTGTTTGTGAGTCCAGTTTTCAACTGAAATGAATAAAATAGCTAACAATGTATCAAGTTTTTTTTGGAATAAGAGGATATCAGCTGACTCACCGAATCTAGGGGTTCGGTGAGTCAGATTCAGGGGTTCGGCAGATATGGAGGTAAAGACAAAACACCCGATGTGTACGCAAATCACTGTGTACGTTTGACAAATCGTGTCAATTCATAATGACACGCCCCCCTTAGCCATCACTGACTGCAGGTGATCACGCTACATCGATTAGCCTACCTGTGCTACACAGGATTTTGTGCACTCAGTAGTCGATTTATACCTGTCATGATGGTCCGTCATCTGATTGCTTTCTTAATATTTTAATTCATAGTATTATTTTAATTCATAGTAACTATGTTGAACAAAAAAAGAAAGTGGTCGGACGAATATGTGCAACGTGAATTTACATGTACTGTATAATGGAACGTGATGGGAGTCAGAGTTTTGCACGATTTGCAATGTCAAGTTGAGCAACTCTCGCACTGGCAAAAATAAAGGAACACTTCCTTAAGCTGCATGGAAGACAACAGAAACAGACTTTTCTGTGAAAATGGCAGAAGAGTAGCACTGGACAAGGTGAAGCCATGCATGTCTGAACTGGTCTCTCAATAACAACAGCAGAAGTCACACTGATTTGCGGGTAGGACATTTAATTTGAGTTCATGCACTGTCTTGGTTTTGCGCTTTGAAAAAGGTGACATTAATGCACAATTCATTAAATACACCAGTAATACATTTACTTATGTCTTAAATTTGAAATTTTTTTTTTTTTTTTTACTAAAGAAGGGTTCGGTGAGTGAGCATATGTAACCGGCAGGGTTCGGTACCTCCAACAGGATTAAGAACCACTAATTTAGACTGACTTCAAAATAAGTCATGATCACCTGCATAGGAACTCGAAGAGCCATGACAAGCATCCCTATTGATACAAATTCAAACACTCCATTTATCTCTCAATATTACTATACAACCCTTGCCCTTTGGTAAAATGGCATAGTGACTTAAAATTCATCAGCAATAGGCGTTTGCTCAAGCTGACAGTTGAACAGAATCACTAGTTGATGTACAAGTCTCAAACAGTACAATCACTACTGCCTGCATTACTGAATTTCTACTAATGTCTAAAACTACAAAACATAAATAAAGTGGTTGTGTGATGGTGTTGAGTCTCAACCAGTATTGTACACATTTACATGATACATACAGTAGATAGATAGATACTTAAATAATCCCGGAGGAAAAATGTACATCGTGTAAACTCGCATATCACATGGATTGTGCCTTAAATACAAGGCTAAGGTTAAGTATGTATTTTGGCCTTCTGCCCACTGAGATCTAAAATAATAATTTCATAAACTATGTGTGGGTGTACATGTGTGATCCAGATGTGCATAGATGCATCTAGTTTACATGTTGCTGTTTAATACAACATACATCTTAGCTCCATTAACATTAAAAAAAATCCTCAGAGCAAACTAAAGTTTCTTTTTTTTTCTCCTAAAGAGAAACGATCATTCAGCTAAATGGAAGAAACCCAAACTTCCATTATGACTTCCGATAAGCAGGCGGCTGAACCTGTAATGTAATTTTGAGTTACAATGTGAGCGATGGGAGCACTGTAAATAGCCTAGTGAATCACTAATATGCACTGCAGACCTTCTACATAGTCTGCTACAATAGATAGCAGTACAGTATATTGGGAAACTATTTAGCCTTAGGGCACACACACATTCATTGCCAATGGCATTACTGCTGTAGATCCTAATGGACTCAGAGGTTGCAGACATCCTCACTGCAACGTGACGTAAATCCAGTTGGAAATGTGACAGCAGTGAAGAAGACTTAGCTGAAACTTAATCACAGCTCACCACTGAATTTAACTAAATTTCCTTTCATGTCACCCTTTGTTAGTATACTCAGAAGTAGTACTGCATGAAAGTATACTTGCAGGCATGGTGTGTGAAGATCAACACTAGTTGCTGTGGTGGAAATATAAACCAAGACATTACGTTGAGTATCACGTAAATTTATTTTAATTTTAAAGAGCACATTTTCTCAGATCTCTACATATACTAACCCTACCGAATCTTAGAATCTGCAAAACAAACAAATCCTGTATAAATAAATATTTGGAATCTTCTGAAATTTTTGGCTGGACAGAATCATAATGGTGCGTTTGGTCACAGCTCCCGTCTTGACGTAACAACGGGAGTGATTGACAGAGTGATTGATGTATCCTAAGCCGTATTTGATCGATTGACATGTCCTTTGCCTGGATAAAGGCGTGGTCATCCACGATGTGGAGTTCATGTTCATTCCAAGTTAGCAGTGTGTGGCAATGACCTGGCTCAGAGCTACACGCTGAAAGTTCCTCACAAGGTGTAGAAGTTAGCTAGCAGTTGGCTAACAAGTAAGGTCCGCTTCAGTCTGGTGTGTGTGTGTGTGTGTGTTTGTTTGTGTGTGTCTGTGTGTGTGTCTGTGTCCGCATAAGGCGTATCCTCAGCGTCACAGGGAACACATAACCAGTTTCATAACCAGTTTCTTTATAATCTTTATACAAGCTTGACTGGTCTTGTAAGCCCAAATGGCACAAATGGCTGTCACCGGGCGTCAGAAGTGTGAATTTTTCCACCATCATCTCTTGGGTTATGTTGAATACACCTAGTACGAGTGATAGAAGTGTGCAAGTTACTACACAGCATAATTTTCAACAAATAAATTTGTTACACTGGCTGTTGATTTAACTATGATCATTTGAAAAATAACATCACGGCAAAAACTTCCCTTCAGCTTGTCCCGTTAAGCGAATCATTTGTGTCCATTTTTTAGTTTGGTGACGAACGCTCATATTTGTTGTGCAGAGTTTTCATACCGGATACCGTTGCAGCTGCAACCCTCTGCATTTATACAGGATTGATACCGGCCTTCAGTTGAAGCTGACTTGTGCCCCCGTAGAGCTGCAGATGACGGGGATTGAATGCGGGGCAGCATGCATGCGAAGCAAACGCTCTACCACTGAGCTACTTCCCCAGCTAAAAAAAGAAATCACACCAATGCTGTAAAAAGCAAGAAAAAACAGGATTTTTTTTGTTTGAAATAGTTTGCTTTTTTAACTATTTGAGTCACATTCACTAAAAAACAAAACAATAAAAGGGCAGGAATTGGTTAATGTACTTCCTTTTATCGTGGTCATCTAAACAGAACCAGACCACTTCCTCTTTTCTTTGATGTGATATCTGATCATATAACTGAGTCCTCTAGTCTTACTCAGTTCCTACTGTGTATTTAATAGGTGATAATGTTTGGCTGTTTCGAGTAGTTATCCACCTGACTTCCTGGTTGCAGAGGAAGTGAAATGTCAATTCTGATCATCTTCACAACATTGCCTCTGTTTGAGGCGTAAGCTCACCTGCATATGACCCTGTCCGGGAGTCAAAGGTCACATGTTTCCCACCAATTCTGCATGCTATATCTGTACAGCCCTTGAGTTTTACAGTGATGGTGCACACATGGATGAAAAAGAATCAGTTTCACTGTAGGAGTCAGAGATATCGCTAGGACTCTCTGGCAAAGGTGAAAAGATTTTATGGAAATCTGTTTCTGGTTAGAGGACATTTTCACTTCTCCATCAGTTCCCCACCAATGCTTTTTGACAGGCAATGAAGGAGTTATGTATGGGGCTACCTAAAACTGTGAGCTCATTCAGGAAGCATGCCTGCTTCTCAAGTCAAACATGCATTCCTTATGAATGTGTGGTTAGTATACTTGATATTTTAATGGGTCTCCTTGGTCTCTGAATATTTAGCCAGGTGGATCTGGGCCAAGTGGTCAGATCGCAGCAGTCATCATAAATGCAGAACATTTATAGGATAGCACATTAAGTGTATAGTGTATGCCCCCCCCCCCCCCCCCCAGATTTTATTCTTAAACTAGCAGACTGCTTTTTGCAATTTTAGACAACATGAAATAACCATTAGAAATGCTAACTTTTCTGATAGTGTATCAATAAAGTGAAATGTGCCCATTTTATCAGTGCAAGAAGCTGTGAAATCTTCATCATTTTTTACTGCCTTCATTTAAAATACCCCTGGCCTCCAGTTTTCTTTCATTTCAGTACTCTCCTCCGATTTATGCATCTCTTTAATGAATCTCTATCTTCTCAGCCTGAATATAAATGTCATCTGTTTCAAGTAATTTACGCCTCTCTTCCTCCTTGACTTTTTTCTCCCTCTTTCTCCCGCTTTGTCAATTTCTGTCCCTTCCCTTCTTCCATCTTTTTCTCTGCTCCTTCCATCTGAAATTAGGCTAAACCTTCCAATGAATATACAGTTCACTCCATCAGATTCTCCAGCTAAGTAAGATAATCTGTTGAGAAGCCATAAAATAATTGTTTATGAACAGAGCAGTAAGTGCATTGTTGGCAAGATAAACCACTCTGATTTATTTTAAAGAGATCTAGGGGAGTAATACGGTGAGGAGGAAAGTTGCTCTATATGCATATGTCAGTCCGTGTGTGTCCGTCTCTTTCTTTGCCTCATCTTGCATCATTCACGCTATTTGTTTCCACTTTCTCCATCCATCTTTGTCTCACATTCTCCATTTATCCATATGTCTCATTCTCTGTGAAAAAAAAAAAAAGATCTATCCCATTGTTGAGACACACAGAGACACTGGAATACCTTAACTTTGCCATATGATATCATTTAGTCACTTCAATTAATCTTCACAGGGTTCCTTCCTGATTTATTTTGCACGACTCTAATTCTGCATGATTTGTCTCTTATCTTTACGTATACAAATATTTTTTATGACAGATTGGTCATTGTTTGATTTGCTTAATATAGCAGTATGCTCCGAATGCTGGTATTGGTCTGTGTTTGAAGTCAAAAGTTGTTATTGAATGAGGACAACATTTGGCCATCAATCCAGGTTTTATGGGGATTTACTGGGAATTTCACCAAATAAAGCTGAGACAATCAAAATCCAAGATCCAGCCAAGAATTACTTTTTTAATTACACATATTTTCATGAGATAGAAATTTACAAAGTACAGTTGCTTCTCAGTTAACTTTATCTAAAAAAAAAAAAAAAAAAAAAAGTATGTGAGAAACCATGATGTACAGGTGATTTTTCTATCCTTTTTATTAATAGAACTATTTTAATAACCTTGTGCGGTACAATCTACCTACACTTTGTCAAATATCTAGGTTTATATCTAGTTGTCAAGTCTTCAAATGATTATCATGGGCAAATCTGAAAGAAAAAGAATTCTATAAAATGTACATTTATGGACTTGTAGAATACTGTCAAGAACAGATGCAGCATGAGGTACAAGAGAATCCGCATACTAACCATGTTTGTCTGGCATGTGTCATTTCTATGATACTTCAGTAATCTGGGTGTAATGATACTCAAGTCATATAATAACCAGTCTCAAATGACCGACCTTAGCTTTGAACTGTGAGTAATAAGGAATCAGTGCAATAGCCTAAGGGGAGCTTATAATAAATATATTGTATGCCCTCTGATGGTATAAGGGAATGGGTACAAATCAAAAAGGTTGAATGCATCAGCAAGAAGGTCAAGGATATTTTGACAACTCAGGAATCAAGACTAGGGAGGCTAAATAAAAAAAAAAAAGGTGAGTTGCAGGAACTGATAAGTGTGTAACGGATGAAAGAGAGGGGTGCCGAGGGAGTGAAGGACAAAAGAGCATAGGTGGGTGATAAAATAAGAAAGATTGGACAGAAAGTAATGCAAGCACAAGTGAGTGATGAGGAGAGTGACAGACATGAAGAGGAGGCAAAAAGGAAAGAATGGGATAAGGGACCTAAAAAAAAGGACTGTGCTGAGAGGTAAGAAAAATAAGTAGAAAAGAGCAGCAGGGGAAAGGAGAGTTCAAGAGAACAGGGAGGTGCTGCACTGAAAGTACAAGAGTGTGAAAAGTAGCATATAATGAGAGACAGATGGTGTAGAGAAGAATGAAGATGTGATGTAAGGAAGGGAAAGACGGATGTGAATTGCAGAGGTGATGCAAGACAGATGGACCTTCTACATTGATGGAGAACTGTGAAGATGTGGTGAGACAGTGTTATGTTTTTTTTTGTTTTTTTTTAAATTTAAATAGGTGAGACAGTGTTATGTCTGTGATGTGGTTCCTGTAGGAAAGGACCCCCCTGTGTGTGTGCGTGTGTGTGTTGTGTACGTTTGTGAGAGAGGGAGAAAGAGAGAGAGAGAGACTTGAAGTGTCTGCATCTGTGTGTTTGTGAAGAGAAGGCAAAAGCAGTTGAACTTTGATCTCATTAACATGGTTTGGACTGACCCGACAACCTGGACCTGCCAAAATATGTGAGCATGCAGCAGCAGTAGACGTCCTGTTCTTCTGCTGTAGTAAAACATGAGTTCAGAGAGGATGGAATGGACACAAGCCACGGACTAACAAGCAGATAAACACACAGAGATGCACGCATACGGGCAGAAATCAAAGAATATATCAGCAAAAGATGACAGTCTGTTGTCTTATGATAATTCATTCCATATTTTAGCCTCGTAAAGTCAAAGATGAATTCCGTGTTTGAGACAGATGTGGCTTGTTGATTCATTTTTCCCCGGTGATGGACATTTTCTTCATGCAAAGCCAATTTTTCGATATGCTATGAAAACTTTGAAAAGAGAAATTAATAAAGGGGGGAGAGTATTCGGAGGATCTCAATTTTTATACACATTAAAATTAAAATTTTCATGCTCAGCTAAGGTGAGAACATTTTTTCATCAATGAAAGCACAATGGGATAGAGCTCAATGGAAAAAGCACATAGATGTTATGATCTCTATGACTAGATTAGGTCTGTGTGGAATAATAAGGGGGGCATATTGTACCTCAAACTGATTAATATGCAAAACAAACAGAAATATTTATGTCCATCATGTTTCCCACATTGTGTTCACATTTGAGTGGCACTCATTTAATTGCCTCGTGTTTTCTACAGTGGTTTAATGGTACCCATCTGGATAGTTATTATCTCCAAGAGCTACAACTTTCAACAATAATGGCCTAACTGTGGATGAAAACATGCATTCAGTTGCTTGAGGGATTTTTTTTTTTTTTTTACATTTTGTTAAATTTATAGGGAAACTCAACTGCTTCAACAATCGTCTTAATTAACCGATTGACAAGAAATTGAATAGGAATAGGTGAGTGGAATACAGAAGATAGAAATCATAGTTATAGAATAATCCCACTCATACAACCATATTGAAAAAGCAATGCACACAAAACATGAACAATAAAGAAAGTAATAAACAAACTAATCAAATGTACATAAAGTGACCAACCAACAACTGCGCAAGCTTCTTACTGAACAAAGAACACATCGCATCTGTTTTACACAATGAGTTCTTAAAAGTTTCCAAGTCATTTGTTGCTCTGTATTAATTGATGTCATCTGTGATTTTAGTTTGAACTAGTCTTTTTAAAATGACTTCCAAGTTACAGTCTGATGAGCCTTAAACCATTTTTTCCCCCAGCTTACGTATATTGCCATCTTTATCTGACCCAGAAAAAAATGTCAAAGAAAGAAAGGAAAGAAAGAAAGCTTCACATACACACACACCATACTGTGTTCAGTATTTCCACACCAGGAGAAGCTTCAAGTGTGCTATCTCTTATTTCCTTGACCATATTAAATACAAGATAAAAGACATGAATATTTTGTATTCACTTGTATTGGAGAAGGCCTGCAAGCCATCTGTCAGACTTATTTCAAAAAAGACAGAGCATGTGAGTTCTTGGTTGTTAAACTTTGTTTAATAGCGACAGATACAACAACGAGAAAGCCTTGAGGTGTCAAAACATCAAAAACATCAGGCCAGAAAAAAATGAAACACTTGTGGTAAGTGAGAGAGTGGGAAAAGGAAAAGGCAGACGGACACAGATTAGAAAACAACAGGGCAAAAAACAGGAAAGATACAAAGTCAGTGTCTTTTACTAGGAAAATAACAGTGGGTGTGATTGTAGTTTGAGAGATAAGGGATTTAGCATTAAAAGTCAGGTTATTGATCCCAGTTCTATAAGCAACAACACCCTAAGGAGCCATGATGACTCCAAAATTCTAATTGGCTTTCTTTATGCTACGCAAAATCCTCTCGCATTGCTGTAATTATGCAAAGGCATTCTTTAATTACAGTCCCCGCATTACCCCTTTTAAACATTATCACTACAATGTCTCAAAAGTAATGTTTCACTTATGTGAAGAAGTAAAAGTGATTCTAACCTTATGAAGTGTGAAGTATATATTTAAAGTTGTGTTTTGAGAAAAATTCTATAAAGGATCAGGGCCGCCTTCCCTGAGGTTTAAATAATGTTTTTTTTTGTGTGTGTAAATGACAGATGGTTACACGTAGTCATGCATTACATAAAAGAGAAACTAAGCTGATTAAATTTAGTAAGAAATGCGCTACAGGGAGTCAAATTTGGACAATGACAATGGAATCTTGGATCAGCCACTGCAGAAGTACCATACACAACCTGGACAAGAACTAGTTTGATGATGTATGTATTGCAGTATATCAACATTTCTTAAAGTCTGATCCTCACCATTCTGTGATTGGTCACTTGACTAGGCACTGAAATAAACATGTTTTAACTGACAATACCAAATGGTAACCAGCCAAACAGTGCTAATCCATATGTAATCCACACTGCTGTGTGTCTTAATCTGCAAAACTGTGAGTTGAAGTGGTTTGAGTGGACTACTACCAACTATCCACCAAGTAACTTTGTGTGAAGAGATGCTGGATCATGTGGTTGCCAAATCATCGATAGGGTATGTAAAAGAAGTTTGGATTCTACCTTTCTCCCTTAACGTTATCACTACACACTAAGCCACTAGTTTAGATTGTTAATTGAGATTGTCAAGTGACTTAACCATGTTTATAAGTATGGAAGCAGCAACAATTTAATATCACACTTGTAATGCTTTATTTTGCTTCAAGAACATCTTTCAAAATAGTCAACATAAAAACATAAACATAAATACATGTATAGGAATATACTGTACCTACTCTACTGAGGTCAAATCAGCCATTGCACGCCCCTCGGCTTCCGATACCCTGACAGAAACATTTCAAGACCCTCTGGAGTTTGGCAATAATGAGCATTTTGGAACGAAATGCACAGAGCCGAACTCCCTGTCAGTCTGTAACAAAATTGGTTCTTCTGGCTGCAGTATCACTCAAATGCAATAAAATATCCCTTTCCCCTCACCGTTCTGACAAGAGCATGCCAGCTCAGATAATTAGACTCAAGCAGGTAACAGTTGTTGAATAGGCATATTTTGGTAAACGCAGGCATGCAGATAGGTTTTAAGAACATGGAATGTCAATGACAGTCTTTGATTTGTAAATTGAATTGTGCTTTTTTAGTAGCTCTTGGCTCAACACTGAAGAACTAATTCTTCAGCTCAGGATACAGAAGTTGTCCTTCAACTCAGGAAAGAGTGGCACGATTTGACACCCTCAGTTGAAATGTAGTTATCCGTATCATATTTATGTTCCACAGAAGAACATCAGACTGCATTAGCTTAGCTACCTAGTAGGGTTGAGCGGAGTACTCGTTTCAGACGAGTATCCAGTACGGATAACACATTTTTGACGAGTACGAGCATGCTACGAGTAAAACTTGTCAATAGTCGTGCTCGTTCCTTCATTCATTCATTCCTGCATTTTCCTGACCACTTTATCTGCTTGCACGGGTCACGGGGAGCTTGAGCCTATCCCAGCTGGCATAGCTGAAGGAAAATCCTCAGAACTGACTGTCTTCACGCTCTGTGATTGGCCAGTCACTCCACTCTCATTGACAAATCTCTGTGTGCGTGGCTTCGCTGTAGGTCATGTTGATTCCCTTAGGTTTTCTTCAGTTTGCCTCTATTTTGGTCTATTTAAGGTTATTTGGTGAACTTGTTTCTTGTTTTGTATTGTTGCGCGTACCAGGTGAATTTGACCAGACAGAGCTGAAAACTGGTGTTGCATCGGTCACTGACTCCACTTCTGTCGTGTTTGTTTGTTTTTTACCTGCTTGGAATATGCCTGTGCCTTTGGAGAAGAAATAATCCATTGATGGAATAACCTAGTTATTCAGTATATTCAGGTAATCACCTGATCTCATTCTTTAAACACACACTGTTGCTGATCCTAGACCTGACCTGAACGTGCATATTCCAAGATGACAATGTCAGGATTCATTGGGCTAAAATTGTGTGGGAGAGGTTCAGGGAGCATGAGACATCATTTTCATACATGGATTGGCCACTTCTTTGAAAGAAGAATCTCAATGAGTGCTGGAGATGGCTTTACATAGTGGTCAGACCCCATCATCATAAAGGCAAGATCTTGATGAAAAATATGAAAAAATATTGCATCACTGGATGGAAAAACTCTTGTGATATTGCATTAACTCATCAAAACAATATCCCAGTTAATGCATGCTGTAATCAAAGCGAAATGCAGTCAAACAAAATATGAGAGGGTGTGACTTTTTTTTTGATAGCGACTTTTTTTTTGCCACGCAGTGTATTAAGAATGAAAAACAAGGAAATACATAGAAACGAGGTTACCGAAAGTTATGGACTATTGCTAAATGCAAGTGGACGGTGTATGCATGCACGTGGTGCACGTGAAACACATTTTTGGGAGGGTGTAGCAGGCGTTGAAACAGGGAGCTCATTAACATATAATGGCCAACCCATACAAACGAACATTTCATCAATTTTCAATCAAAGATATTGAGGACCACGGATTACTTTGGGACAAGATATTTCAAATAGTGTAGTTGATAGCTGAATGACATTAATAAATAAAAAGCATAATATGGGACCTTCAAATGAATACTTTAACACATGTGCAGAGGTGAATACTTCCCTCTTTGAATATCCAAAGTGCCCTTTTTCAAAGGCCTGTCCTTGTCTCTATAAAAACATCTAGCAAATAATGAAATTCAATTAAATGAAAACACTTGACAGTCATCAGTCCCATAGCATGGAAACCTCCCACCCAGTGAATTCATCAATATTGTACCCTGGTTAATGGAGTTGTAGTCACTAGAGAACAAAAGATGGTCTCTTTGACTATCTGGTACGTTGGGTTGACACACACACGCACGCACGCACGCACACACACACACATGCACGCACACACACACACACACACACACACACACACACACACACACACACACACACACACACACACACACACACACACACACACAATGATGGTACCAAAGCTGTCAATTATGGTTGACTGTTGTGCCCTTGTAAGATGAAATTGGGACTTAATGGGCTGTTCATCGTTGGTGAATGACCTGCTCTATTTTGACAACCTCACATGAAGACTCATGAAGTTCCTGTTATGACATAAACCATAGGAATTCATATTCGATAAAGGCATATTTTGAAGCTACCTACCATCACATTTATTTAACGTCGATCAGATGCTCACATTGTGTCTTGGAGTTGCTTCTCTTGATAGTGGTATAAATATGATGCCAGGTGCGCTTACTTTTTTATGCCTTCAGCACACCCCTTTTACAACTTTGGGCGGCAGTGGCTCAATGGTAGAGCAGGCGGTAGAGCAGGTCGTCCAATGTTCCAAGATCGTCAGTTTGATTCCCTCTCCAGCCAAAAAAACAAAACACAAAAAACACCCAGAGTGTGAGCAGACAGTGGGAGGTGTCAGCTTACCTCCAGAGCACTGCCAAGTCGCCCTTGAGCGAGGCACCCTTGAGGAAGGCGCCGTCCCTCTCTCAAGCTGCTCATTTAGGGCGCACCAAGAAGGACCTGCCCGTCACTCTACCTCCCATTGCACACTTACAGGCCCCCTTGTGTGTGGTTGTGTGTATAACATGGGCCTATACACACTAATATGCATGACTTTGATTGACTAACATACTACAGTGTGCATTCTTAGTTTCTCTACAGGGATTATAACAGTAAATTAAAAAAAAAAAAAAAAAAACCCCAAAATTGTTACTTCTGATTGTGTCTACCCAATTACATAATGGGTGGGTGTAGAGGAAACTCTTGAAAGCTCAGTGGAAGGAATGACAATGTAGACTCACATCTGAGGACTTCAAACTCACAACTGTTGCCTGACGCACCCACTGTCAGAAAAGCCTGACACAGTCTCAAAGGCTTCAAGGTGGAGAAGGCTGCCACAGACATTTAATTTGACACTGAAATAACATTACCACCCAAGGTTCTGTTCTGTTGAAAAATACCCTGACGTCCAGTCTGTATGGCTAAGACCACCCACTGTGAAAATACATAAAAAAACATGTAGAGTGCAGCATCAAAAGGTATAGTATTCAATAAGTCATTGCAATGCTGCAAAGTGACCTAAATTACAGTCTAAATGATAATTATTTTAAAGCAATTTACAGGTGTTTGAGTGTTGTGTCTTTTTTAGTATCTGGTAACCTAAATATTTTTTTTGATAATTTCAGAAATTAACAATTGAATTTTGTCATTTTTAATAAAGACCAATTTAGCTTTTCCAAATACACAAATATTGGCTAGACGACGGTGACATTAAAAAAACAAAGAAACCATTTAAAAAAGACACACAATGTATTTAGCTGCCCTAAATTTACTAATGTCCACGATAGTTTAAAGTAAAGCACGTACAGTGAATTGACCTTTAGGAACTTGTATGGAAATATCATCAGGGATTCCTTTCAGTAAATTATTCTTTTTACATTCATTAATTTTTACTTGTTAAATGTTAATAAAATGCTCTTATTTTTTTGTTCTTCATCTACGGTCTCTGGGAACAGTGGCTCCTGGCTACTCATGTGATACACAAATGAACATTAGATGTGAAATTGACTCATTGAAGAGAAGGGGAATGTATAAAGATAGCGGAAATTGGCAAGAGACGCGAGTCATTCTGCTTTGGCGATGATTTGCTATTTGTGCAAAAGACAGCCAAGTGAAAATGACACAAAAGCAAAAGACAGGCAAAGATAAAAGGTCCCAACGGGGAAATCAAAAGGGACCTACGTATAGACACACAGACACAAAGTTCCTCTGAGACAGTGGGAGAGGAAAGAGAAGTTGAGAGCTTTTGAAAAAGATGTAACAGCTATATAAATACAGAAATATATGCTGACACAGGGGGGAGCACAGATAATGTAAATTCCAAGAAGCAGACCATTAGGCCCTGTTAAAGACATTTTAAGAGCAGAAGCTTTGATGATTATCCTTACTAACAGGTACACAAAGACACACATAGTGGTGTCTCTCCCGTTTCACAAAGACAGGGTTACCAAATCTTGAGGTAAACCTGTGGTTCTGGGTTGACTTACCCTGAACTTGGAAAACCAGGGATTTCAGTTTGACGAACACTTTTCAGGGTTAGTGTTGTTTGTTACAGACGCTCGTAGACCGCAACAAACGAAAGGAGATGTACGGCGGGTAGCTCCAAAAGTTAACATGTTTATTAAATACAACCAACTTAAAACCAATAAATTAACACAGCTAGCAGCATGGCACTAATCAAAGAAACAGTCGTCCTTCACATCTGCAACCAGAACCCTCTGTGAGTTAAAGTGAAGTGTCCCGGTGAATTGGCAGGTGGGGTTAAATAACCTGGGAGCACCGACCAGGTATTTGTGGCAGTAAAAGGGGGTAGAGTTAGAGGAAACCCTGGGTTTGTGGAATAAAACCAATAAAACCAGGTTAGCTTCAGAGGGTTTGTTACTGTGTTAACAAACCCAGAGGTTCAGTTAACCTCGCTTTATGAAACAGGTCAGGGTTACTCCTCTGACTTTGGGTTTACCTCCCTTTGCAAAACCAAAACCCTGGTTTTCCCTTATTTCAGGGTTAACTTACCCAGGTTTTCCACTAAACCTGCTCTTTTCTGACTGTCCTCTAGTCCAGGTGTAAACAAGGCTATCACCATTCCTGCAGTACTGAGATCAGATCAGGAGAGAGTAAGAGGAAGGGGAAAGCAAGATTGATCAATACATGTGACAGAAAAGAGAGCAAAAGAGGACATAGGAGGGAAAGGTGAGACAGCTGCAATGAAGAGTAGCAAATGTTGAGAAGAGTAAAAGATCACACACACTGGTCTCCTAATATCAGGTTATTTTCTCTTTATGACACTAATACAGTAAGACAAATAAAAATAAATAAATAATGCATTTGGCAGTTTAACTGAGTGTGTGCAAAATGGTTGATGTGCTAGGGGATGGAGTTTTCTCTTCGCCCTCTTGGTGTCTCTGAGAGAATTACTAGGAAACATGAAAATTCGTTTTACAGTCAAATAGTTATTTAACTATGATCGCACGTTTGCTTGGAAACAGATCTGGTCTCCTTCTCTGCAGTTAGAGAAGAGAGCCCTGAATCACAGTATGCTACGCATTTCCGGGAATCGGAAATTTTGCCACGTAATGCATGGGAAAGACAGCATCACTTCAGTTTTATACAGTTAATCTGGTAAATTAGGTTATATCAAAATCACACAAGTCACAACACATTCATTATATGTTTGTTTTAATCATACTAAGACAAATAATAAAAAATAGAAATAAATCAAAATAAAGTAATATGATTATTCTGACAAATGTAACGTGAATACACTCCTAAACCTCATAGGAGCATACAGTATATTAGGCTGTACTAAAAGAGGGCGTACCTGTGTGTGTGTGTGTGTGTGTGTGTGTGTGTGTGTGTGTGTGTGTGTGTGTGTGTGTGTGTGTGTGTGTGTGTGTGTGTGTGTGTGTGTGTGTGTGTGTGTGTGTGTGTGCATGTCTAACTGTGTGTGTGTGTTACCATGACTATTTGCATGTGACCTCAAGTCATTTCATTCTTTGTTATGTTTCTCCAAATATTTCTACTCAGTCTCATGTTTCTCCATTCTTCCATCTTTTCTCCTTTCCTATCTTCCCATATGTCTCTGCCATGTTGGCGCGATGAAAAGAAACAGGCAAGATTAATTTCCGTTCAAGATACATACACAGTGTCAATGACAGTGAGAGCAATAAAGTGAATTCATGCACTATACATTTAATGAATCTCTCTCTCTCTCTCTGTCTCGGTCTCTCTCTCTCTCTCTTTTTCTATCTGTGTATCTCTGTGTGTGTGTGTGTGTGTGTGTGTGTGTGTGTGTGTGTGTGTGTGTGTGTGTGTGTGTGTGTGTGTGTGTGTGTGTGTGTGTGTGTGTGTGTGTGTGTGTGTGTGTGTGTGCGTCCGTGCGTGCGTGTGTGTGTGAGTGAGTGAACTAGGCTCGGTGAAGCAGATGGGTATGGCAGCTGTGCTGCTGAGGCTATTTCATGACTGGATACCCAACAATAAATCCATGCTAAATGTAGAAATTCTAAATAGTTCCACAGAGACCTTCACATACTTCCTGGTATTACTGATAAACATTGTTGAAGTATCCTATTATCCATCAGCTCTGCATAACTACTCTAAGCTGTTGTGTTCTGAGTCGGTTGATCCAAGAACTGAGGTGAACTCACTTGAAAGGATTTTTTCTTCTTCTTTGGGTGGTTAACTAGTGTTTGCGATGGGGCAACTTCCATTTTTATTTTTTCAGGTTGATTTCCTCACTGAATTCTCTCTAAATCAAGTCTTTCTATTAACATGTTGGAACATCCCTTCAGTATTAATATGCACTATATATACAGTATATATACAGTATATATATATATATATATATATATATATATATATATATATATATACAGTATATATACAGTATATATATATATATATATATATATATATGTATATATATACTGTATATATACTGTATGTATATATATATATATATATATATATATATATATATATATATATATATATATATATATATATAGAGAGAGAGAGAGAGAGAGAGAGAGAGAGAGAGAGAGAGAGAGAGAGAGAGATAGGTGAGAGCTTGCCAATTATAAAGAAATGATGAACTTGTCTCAGTTTAGATCACAACTTGTACAGTACAACGTATATTTATTGTCACCAAGGGGAACTTTGTTTTGGAGTCCATCTGACATCAGATTCATAGAAATATGAAATGATATCTGACTGTTATTCAGATGGTGGAAGCACTTTAAAGATTTTGCTGCAGTGTCAAAGCTCTCTGCTGCATCACGAGGAAGAAGAATCCAGATGCACATGTTTATCTTATTTACTTAATTTACCTGAAAGAGGTCAAGATACTCAGTAGTCAGCGTGGAGCTGGAACAAATCAGTTGCTTGCTTGAAGATAGTTAGATATCAGATGCAATTACTCCCTGAGATCTGGATGTCTTCTGTGTAATCAGTAGTACCACTGGGAGGAATGGAGGGCTAAAAAAAATCACAAATTTTCATTTTGTTCAATCAGACTACATCATGGAGCCGAACCTCCAGCATTGACTGTGATATGAATTACAGTAAATTGTTTTAATTTTGCTATCTTTCCAGTGACCATGCCAAGACCTACATGCAATTGTGCTGTTTGTGCTCAGAGAACCTATCAAACAAATTAACTTCTATTGTTAATATACATTGTCACATACAACCTCTATCATTTTTTGTTTTATATTTTGGTATTATGTGCCAACAGCATGACCAGTTAACAGCTGCACACATGCAAATAATTTTATGAACAATACATAATTTATTTATAGGTATAATGGAATCTATGCTGCCTGTTGCCTTATTGTCTTTTAAATTCTGCATAAAAAATAATGTTAGACATGAATATCATCTAAGGTCTAATGATGACACCAACATATTTTGAACCAGGTTACATTTCTTTTTTGTTTTTCTGGGTTTTTTTTCCGGTTTTTGTACAGAGGTATATTTGTTATGCTTTACAGTTCGAATTTGGATGTGATTGCAGGTGTTATGTTGTGTCAATTACAAGGAATAAAAAAATGCAATCACCATAGTTTTAATTTATGGCTTGCAAAGATCTAATTTGTAGGCCTATATTCAATTTTTGCCAGCCAGAAGAACATGACAGCCTGAATTCATAGCAGGTATTAATACTGAATGTCTGTTAAAAAAAAATCGACATATGAAAAACACATACATATTTACAACAAATACAATTCAAGGAATCTCAGTAAACAATACCCTAAAGCAAGAAAAGCAAGGATGCACTAATTTCATATTCTCATGGCATGCAGAGTATAACTGTTGACCTTTAAAAGTTTGCCAACAGTGAGTTCCAGCCAAATTAATTATATTAACTTATCACTTAAAGTATTAGACACAGAACAGAGGCTAAATATTTAAAATTACTCTGATACTCTTGACAACGACCAGTAGTTTGACAAAATATTCTTAATAGTCAAGAAAGTTTTTATTTTTTTATTGTTTTCAGGGGCATAGATTGTAGGCGGTTGAGCAAAAACACATACTTTACATATTAATACACATAAATAATTGCGTGCTGCATTGAAAACCACACACTTCATTATCCCGATACCATCAATTGATGTCAACATTTCTGTGCTTAGAGCTGAAATACCTTTACATGTTCGTGTACTCTCTTGAGTTTCAAAAAGGTCTGAATCATTTTATGTAACATTCAAATTTACTGTCTATTGCTGTAAAAACTATTTGCTTTTGCATCCAACAGTATGCAGAAGAAGAATGATACTTAATTAATCCTGAAACGGGAAATTCTCTTTTACACTCTCCAGTTAGACATGCACACACCCACACACACACACACACACACACACACACACAAACACACACACACACACACACACACACACACACACACACACACACACACACACACACACACACACACATATATATATATATATATATTCATTCATTCATCTTCCAACCCGCTTAATCCGCTAACGCAGGTCGCGGGGTAGCCAGTGCCTACCCTGGCAGTCTCAGGGCGTGACGCGGGGGACACTCCGGGCACGATGCCAGTGTACCGCGGAGCCACATAGAAACAAACAATCATTCACACACACACTCACTCCTATGGTCAATTTGGGACCAGCCAATCAACCTGAAGCGCATGCTTTTGGAGGTGGGAGGAAGCCGGAGAACCCGGAGAGAACCCACGCAGACACGGTTAGAGCATGCGAACTCCGCACAGAGCGGGACTCGAACCCGGGTCCCACAACGGGCCTGTAGGCTGTATACATAGGGGGAGGCAGAGTGAAGGGTCGCACGAGGGATCGCACCCCAAATGAGCAGCTTGTGTGGGGGATGGCACCTTGCTCAAAGGCACCTCAGCAGTGGCTGGGAGGTAAGCTCACACCTCCCACTGTCAGCTCACACTCCGGAGGATGTCTTGACAGAAGTGGGAATGTCTGGTCTTAATGACGTCTGCTTTATGGCTGAGCCACTGCCCCATGTACAGGAATAGAAAAGTGATGCATACATTTTTTATTGATAGAAATGACAATAGGCTGTCTTGATCTGTTCATTTTTAGCAAAGAGAAGAAAGTAGTATCACTTAACTGAAGATAACTCTTTTCCTCCGGATAAAAGTTGGTGAAAAGTTGTTTCAACCTTGAACTTCGCAGAACTTACTCTGCTGATTATGTTACATCAGCCACTGTGGACAGACCTGGCCCAGCCACTATCCTGCTCTTCCTCTCTCTGTCCCTTCCAATTCGATCACTTTGTATCCTCTTGACATGTCTCCTCTCAAACTCATCCTGTTTGCAGCCTTATGGGTCACCTTCTGCTTTATATTATGTGCTTGATACTTCCTATTTTCTTTTACTAAAAAGTAAGATAAGAGAAATTATGTTGACATAGGAGACATCGAAGTAGTGGTTAAAAGGATAGGCCACAAAAATAGCTTAATTTTTGTTCTTTTATCAATTATTTGGAAAATTATTTATTTTAAAATGTTGTGTAGCATAAGTTAATCCCTTTTTACTCAGTTACACAGAATTAATCCAAAACAGATTTTCTATGTAATTCAGTTATGTACTACCCCCACCCCCCCTCGCCCATTCCCAACGTTATAAAGATGCATCTTCACCAACTGTACAGCTATGGATATTTAAAATACCTATAGATAGCTATACCCAGGGAAACTAAATTGTAGAAAACCAATTAGGACAAAAATGCATTTAACATAACACATAAAGATATGAAGAAAAAAATATCAAACCACTATTACTTGGATTTTAATCAAAATAAAAACAGGCTGCACATTGAAAGTGAATAAAAAAAATATTGGCAGAGGCTCGTTCAGTTTCTGAGGGAAGTTTTTCCTGTTGGGCAGGGAGATTATCAATCTGTTGGCAGAGGAAAGGAGTGGTAGAAATGGTGGGCATAGACAGAATACAGAGGCAAGGAGAATAAAAAATGGAGAGCTTCTCCATTGAGAAGAGAAGGAGGTAGGACAAACTGGTTTGGAGCAGGACAGAATGGAAAACTAAGAACAATGAAGGAAATGAGTTATGTGGTAGGAATTCACAGAGGATGCAAAGCAGAGAAAGAGAAACGTGGGGAAGAATTGAGTCTCACTGAGTGTCACTGACCAGAGTCCAGTTTGAACACCAATCTGCTCACAAACGTTACCCTAAGGAGCAATAGATCACACAGAAAGAAAAATAAAAACTGGGGGAATGACAAGCAGAGTGGAGGCAGGAGATAGTTGGATGAAAGGATACAAGACAAATGGGTAAGGAAAGAGAGTGGCAAAAAAATATCAACAAAGGGTATAGGCAGGGCTTTTCTTGGAGAATATTAGAAAACATAACAAACATGAAGCTTTACATAGCTACATTTTTGTGTCAGAATTTTATTTATTTACTTTTTGTAGAGAAGCTAAATTTAACACTGTGATAGGAAATTAAATCCCACTACTATGAATCAATGAAAAGTAGCACCCCTTCCACTTAAGGATAGAAAGAAGCCCCTTGCTTGTTAATGGATTAGATTTATATAGCGCTTTTCAAGGCACTCAAAGTTGCTTTTACAGTGGATCCATTATTCATTCACTCCTCAATCATATTTGATGATGGTAAACTATGTGTGTAGTCACAGCTGCCCTGGGGCAGACTGATGAAAGCGTGGCAGCCAATCCACGCCAAAGACCACCACAAGAACAATCACACACATTCACACACCAACGAGTGCCTCACTGGAGGCAAGGACAGTAAAGTGTCTTGCCCAAGAACACAATGACAGGTGACATGGGGAGTGGAAATCGAACCGCCAATCCTACAATCATTGGACGAACTGCTCTACCATTGACGCGTTGCTATCCCGAATAAGAAGGATTGTACTTTAATAATCCCATTGGAGATATTAGTTTTTTTCATTAATTTATTTATTGGTATCTGTCATGATACCAGGACTCAAGTGCACGACACTGAGCGGTAAAATCAAAAAACAAGGTTTATTCCAGGCAAGGTTCGCTACACAGGTAAGGCAGTCAATCCAGGCAGAGGTATCCAAAGCGGGAGGCAAAAAGGCAAGGTCAAAAACAAGCAAGGTTCAAACACAAAAATCTATGACTAGGACTTTGACAAAAGCTGGGACGTGAGCTATGAACTACAACAAACTGCCGACAAGACAAGACACAAAAGGGGAATATATGCAGGACTAATGGAGGTGATAGGAGACAGTTGCGGGAAACACAATCAGGGATCAGGTGCACGGAGATGGGGAGGGGGCAGGGCAGACAGGAACCTGGAACAGAGACAGGGGTGAATGATCACAAAATATAACAGGAAGACAAGACATGAAACATAGGGAAGCAAAAAGACTTAACAGGATCATGACAGTATCCTATATATTTGAATAAGCTCACTTAAAAACCTCATGCTGTCACACTTCCGGCATCCACCCAGAAGTTTGGGTCGCTAGCCAAGTTAGCTTTGGTCTTCACATTTGTCCATGTCTCTCACTTCAGCCGTTTTGGCTTCGTCAAACATAGCGGTTTGTATTCTTTGATAGTGACGGACTTCACGTTGTCGTTTGGGAAACCTCGATGCTTTGTTCACCAGGACCAAACTCAAAAAAACATTGTCTACCAGGAAGGCCGGACCATAACGTCAAAGCGGCCTTCATCTTCGCGTCTGTCCATCCCACACATAGGGAGCCGTTATGACATTGTCAGACACAGCGGACAAAAACAAACAAAGTCTGATATGGAATGTTTCATCGTGCAATTTCCACAGGTTCCCACTTGTCTTCTATTCATTAATTTATTGGTCATTTATGAGCAATACAAGCAAAGTTTTAGAGGTTGTATGTGGAATAAACTCATACAGCAGCCATGATGTTTTGTTGGAGAATAGACATTTATAACAGCAAAGGCTGGAGTGTAGTACTCTGAAGGTGGAAAGCAGCCATCCATATCTCCTGTGCTGCCATGATTTATGAGCAAAAAAACACCTGCATATGTGGACATGTGCTTTGTCACGTTTACACACATGTGAACATGCATGTTCATGTATGAATAATGTCACCAACAAGTCAATTCCTGATTTTAACCCATATCACCAAGCGTGTGAGGACATTATGAAGATTATCACATGGTATATGGATCCGAATCAAAGATAACTTCTTAACACTTAAACTTAAACACTGAACCAACCCCAAAACAAAATTTTATTTTCGAGTATCAAACATTGTATCTGCTTACTCGTATTCCATTTGTCACCAGAAGGAAAGTCAGACCCAAAATCTATATTTCTGTCAGTATATCTCAGAAATTAAAACATGGTCACACAACTGTATTATCTTACATATGCTGAAGGAATGGGTTGATGATGAATTCCGATGGAATGGTTAACAGAACCATCATCCCATCAGTGTTTTGATTTGATGGTTCTAAACGGCCTTGAATTCTGTCAACCAATCCTTAAGTGTGTAAATAGAATATACATGAAGAAGAGTTCATTTTACCTGAAGAAAGTAGTGCATCCCTGGGATGCGCTAAGAAAAATTTGTGCATCCCAAAATTATGTTTATGCATCCCAAAAGTAATAATAACAATAATAAAGCACACTGTCTGGCGATCGTGCGTCCTTGTCAAAATATGTGCGTCAAAGATGTAAGGACGCATGCAAACAAGAACACTGATGAATATATCTCATGGACAAGAACATATTAAACAAACGAGGACAAATGTAGATTGGTTTAAACATTACTGAAAAAAAATATGATGAAATGTGAAAAAAAAGGTATACTAAAAATGCTTCACCCAGAGAAATGTAGTAATTTTGGGAAATTGTCACTACTCATGGCAAAACCGTAGCTTTGGCAGGATAATAATTCATATCCCTACAATCTACAGTATATTGGCTTTTCCTTTGTGTAAAATCAAACAAGTTTTAAAATGTTCTACATTTCTCACCACAGTAATATGAATGAAACTGAAATAAGATGTACGCAGCACATGGATAATCATTAAGAAAGACTGAGAAAATAAAATTATTGTTTCATTGAATGAACTATCCTTTTATGCTTTCTGAGTCTGTTAGGGAAACATGCAAAACCAGCCGTGCATTCAAATTTCTCCGGGTTATAAAAGAGGGAGACACTGGTTTTACATCTCAATTGTGTTTGATTTACTATGGTCTCTCTCTGAGGATTCCAGCACCTGTGAGTGAGATCCTTACATGTGTATGTCTGGGAATGTGCACACATATCTAACCATGTGCTATCCAGTCACAAATCAGCACAAGTGTCAGTCTGTGAAAGGGGTTTGACAGTGCAAAACAAGCAGATAGCCATGAATGTCTCTCAGGGATACTTTCTCTTGCACATAAATGTACAGACACTTGTTCATAAGAAAAAAAATGTTTAAAAGAGAAAAAAAAACAAAAAACAGATTGCATTCCCAAGTTCTGAATCATACGCTGATGGAAGTACATGCTTCTGGAGTGCTGATGTACAAATGGCTCAGCCGAGACATTTTGATTGGGCTGCATTCATTCACTACACATGTCACTCTCAAAATAGAAGAAATCAGCACTGCTTATCAAGAAAGGCTGCCGATGCTGATGGGTGTGAAGGGTCCTTAGAATAGGACATAGAAAATAGATGACTCATGAATGGATAGGGCATGAAAGAGTTGAGGTTTGGGGTTATGAAGGAAGATGGACAAGAGATCAGCCTCACATAGCTTAACTCATTTATGTGTTAACTAGTAGATAAAACAACTTTTCTTTAATTTGCCTTTGCTTTAAATCAAGGTTGCTCACACTATTCAGCATTTAGGCTACTTAGAAATGGCCAAGTCAACATGATCCACCTACTACAAAAGTGCAAAAAATTATTATTCATAAAAAATATTGAGAATTCTTTATATGAACATTGAATGGAGCTTCAGCTTTGAGGCAAGATATTGCATCTTTCATTTGAAAACATTAACTATATACTAATTAAATGAATCAGCTGCTTCAACAAAAGTCTTTTTTATCATCTCTCCATCTTGGAAGGACTTCTTGTTCTTTACAATGAGGTGGCTTTCCCTTCTGAAGTTGGCTGTGAGAAAAACAATTGCTGTCCAGACAACTGGCTTTTTAGTTCCTTCATCTTTCTCTTTTTCAGCTCCCTTTTTGGCGGAAAGTCACTGTCGTAGTCTCTATGAGGAGTCCTAAAGTACCACTCCAAGTACTACCTTTTTCCTTATTAAGGTGGTAGGATGGCAGATCAGGTAAACGCACTTTGAAAATGTCAGTCAGTCAGTCAGTCATCTTCAGATAGATAGATAGATAGATAGATAGATAGATAGATAGATAGATAGATAGATAGATAGATAGATAGATAGATAGATAGATAGATAGATAGATAGATAGATAGATAGATAGATAGATAGATAGATAGATAGATAGATAGATAGATGGATGGGAGTGGCTCGGAGGCGAACTGACACCTCCCACCGTCAGCTCACACTCCGGAGAATCTCTTGGCGGGAGCGGGAATCGAATTGCCGATGGCTGGGCAATGTCTGGTCTTCAAGATGTCTGCTCTACCGCTGAACAACTGCCGCCCCCAAATGCTTTGATCTAGATCCAAAAGTTAGCTTGCAAATATGATGATGTTTAGGATGAAAATTATCATGATGTTCATCATCTTAGTTAACATTGTAGCATGTGTATATTTTAATATAGAGTCCCTGAACAATAGAGACTGGTTGAGGGCGCACACTTTTGATCATAGGCTTTAAATTGTATGATTATTTTGCTGCTGTAATTCATCCTGCGCAGGGCATGAGTGTGGGTAATATAAATTTTAGGACAAATCATGGAGTCCTTTGTGACATTTTTCATTCTGGATGAAAGAAATGCAGTGATAAAATGGACACTGGCAAAGTAACAAGCCATGTTCATGAAGTTAGATAGTAGCCAATCTGAAATTTCAGTTTAGCCACATGACTTCCATGAGGGAAAATGACATGTTAATGATCTGTCAGAAGAGCTGATCTGCCACTTGATACAAATGAGCACACAGTTGGTTTATTAATTTTTTAATTTTTAATTTTATATACTGGTTTGATCCCCGAAGGGAAATTAAGAAGGCACACTCTAGCTACTGATTACAAACGCATGCATACATATATATGTTTGTGAGTACAGGCCCCTGTATCACACACACACACACAAGGGGGCCTGTAGGCATGCAGGGGAGGTAGAGTGGCAGGCAGCTCCTTCTTGGTGCGCCTCAAATGAGCAATTTTGTAAAGGGGACGGCACCTTGCTCAAGGGTGCCTCGGCAGTGCTCCGGAGATGAGTTGACACCTCCCACTGTCAGCTCACCTCCGGGTATTTTTGGGGGGGCGGGAGCGGGAATCGAACCGCCGATCTTAAATCATAGGACGACCATGCTCTACCGCCTGCTTTACCACTGAGCCACTGCCGCCCCTATTACAGTCTAATTCTAATTTTATGTTCTGCTCCTGAAATTGTTACCCGGGATATTAATTTCAACATTTGTCAGTTTGGCAAAATGTATTTTCATTTTTAACAAAACATCCCTTAATTGTCTTTGATTTTTTGCAGTCACTTTATGCAAAGCTTTATTTAATTGTCACAGATAAATAGAGAACAACCCAAACAAAGGCAGTAAATTTGTAATGTCTTAAAAGGCACTATAAGGGCAATACCATGAGGTAATGAATACCGGTTTATGGTTTGGTACCAGCTGATATTGTATAATATCATGGGTGTTTTCAGACACATGAGTGACAGAAATTAGTTTAACTTAAATCACTTTAAGGCTTTTAGCTGGTTTCCAACTGGTTGGACAGTTTTCGGTCTTTCTGCATTAATAATTGGGCAAAGCAATTGTCTATAAGAGGTAGTGCATCAATTTGGGTAAAAAAGTATTTCAGCAGGCTAAAGACTGCTGCCACTTGTGTTTAGACTTCAGTGTTGCATGTGCATGATTGAAGTCACATGCGTTTCATCTCATTGTGTGGTTTAGAATGAATAGGGTTACATCTGCATACATACATATTCAGGGAAATCTCAAGATTGACAAGCAGCGATATAGAGATAGGGCATTCATGATGTTGAATAGTTAGCCAAACTGAGAGTTTTTTTTTTTTTTTTTGTGACAAAGAAGAGTGAAGCATAACTACAGTACAATCAGACATGATTGCTAGTCTTTGTGAGAGCAACTGGACCAAAAATACATTGGACATTCCATATGATTTACCTCAAGTTCCACATTAGCATTGAGTTAAGAAAGATGTTATGCTGTTGTAAAAGCTGTAAACCGTATTAAATTATCTTTGTGAGTATGTGAGATCTGAGCACACCTGTTGCGTGTAAAACACTTGGATTGAGATGGTGGTTGCACCACATCGACAAAAATATAAAAATAAAATGTGTTTTGCTTTTAGCAACCACCCCAATAAATTCTCCAATCAATGGTACTATCACTATCTTCTTTTTGAACCATCAGCAATGTGTATTACAATCATCATCTGTTGTCTTCAATCAATTAGCAACTCTTTATTATGAAACTCAATAATCTCTCAATACTTCAAGGATCCTGCTCCGTTGTGATGTGATGTGTTTCAAGGAAAAAGTATAATATGAATTTTAAAAGCTGATGTCCAATATGTTTAGAGCTCAGTAGGGACTTTGTAGTGACAAATGAACTGGATCAAAAAATAACCTCCCTTGTGGTCCATTCAGCCATTTGTAATCAGCCCCTCAAATATCTTCCTCACTTGCTGAAACATTAGACACAATAAATACTTCCAGTATTCTCCAATAATAGGGGTCAGCAGGAACAAGTTCTTGAGAAAAGAAATGGAAAAGAAACTCAGAATGCAAAGGTGCATTTTTAAATATAATTTTACTCTAGAGACACTGTTTTCATAAGTCAGAATGTAGCAACCAAGATGCTTTCCAAAGCTATTAAACATAAAATGAACAATTAAGCAGGAGATAATCCATTTGAATATGCCAGACATATTTATACAGAAGAAAAAGTCATCAGAAGTGGTAAAGTCATTGGTTTACAGGTAATGAGTAAATTATAAATCCTTCTAAGTCCTTAAGGTCTAAATTTTGAGGGGTCAGTCATAAACAAGTCAATTTTTTAAATATTTGTGGCCGTTTAAGTAAATGTTTCTGAGTTTACATTTAATGCAGCATTAGGCCCTTTTCAAAACCCAAAATATTTTGATATACAAAGCATCATATAGAGTTTACCGTGCCGCCATATTTGTTTATCTATTTATTAATGTATATCATTATTTTTACTCTGTGAGTCCTCATTACAGTCTGTATTCAAACTATCATGAGGAGAGTAGCCCTCTATATGAATGTATTTCTGACAAGGTGCGAATTTCACTTTAATAAGTTCAATTTCAAGTAAACTGTGGCAGTAAAAAATTACACATAGTTTTTTTGAATTTGAAAACTCCTGACTTGCTTCCTCACTTCCATTAATTTATAACAATAGGAGGTAACTCCAAATTAAAAGAAAAATACTGCCTCATTTGTATCATTTATTGTATATTCTCTTCGTAAAATAAAGTACACTAAACTCAGGAGTTTTTACTGAATTATTTTCTAACAAAATTGACAATAATGAATTTCTCTCATAAGGAAATATGAATGACTCTTCTAAATAAAAAGCAACCACAATAACATGTGTGTATACAGTGTACCCTCGCGCTTTGCGGTTAATGCATTCCAGGAACCACATGCAATTGAAGAATCCACGATTGAGATCGTGATCTATTTATGACCCCCCCATAATGATATTAAACCAAACTCAAACTGTATTACCTTTTCCCACACTCTTATCGACTGTTTAAAGCACTTTTGTGTGTCACGAAAGTCCGAGACTGACGGAACAGAGCGCACTTCCGGATGCCGTCAGCCAATAGAATGCGCGTACAGTATCATGTGACCGCCTACCAAAAATACGCGATGAGGTGGAGTCGCAATCGATGATGCGCGAATGCATGAGGGCGCTCTGTATTACATATTCTACTGTGGCCAGTGAGAGTATGTTACATCTCAAAACATTTCCATGAGATGTAACATGCCACAGCATTAGAAACCATGCTAATTCCAAGACAATGGCAATCCTGTAAGAATGATGGGTTATGCATGTCCTAAAGCAACGCGAGTTGCACCCAGGTACCTTCTACTTAAGTTTGCCTGATAGAAGAACACTCGAACTGAGCGTTGCATATTATTAGTTTTTAAGAGAGTGATTGAAGTAGGTAAAGGGCAGAGTTTCAATAGGGCATGCATCACTGACAAGCATCAGCTTCAAACTTACAGCAATCAAGCCAAAGGTTATGATCTGAATATTAAAAAAAAAAAAAAAAAGGTTTGAGGACTTCTTGTGGTTTCAGTCCCATGTTTTTATGCAAAGGAAACACTGCAGCAGTTCACATAGCATATTCACAAGCAACATTAACTCTTACATTACATTACATATGGCCTTTTTGGAGCCCAAATTGAATGTGGTTGACCATGATCAGATAGATCATGGGATTCACTGAGGTCGTGAGTATGCATTTGTGCACCTGAATGTTCTTTTTTGTGTTAAGAGAAGAAGAGGGAAAATATTTCCTGCTCTTTACTGTCCAAAGACTGGTGGTAATAAACATCCTTACAGGTTCCGGCCCTAGAGTGTGAGTGTGTGTTAGGTACTGGCATCTGGCATCCAGCAACAGGACATAAAAATGTAAAAGGAGGTTTAATCACTCTTCCTCTGCGCAAACACAAACACACGTGGGTATGTGCACTCACATATTTATACTGAGGATAGCACTTGAAATTAGGCTGCAGGACACAGACAAGTGCTGCGATGAGGCCTGGTTTGTAGCACCAGACTTCAAAAGAACCACACCAAAGTTTTAACCAATTTACTACAAGTCACCCATAGTTTACTTTATGACTGGCCATTTTCCAAAGCATACCATACTGCTTCACATACTGCTTGTTGCTTCTCCCACCTGCAAACTTCCAGTGCTTTCAGGTCAAGCTGATGTGCTATTGCAATGAAACATCAGCTCGTGATCAACCCACAAGACAAGCTAGTGTGATGCCCTCTGATGTTATGCACACAGTGAAAATAACAATCTTACAGGTTTGAGGCAGATACATTTTTAGTAATTATTCATTGCGGTTCCTCTCTGTAGACAGTAAGACTAAGGGTGAGATAGGAAATCCCTCTATGCCTTGTGTGTCTTTGTTTTCTTGTTCTCATCCTTTCAGTATGGAAAGTTTTTTTATATACTGTATATAATTACTTGAACAGAATTTCAGAGGATAGCCTATCATTATTAATAAAATCGTATTTGAGACTATGTGCAAAACTGATTTAAATGTCTGATATAGCTTTTCAGAAACAGCTGGGAACTGTTGGACTTGACCACAACGTTCAGTCTGTTCCGCTGCCTGCGCTTGTTTCCTTTGCATTCAGGGCAGAATGATGCTTTAAGGATTTTCATTGAGAGTACCAGTTGAAATGGCTCAAACATATTTTTTTAAACTTCTATAAATATCAGTATTCCAATTATAAATTCTGAGAGGTTTTGATACACACAAAGGTTAATTTTCATTTCCAAGCAGGTGGCTATTCAGGGGTTGTGATTTGTATTGATCTGATATACATTGGTCTCAAATTAATATAGATACTAAGCAAAAAAAACAACAAAAAACACTTATTATTTAAATACATATGACCCATGTGCTGCATAAAGTATTTTATTATTATTTGAGACTAAGGTTGAAGATTAAAATTAATATTAAAATTTACTGAAACTGAAGCCACTTTATCAAAACCATATATTTAGATTGTGTATTATAACATGAATTCTACTGAAGTACACATAACAAATCAGTTTGACCTTCAGCTATATGTCTTAACTATCTTTCAACCAACTTTCTTTTGCAAGATTCCAAAGCAAATGAAACAATGAGGGTTCTCCCACTCGTCTACATTTCTGTGGTTTGCATTACGAGCATCCATGCAGATACAGAGACATACAGTACAGAGATAAGAGCATGACAAGCATTTAAAGATTAGAATGTAAAGAGATGAGTGTTTGTTGTATGGGATCAAGAGGGGATCTTGTAACAGCCTTATTTACTCAGCTCTTAACAATATGTATTATCTGCTTTGCCTTTAGTACATTAACGTGCAATTGTACACCTCTTTAAAATCCTCAACACTACCCAGTCACCAATTTAATAGTCACATCAGACTCATCTGCAACCACCACCACAGTCTTGGACTCCGATGTGGGATTTATTTCACTGTTGCTCAGAGAAGAGGCCCTATTATTTCAACATCCCTGAAGAGTCGAAGCACTAAAAACTTTTCATCTGACGAGCAAGGCTTGAGTCCAGCCAGGAAGACTACTTGCCTTCACATGCATTTCTGTTATTCACACTTTTCATGTTTGCTCAGCATTATCTTCCTGCTGTAATGGTCTTGAGCTGTAAAATGAATTGCAATCTATTCTTATCAATTAGTCAAATCTGTCCATGAGCTCTGTGATGGACCATTTTCGTCAACCTATCATTTTGCTGCAGTCTTCTTAAATACCTCGCCCAGTTACTTCTTTTATGCTGTTGTTTTGCATACTTTACATCTCCTTTTCACCACCCAGTCTTCAAGAATACCTTACTTTACCTTGACCAGGGTCATCATCCACCATACTGTTATACTAATTCACGCATCTCAAGTGAAAATAGCTTTGGTATATGTATAAACTTTAAAATATACAAGGACAATTATTTGAAAATAAACTGATTTTAAAAATATTTCAAAGATGACCTATGATAGTTAGAATTTTAGCATTTTTAGTGTAGCCTTAGAAAGTGTCAGGTTCACAAACGACTTAATACTGTACTCAGAATCAATAGATTTTGCATTTCCACTTGTATAATAATCTACATCTTCTTTAATCACAAAGGTTTGTCTCATGTAGAGAAATTGGTTTCTTTCGTATTCCCCACTGAGATCCCAAATACATGTTTCTGTGACAAGTAAATTGCTAAGAAGATCGCCCAGGGTGTCATTGCTCTTTCTGTCTTGGGCCCTATAGCTGTCTGGCACTGTCTTATTGTGTTACAGACTTGTCTGTCCAGTCCTGTCATTTTTGGATTTCATTTCACATTTCTTTCTCTCACTGTCTTCACTATGTTGAACTGTTTCTGTAGATCTGCCATGGTCTCTTTTAATTCAGATAGAAAAATATATACTTTTTTTTCCTCTACTTTTAGCTATTTTTGTTTTATAAAATGTCTGATCTTAGAATGAATTCATCTGGTTGATTATGTGTCTGTTCTTCATTTCACCATGCATCTCATGTTTCACAAATCAAAATTATGTTGTAAATGCAGCTTTAATGTATCTACAGCTCTTTATTCGGGAAACACAAACTAGTATTTTGATTGGTAATGAGATAGAATATGTAAATTGGTAGGAAAAGGAGATATATTCCTCATAACCTCACATTTCTTCTTTGCAAGAAAATACTTCAATGCGTTAAACAACCAATTTGGCAGAATCCTGAAGACACCACATGAAACCCCAAGAGCAAGGACTGGAATCATTATTTCAGATGTCTCTTCACTTTTAACATCCACTGTGACTTTTTGTCTTTATGGAGCGTTTGTTGTGTCTTTCCTGTGAGCAAGAAAGAATTACACACAAAACAAAAAGAGACACTGAGATGTGGTGTGTGCATAGGCATTGACTGAAATGCACCCCCCCCCACACACACACTTAATGCTAAAAAAAAAAAAAAAGCATATTTGTCCTCTCTACTCTACACAAAAATTCTAATCTGCTCAAAGTGTCAGTTACATTTGCTGTTAATTAGCTGTCCTTCCAGTGTTCAGATTACCTCAGCCCATCCCAACAGTGGGGTCACTCATTGAATGTTGTCTGATGAACTCTGTTGCCCTTCTCTCTCTTCTATTCTCTGTGTGTGTGTGTGTGTGTGTGTGTGTGTGTGTGTGTGTGTGTGTGTGTGTGTGTGTGTGTGTGTGTGTGTGTGTGTGTGTGTGTGTGTGTGTGTAATTTTATTCAACTTGCCTGCTCTTCTGTTTCATTTTCAACTCAAACTATCCATTAATTTAACTACACACTTCACTAAATGTCTGAAGCACCATAGTTACACAGAGCACTGCCTCTAAAAGACACTTTCAGAGTAAGTATTGTTATATACATTATCTAGTACTTAATTGGTAAACACATATTACAGTGCATTTGCATACATTTATGTAAACAAACACAGCGCCAACCTTTTAGGGGAATATTCACTCTCTTCACACATTATAACATAATTATAATGTCACCATAATGATAACTGGTTTGAGTGGCTGGTGAATATATTGCAATCAGTGTTATTAAATCACAAACTCCTTATAAAAAGTAAACTAAAAGTGCAAAGTAAGTTTAATTCTATTTTATCATTTTATTTTATGACAATGTGGTTCACATATATGAGCTAATGGGGAACCCGCAAAGTGACAAGTCCACATAGCCCAAACATGTGCAGTTTGTCCGTGAAATTAAGCATACTTCCTTTACCATCAAGGCTCATTGCCTTTAAATTTAACTAGCCCACACCAGATACACCAGCTGAAAGTCAGTTGTTTCCACACCATCTGGGAGTTACCTCATTTGCCACCCTTGTTGTCAAGACTAACTGGTGCATAACCTTTTTTTTTTTTTAAATTAGAAAACGTCCAGGTTTTTTTCCATATCGTTAATTAGTTCCAAACTGTGTGTTGTTCTTCCTTCTCCTGTTCTGCATGCTAAAAGCCTGTCTTTGACGCACAGACAAAAACAGTTTTTTTTGTCACACTCCATTTTAGCATTTTAGAAAATTAAGAGTGATTAAACAAACAAACTAAGCGCTAGAAAGTTAAAAAAAAATAAATGCATGTTATAACATTTGATGCTATCTATCAGTTTGCAGTATGAAAGAAGGATATCAAACATTAGTATTTAGAGTTGGTGGTAAGGGATCGTGTCTGCGTTGCTGAACACTCTTAGATGGGGTGTCTCAATTTTGTGGTTTTGTGTCAAGATGCTTACAATCCTTTTTATTTATCTTTTTGCTGTTATACATTGAAATAAGCTCTTTAATTTTCAACATGCAACCCATTTAACTTTAATATCCTGTTAGCAAATTGTCACGTTTATTGCTCTTGTCCAGCTCGTTCAAGAGCAAAACCAAGGAGGGAGACCCACTGTTAATTAACCATAGATGTATTTTGTATGACAAAGTTTAAGTGACACAGAAGAAAACATCAGCAAACAGACTGGGGGCTCTGGAGGAACCAGTTCTTTAGCAGGTCGAGAGAGCCGTCTTAGAAAGGCCATACATTTGTAGATGAGGTCATAGGTGGAGTGCCCCTTCCTGAGGAGGTAAGAGGGAGACATGCATTTTGAGGGAGGAGCTCAGAAAGACCAGCAAAAATGCAAAATGGCAGAGAACCATCACAAATGTAATATGTTTATAACTTAAGAGCTCCTTCATAAGAGGAAAAACATAATTGAGTGTATTTCTTAGTCTTAATAACAAACAAAATACATATTTTTAAAAGTATCTCTACAGACAACCAAATCAGACCTACAATGATGGAAATGCATCACTCTATTACCAAATATGGATGTGCTGTGGTGACGTTAATGAATTAAGATAATTTTGCAGCCTCTTTGGTTTGATTATATACTTGATGCAACAATAAATATCATTTTTCTCCTTGCAATTGTAATTATACAAATGCAGAAGTGAGTCTGTCTGCCGATTAGTCCAAATGTAGCATAATATATGACTTGTTGAGCTGGCACGCGCTCATCATACTTTCATCATTTATCAGTGAATAGTAGATTTGTTTAACATTACTCATGCTTCCTCGGGACATTGCTAATGCCTACAGTAACTCAAATAGTCGATGCTAGGCTTGTTCTTCTGATCTTTTGCACACTGACCAAACAGTGAAATTTAGACATGGTCCAGCTCATCCATAGGATCACATACTGTACATTCAAGGTAGGACCTTTATGCATTCAGCCTCATGATGAAGGCTATTCTACCCTAACGCTTCTTATGCAAAATGTATACATGGGTATATCGAGTGTTATCATTGTCGTCATTTAAATATTCTCACTGCTTTAGAATGAGACTGACAAACTGGTGATGGATGGGGTTGAAAAGAGGTTGGAACAGTTTGTGAAATAAAAGTTAACAGGAACAATAGGATACTACATGTCCAAAGTCAGCTGATTAAAAAGTACCAATGGACGCCAGGATTGAAAATTATTAGGATCAATCTTTTTCGTAATGCTCAGTATTAAAACAATTATTTTACTCTGACAAAAAGCTAAATCTTTGGCTATCAACTCTTGACTATGAGCATCTGTTTGTCTCTCATATGTTAAGATTACAATAACACAAAAAAGTAAAAGTAAGTGAGAAAAACTGCTGTCAAAAAACAAACAAAAAAGGGTTTTGTATTCTAACTTGAAGTTGAGCGGACACTGGAAATAGAGAGGACAGTTTCTCATTAATTGATTGTTTCATTAAAATTGCAAACAGCCAAGCTCCAATACTTCAGCTTTTATCAGTTATGCAGTTCAGTTATGTAGAAGTCATTTTGGCCAAATGAGTAGCATCACACTCCTCTTGACATTATGGCACCATTATGTGAAATGTAAATCACTGTAATTCCTCAGTGGGTCAATCTGTCAAGCCCAGGAGAGCCTTAGAGTCCCAGAGGTGTTTATTAACAATGCATAAAAGGGAATTAATCAACAGAGTAATGGGATGAAAAAACTGCAAAATGTGATTTAAAAAAATTAGAACAGGGACCACAGTTAAGGACTGAAGTGATGAAATTAGTCTCTAGTTTATAATGCACTGTGATGAAGAATTAAACATTATCCAGGAAAAGGTTGTAAGATTGTAAGAATTACAATGTGACATGCTGTGGTAAAAATGATCCAGAGGGACCATTTTACCCATTCTTCTCATATATGTGAATGCATTGTGTGAGAAGGAAAAACAAATATATGGTATTATTTTGTACCATACAGCAGAGAAAAAGAAGTGTTTGTCTTACCTAATACCATCAGTATTACTGAGGCTTAAGTCAAGCAAGATTACTGCCTCATATGATGTAACATTAATTGTAAAAAACTAATAGGTATATGGGCAGAAGTGAATTTCATATATGTTTACAAAAATAACGTAATCTCCATTTCTGGTAATTATTAAGAATCTCAGGTAGAGACTTCATCTTTATGAGGTTAAGTCTGATTTAAGCTCAGCAGTGGATGTTGTATAAACCACATAATTCAAAGAATAAAATAGAAAACAAGTCCTGAAATAGAACATTTGGAAAAGCACTCAGGTTTTCCCTTATAAAATCCGCAGCACCACAGTTAAAAGTTTTCTCAGTGCTAAAGCCAGAACGTTAGGGTAAAAATGAGATTATGCCGCAAATACAGTGTATAATTTTGTTTTTCCAGTTTTCATTTGAATGTGTTTACAGAGTGAGAAAAAAATTCAGAAATCTGTTCATTCAAATGTGGAAAAAATATAAAAATGAGAAACTTTAGTATTTCAAATGAAGTAATAGGTTGTTATTACACTGTTGGTACATAATAAAATTACATATTAGTTTTTACACTGATAATTACATTTCGCCTAATTAACTATACCTTGATTGCAGTGTGCCAAGGCCAAGGATTCAGGGAGATTCTCATTACCTTCATACCTTTCCACAGACCTATACTGTAAAAACTTCATTTAGTCTTAGGTGCTTGATTAGGTGGTGGTTTGGAGTCTGGGCAGACCACTGAAGTAAATTAAAGTCTGTACAAAGTTCCTGGGGCAATCTTTTTAAAGATTAGCATCGGGTGCAAACAATGTCTCCCCTGCCAGTATATTTAATTAGGACCTGCCCACATGGGAATGCAGCTGGGGCCTCTTTCATCAAATTTCAAATATGTGATTACATTTCCAACAATATTTTCTCTTACTGTTTTCAAGTAATCAAACAAATAAAATACACCTCACTTTGGGAAGATTATCATATGCACTATGTGTATAATTACTTCAGTTTAATTTCCTCTAAATCTTTTTGAGCTGATTCAAGAGGTTCAAGTGTAAATGGTTGAAAGTGTTACAATGTCATCAAGTGATAAATGGCACTGTATGCAGTCTATAACCATTTAACCTAATAAAGGTTGTTTTTTTGCTGTTTTTCTTGATACCTATTGGAATTAAAAAGTACAAATAATTAATTGGAAACATTTTTTTATCTACAAAATTAATTTATTTAAGTGACGTCCCAATGATGTGCAGAAATCTTAGAAGCCACCCTATACCTGAACAAACGATATATCGTGAAAAAGTGGAGAAGATTGAAAGACGAATGAGGGTATAATATTAACATGTTCATAATCCATTTAAAAAATTCAAGATTTTTAAAAAGCAGGAAAACCTTATTTAGAATACAAGAAGAAGTAACATGAACTGAAGATGAGGCTCTGCTTCCAGGAGCATCAACAATGTCATGATAAAAGCCCCAGCCCAGGTGTGGATACATCACAAAACTCAATCTTTTAATTTCATTCTTCAGGTATTTATTTGTTTGTGAGTTATTTTTCATGTATGCTCATTTTTTTTCTTTTAACATTTAACTAGGAGAAAACCTCATGGATTTTAAAAAAATATTCTTGAATAGAAGCCAGTTGATGCTGCCACAAAATAATATGTGAAAGACTTGCATGAAATGAAGAATGTTCACAAAAATCCAGTGCACTCCCCCATATCCTCATCCTTTATCTCCCTTCATCTTCATATTACAGTATTTATCTGTATATTAACACTAAAATTCCCAAGGTAGTCTTTTTGACTGCTTTCAAAATTTGCAATGTCATAACTTAATTTAAAAAAAAAGTTATCTACCAATAGGACTCACATTTTTACTAAATGTGTGTATATTTTATTCTAACATTGTTTGATCATTAAAATTTCAAAACACAAAAGAGATGTGAGTATTACTACCTAGAACTCCCATAGGTAGTCATTTTGACTCCTTGGAAATTACAGTATTTGTATATAATTTGGATTTTTTGTGGAATAGTTAAAAACACATCAGGACACTAAATTAAAACTATAATGATGGATTATATTATTTATTAATAACTGATACAACAGTGTATCTGCAATTACACATCCAAACTTGAACTTTGAAATAAAAACAAATGTATCTTCGAAAAAAAAAACCAAAAAAACAAATGTATCCTGCTTCAAAATGGATTGATGTCATCATTAGACCTTAAAAATGACAATCATTAACTATTATGAACATTTAATAATGCTGTGACGGCTGCCAGCCAGCTGGAGACACTGATGTTACAATACCAAGATGGTTTGCTTATAGCTCCCAATCACTCACAGTCAACACATGTGTTCATAATAGTTAATAATTTTTATTGTTATGGTCTAATGATGACACTAACCTCTTTTGAACTGGGGTATTTTTATTTTTGTCACAGAGATTTGTTTTTATTTTACAGTTAGAGTTTGGATGTGTGGTTGCACAGAAGTTATGTTGTGTCAATTAAATTAAAAACAAAATCAATCATGATAGTTTTAATTTACTGTCCTGATGTGTTTTTAAATTATTCCACAAATTTATTCCTAAATATTTTTAATGACAATCCACATTATATACAAATAGTAGCTGAGCAGTCAAATGACTGTCCGTAGTTCTAGTAGTTGCAGAATCCTTATACATCGAGTATTAATGTTCTTGATTTACAATTACATTGTAATCTCAGACCAATTGTGAGCATTAAACATTTTTTAAAAACTTTTTTTTTTGATAATTCAGGTCCTTTTAGCAGATACAGTTATTGTTAAAATATTCAAATGAGATAATAGACTTGATTGAATTGAAATTATATCAGTTGTTATATTTTTTTGGTCAATGTACCTAATATGGCAGGATGGTGTTGCTGTGGGCAGTGCTGTTCCTGTGTCTGTATACAGGTTCTGTTCTTTGTGACAATCTCTACTCGAGCATTGCCAAATCCGAATATTGTAGTTCCCCTTTCTGCCATACACCCAACCAAGCAGCACTGCTGCAGTCACGCATTCCCATTAAGTGTAGCTGGATATCAGGCAGCTGTGTGAAATTATTTCAAAAGAGTATAATATGGGACCTTTTAGAAGCATCATAAGATTTCCCTCCTGTCTTCTTTGTGTCCCTTTATTTTTAGTCTGATGGTAGTTTTTATGTGTGAATGTGCTTGTGTGCATGTATGTGTGTTTATATCTAACTGAAATGAAGCTAGAGGTGCTATTACTGTCAGACACAGGGAGGCTTTTTCCACCTAACTTATAATGTGGATCTTCGGCTTCAGAAATGGACAGTGGAGATTATGGCACACACTGCCATTCCTTTTTTGTGTACACACACACACACACACACACACACACACACACACACACACACACACACGCACAGAGTTCAGTCTTCTACTGAACTCATCAGAAATTACATTGTTAGAAAACGCACACACACGCACACGCACACACACACAATCACACACACACACACACACACACACACACACACACACACACACACACATTTGTACTGAAATATGTAACTCACACTCAGTGTTGCGTGTATGGGCATACAGTAAAAGCATTCACAGACACAAGCTGTTTCATATGTATTTTGAAATGGAAGCACAGCTGGATGGCAGCCAGCATATCACTGTGGAGACCCAGCAAGTGATGGGAATGCATTTACATGTTTATTATTTCATTTTGGCATTCGGAATTGCAGCTTACCACAAATACACACACACAGACATACACAGAAACACACGTACACACATACACACACACACACACACACACACACACACACACACATGCACACAGACACACACACACACACACACACACACACACACACACACATGCACACAGACACACACACAGCTATAAGTTTGAAAAAATGTGAATGTCCCATTCATCTGTTGCAGCACAAAAGTCAAAATAAATATAAAAAAGACCTGTATTTTTCATTTCGTTTCAGGGACAGCAGTTGATGCAAAAAGAAATAGGAATTCCAATGACAAATAGAAAGTAGGCCAAATATTGGCTCAGTTTGAAGCATAGCATAAAGGATTTTGTTGGTGACCAGATATGTGTCACAGTGAAAGGCATTGGGAGAGTTGGCTTTAGCTGCTTGTGTCAGACTCAGAAAGATATTACATCAAAGAGGTTGTGCAGCAAAATATATACAGCACATTGGATTGATAACTTACCCTAAAGACATAGTGACAACATACCATATATATATATATATATATATATATATATATATATATATATATATATATATATATATATATATATATATATATAAAACTTCGAAGAACCCAAGAATCTTTGCAGATACGGTGAGAACGTACAAACTCCGCACAGAGCAGGACCAAAACCCAGAGCCTTCTTGTTGTGAGGTGACAGTTCTACTCACTGCTCCACCTAGCCGCCCTTGATGAAATGATGTGTGCTCGAATTTACCCACCTATTAAAATAAACATCATTTGTCTTGTCTTGTCTTGTCTTGGTCCAGAATCTACTGTACTTACAGTGTAATGTCCAGTCCAGTCGCACAGAACAAGGCGCAAATGCAACTGAGCAGAACCCATTTCACTCCCACAGACCATTGGAAATGGATTTGGTGAATGCATTTTATTACACCATTATCTTGCTATGTGTCCTCCGCAGCCATGTATGAAGCGCAACAGTAAGATATTAGTGGCTAAAATTAATGCACTTTTTAACACTTGCACAGGATGCTGATTCAAATGACCCACTATGTGGCCATCTTGAATATCTTGTCAAGGATTTTTGTGATTTGACCCTTTAACTCTGCTGTATTCTGCAAGATCCTTATCAGTAATGTCCTGGGAGACTTTGTGAATCACTTCATACTTGTCTGTCTTGATGTCTTTTCATGTGAATTCTCTGAGTATCATCTCCATATCCTTGCCAGGAACTTCAAAGGCTTGAGAAAAAAAGGGGGAGAGAAGTGTTTAGTAGTGTAGGGGAAAAGCAAGCATACATTTCATTTGAGGTCAGTCAGTTTTCTGAGATAATTTTAACTTCTATGGCTTCTATAGGTAATAGACCCTGGTATCTAATAGCTGTTTCAAGTCAGTGGCCAGCTTTTGCAAACACATTCAGTGGTTAGTGGATAAATACATTAGATACTGCTTCCAAGTTCAAGTTAGTTTAAGCTTAAAATGCAGGTGATTTTCTTTCCACAGCTGGCATGCCTGAATATTGGCATGTTCAGAAACTTTTTTAAGCCTATTATACGACCACTATTACCAGCTCAGGAGGGACATATTGCCTCGCCATTCATCTTGCACCACTTCTGACATTGCAGAAGGTATAGTAAGGTCTCCCATCAACACTGCCCTAGAAGCTGGCCATCATCAATTCATACCTAAAAACCAAGTTTGTCTTTCCAGACACTGAGGGTCTGAATGAAACAATAATAGGGGAGAGAAAGTGGAGGGACTTAAAATTCAAGCAAATGTTTTTTGTGGGGTTTTTTTTTGGTGCATTACCACCCCTAACTCTCATTAAGACCAGTTCTTCTCTTCTGTCTGCAGTGACCATCTATCAAAGACTGAGAAGGCCAAATGAAATTGAAGAATGGCAAAGTTCAGTTCAGTTCATCACCAGGCTGATATCAACACACTCTCAAGCATTGATAGTCAAAGAGATGCGTGAGCTTCAATGGGCATTTGCTTCCTCTTAAGCTTCATGAAACACAGTTTTCAGCTTTAAGATTCTCCATCTGTTATAATGCTTAACTGACAGTTTCTTAGGTTTGACAAATGATCTATCACAGTTTTCTACCTTGGAAGAGCTGCAGGGGTAGGGACACAATCCCCTCTCTTTCTCCCTATCTTGCTCCATTCGCACTCTCCTGAACCTGGCAGGAGATCGATTTCCTTCCTGAGGCTAAGTGTTCAGATGACTGATGCTAAGAACAGCATAGAGCATGGTGCTCCCATCAGTTCTAGCTCCAAAGCACTGTTGACAGGATCCTAAGAACTGCAGCCTCAGAACCGATGAAGTAGCAGTAAGGAGAACAAGCAAGGAGCGTGGATTCAGGAGCAGGTAGACATAGCACAAGAGACACAGGAAAACAAAATAACATGCAATTAAAACAAGGTTTGTTTAAAGCACAAAGGTCTGTTTGGTTTTCTGTATTTCTGGCATTTACAGTTTGAGTCAATAGTGTATTTTGCTTTCTTTTCTTATTTCAACACGAGGATAAATGTTTAGGATTCCTAATGACTAACAACTATACATAGTTCTGAAAAAATGCCAGAGATATTTTTAAAGGTTGAGGCAAAGCAAGTTGTGGAAAATGTGGGACTATTCATGTTTAAAGAGATAGTTGCAAATACAGAGTATCTAATTATGATTAATGAATAACATTCTTCCCCCCAAAAAATTATGATTGACCATTCAAAATATTGTACACGTGCACAGTATCAACTTACCAAAAATGGAAACAGATTTTTTTTGTGAACAGAATGGTGCAGTGTATATATATATATATATATATATATATATATATATATATATATATATATATATATATATATGTCAATCATAATTTTTACTGTATATATCGCATTGGAGTTTTAAATTAATCCATTTTTTGTATCATAATATTTCATCATTTGTCACATGGTGTTTTACTTATTTACTTTACTGGATGTTTTTCAGAATGATAATGAAAATGAATTTTCTTATGATTCTTTGTTTCCAACAACCAACAGAAAACAAGATGTTGGCGATAAGACAACTGAACAGTCGCACAGTCCACTATATTTACTGTACAATATCAAACATAAAGAGGATGAGGAGAATCCATCATGAGATGATGCAGAAGTCTGACCTGTGTAAAAAAATGTTTTTATCTGTCATTCTCAGCTGCTGCCATGTGCCCTTCTCCCCCGCTGCACTGCACCTAAATATAATAAATTCATAGATTATTATTCAAGCCATTTACCCACGTAATTTTACCGTGATTGCAATGGACTATGTTTAAACTTACGCATTGACTCGAGCAGCGATTTCATCCCACGTCATCTCCCTCTTGTTTGCAGCTGCAATGCTGTTGCGCTTTCTTCAGAAAATGTCCTCAAAGTCTTCATATACATTAATTAAAATCTGTACTTCAACTGCTGTACAGCACTGCGGTGCGCGTCTCATCTGTGGTCATCATGGTGAATCGTCAAATTGGAGCTGCATGGATGGCTTTTTTTAGACTTGTGACACCTGTTAAACTGCGGGTCAGCTTACTCTGGGTTGACAAAAACTAACCCTGAAAAGCTTTTGTGAAACCAAAATCCCTGGTTTTCCAAGTTCAGGGTTAAGTCAACCCAGAACAACAGGTTTACCTCAGGGTTGGTTAACCATGCCTTCGTGAAACGGGTCCACTGATGTAAAAACCACCAAAATGGAAAACATAGATATTGAAGGTCTTGCACTTTTTTGTGAATAACTCTTCCAGCCAGTGTACATTATGTTGCTGCCTGGGCAAATTATGGCTCCCCTGACTGTCAGTCTGACCCAAAACATCGACAAATGGCAACTGTGCTTTAAGCAGTAATAATATCACCAACTACATAAAAATCCAATGCAGTTTAGGCAATCTTAGCTGGAGTACAATTAGAAACACTGCCCTGCAGTGCAAGTCATGGGTTCAGAGAACAGATGTTTGTCATGACTTATTTTTAGGCTAAAACAATAAACCAAAGGCTATACCAGAACCTTTCAGGAAACAGAAGCTTTTATTTGTTTAACTATTACTGTGGCAAAATTACAAATAATGCTTGGAATTAATCATCTAAAATTGGATTTGGTCAGAGCTCACTCAGTGAGAGTGGTTTTGTATTGTCAGTATCACTCGTTTGGTAACATGTTAGTCTTTATTGGAGAAGTGCTCAAATTGCAAACTGAAAGTACATAAAACTCTATACGGAAATAATGCAATGACATTTTGAATTGACTTTTCAAAATTCCACGGATTACTGTATATCTAAAATTAATCAGAATACCTTTTGATTGTTGTTGTCCTCTCTTTTTGATTGATTTTCTCTTCTTTGTTACTGGCAAATCAAGGTTACACTTTTGCCAGAATGATCAACAGCCATTTTGCCTCCCTATCAAACATATGCATGCTTTAAGCGCTGTAAAAGAGTTGTGTAGTTGTTAAGCCGTCAGCTCTCCCATGATGTAAGATATGATATACCTTTATTCATCCCAAAGTGGATAAATTTGCATGACTGTGGCAGCAGAGGGGAGGGGGGTTAATATATAAATACATAAAAACATATCCATACACATTAACATATGTAACATATGAAATATACATATTAACAAAAGGTATACATATTACCATATAGTGTACATATCAACAATTTACAATTAATAGCTACAACTACAAACTATACTGGTCACCTGGATTTTGAGAGCGATTTGAGTGTGGTCGACAAGGAGGATTGTTGATAGTGCAACCTGACGGCCGTGCGTTTCTTCACGCATTTTTGGTGAAGCACCCTATCGCTGAAGGAGCTCTCCAGTGAGCTTAGCATGCCCTGCAGGGGGTGGGACTCCTCTCTCCCACCCCTTCCACTGAGTCCAGGGGCATCCTAGGACAGAGCCGGCCTTCCTAATCAGCCTGTCCAATCCCCTCCCGTCTGCAGCAGTGATGCTGCTCCCCCAGCAGACCATCCCATGAACCCCATGGTAGTCCAGTCCAGTTTATTGTTGAGGTGAATACCCAGGTACATATACGATGACACCAACTCAGCGTACATTCCCTGGATGTTCACCGGTGTAACCGAGCAGAGTGTTCGCCTGCGGACATCCACCTGCAGTTCCATGGTATCATGGTTTTCACTGTGTTGATCTGGAGCCAGTTCCACTGGCACCAGTCCACAAATTCCTGGGTCAGTTTTCTATACTCCCTGTCAATTGCAGAGTCATTAGAGAACTTCTGCAGGTGACAATTGGGGGAGTTGTATCAGAAGTCTGTAGTGTCCAACGATGGACTCATCACGGGACGTAGATTACAAAGGACCAGACGCTCCAGGGTCTTCATCAGGGGGGATGTTAATGCCACTGGCCTGTAGCTGTTAAGGTCCTTGGGGTACAGAGTATTGGGCACACGAACCACGCAGGATGTTTTCCATAACTATGGAACCTTCTCCAGCTTCAGACTCAGGTTGCACATGTGCCCAACAATCCCACACAGCTGGTCTGCGCAGGATTTCAGGAGCCTGGAGCTGATGCCGCCTGGTTTCTCACCTGAGATTCACTGAGGGACAGGGTGGAGCAGGGGGACTGTATGCTAGGGGATGTGGACAATGTGAAAAACTGCATTAATCAGTATGTGAAAGAACAGCCTGTTGTCCGGAGCAAAGTGTAAGAGAAAACAGTGTTTGCTAATTGTCTCTGCAATAGCATTTTAAAGTTCACTGAGAAAGGACATCTAATGACAAAGCTTTTAGTGAATACTCGACACTTACAATTTTGAAAAAAAAAAGTTGAGGCAGCATTTTTCAGTATATCTTATGATAATTAATTGAAGAAAGTTCAACATAGTTCGTACAATATTTAAGGAGAAATTCTAGACTGCAATACCCATAATGTGAAACTGAAGTTATGTTGTTTTAAAAAAAAAACAAATTATACTATGCCAACAAGTTAAAGTAATAAGTAAGGATGACCGAGTACACTACTATCTGTATCTGTATTTGTTCAACCATCTGAATTATCTGTTTTTTATGAACTCAGAACATGAGGTGCATTAATGCATACAACACATGCAATAGGGAATTATAAACTACAGAGTATGCATGAACAAGAATTGTCCTACTCAACACAACTTTCTATTTTTTTTTTATTTTTATGATCAAACTTTTTATTTGGGTATTTATTTTTTCTTTACCACCTAATGTTCTTGCCATTTTTTTCATACAAAGTTAAACAAAGCTTATTAAGGTGGGTGTTTGTGTGTTTGTCTGTGTGTCTGTTTGTACACGTGTCTGTGACTGAGTGACTGTATGAGAGGGAAAATGAGAGAGAAAGAGAGAGAGAGAGAGAGAGAGAGAGAGAGAGAGAGAGAGAGAGAGAGAGAGAGAGAGAGAGAGAGAGAGAGAGAGAGAGAGAGAGATAGATCGTGTGTGTGTGTGCAGGCAGTAACAGATGCGACACTAGCAGTTTTCAGCTGTTTGGTGAAATGCACTCCGTACATGCAACAAAACAGAACAAGAAACAAGTTCACCAAGTAACCTTAAATAGACTGAAATAGAGACAAGCTGAAGAAAACCTAAGGAAAGCAACGCGAGCTACAGTGAAACCACCCACAGAGAGATCAGTCAATGTCTGTGTGTGTGCAAGAATAGGGCACCACCAGTGACAGCTCCGCCTACAGTGATGTCTGATATGTCACTGTAGGGCGAGGCAGGTGCTGTGTGTGACTGGCCAATCAAAGAGCGTGAAGACAGTCAGCTATGCCAGCTGGGATAAGCTCCAGCTCCCCCATGACCCACGCAAGCCGATGAAGTGTTTAAGAAAATAAATGAATGAACGAGCACACGTATTTACGAGTTTTACTCGTAGCACGCTCGTACTCATCAAAAATGCGTTACCCAGTAACAAGGCAAATTGTATGTAACTATCACAAAGTTAGCATTGTCACTGTCAACATTACTATTCCTTGCTTGTTTTCATGCTGAAGTTAAGAGGTATTACATTTGTCCAGACTCAGGTTTAAAAATGTTCTACCAATCTTGATGGTCACTTTTACAAGAATGATAAACTACTCTTTTCGTTGAAATGCTTACAGCTCATAATGAACTGTTACGGATGATGAGGTGTTAGGAAATGTTTCAAAAGAGTTTTCCATAAAGTTTAAAGTAATTTGTCATCAGATGCATTCAGAACGTCATATGGCAAATTAGTGGGAAACGATGGTGTTGATCTGATTTGAATTGGTATTATAGCTTGAAAGTTACATTCGTCTATTTGAGACAACTGTATGAATATTTATTATTGCTGTTCACCTGTCTCTCTCCAGAAACATTTTTCTTTCCGTCTGTCTTATCTCCACCGTGCTTTGCTACATTTCTTTATTTCCATCCATCCATCCATCCATCCATCCATCCATCTATCCATCCATCCATCCATCCATCCATCCATCCACTCACTCTATTTTACTTCCACCTGTGCTGTGCCTCACCTCTGTCCACTGTCCTTTTCTATGCCTCTCTGTCAGGGATTTCATGATTATGCATTGTTAAAAGTAATAATTCACATTTGCAGAAGCAAATAATCTGTGTCTGTCTGCATGTAAAAATGATTTTGTTGTTTTGTATGTCAAGGACTGAGAGAGTAAAGGGTATTTTTTTGTGTGTGCCATATTGTCTGTGTACCATTGCAGTGTGTGTAGGTAGCTTTGGCTGACTGATTAGATCCTTAAGTGAGTGTACACACCTCTCACTAGCCATCCTTCACAATGACAGCTGGGCTATGTGCATGTTCCCTGCTGCTCAGGGTGTCTGCTAGTCTTCTGAGTATTTGTGAGCAGTATTTTTTTTTGTTTTTTTTGTTTTGACAGTGTCATTGGTTAGTATTTTTACTAGGTTTTAGCCGGGTGCTCGTTTCAGACGAGCACCCGGCTATTTTAATGGAATTGTCAATAAAATAAATCAGATGTGTTGATCATTTACCAGGTACCTGTAAATAATGACTGATCAAAATAAAGACTGATCAACACTTTACATGGAATGTTTACTTTATCACTTCCATAGACTAACACTTTCTTACTTGACCATTTTGCACCTCAGGACAATAGTCCCCCTACCTCTACAATTCTCTTGTCTAAGAAACACAAAAAGTAAAAGATGAAATTATTAATGAGTTCAATGACACGGAAAAATGAAAACTTGAATGCCCTCATACAAAAAGATTTGTATTGTTTCTGTTTTGGTACTAATTAGTTTCATTTTATGGGAACAATGTCCATTGGCACCTTTGTAGCTTTGTTGGTGGCACTGTACCAGGTTTTGAGATGATGGGCTTTAAAAATGTAATAGTAGTGGGTATGATAATTTGTAGTCCCGCAACACACGCAACACACTGTGACAGTTGGTGTTGTTGGGATCCAGTATATAATCCTTAGCCCTTTCTTCCAACTACAATGTACAGCTATTGGAGATCTGTTTTCTTATAAATGGAACCCAAGCCACTGCAAGTTAAAAAGAAAAAGAGATATGGAAAAAAGATAGTTAAAACATGATGGCCAACAGACAGTTGTAACCATTAAGTTGCTCATGTTTCTATGATCAAACTGCTTGTAAAAGACTTTTACAAGCAGAAATATATGGTGGCATCAAGTCACATCCAATTTCCAAGTGTTAATTTTATATTGGGAAATTGTGATGAATCACATGTCCACTGAATTCTGCATCACTATATTACTATATTTCTACTACATTTTATAGGTTACAATTAGCCTAGTACAGTAGTTCTTGAAACTTTTTTAGGCGAGAAAATAAAGTTGTTTTCATTTATATAACTTATTTTTTTGTATATTTCTATATCAATTATAATAAACATCGTTATAAACCATAGACTTAAACATTTTTTGAAAACTTTAGTTTTAAAACCTTAATAATTCATGCATGAAAGCATTAAACAAGAAAAAAAATGTCCCCCAAAAAATAAAAATTCTTAATCAAAGAGAGTATAAATCTGCCATATGGATTTTTTTTTTGAAATCATTAAATTCGGGCAGAATTGTCAGATGACCCAGAAGAGAAGAAACCATTAACTCCCAAAGCTAGGATACCACAATATCATAGTAAGGCAAAAGAAATGCAGAGGGCAGCTATCGTGATCTGTAATTCAGCACTTAATACCATGAAACTGCTTTATTGGCCTGAATTTTGCATGATATTCTTTCACTTTTCAGTGCCTGCTTCGGTTCACTTGGGCATTGCATGGAGCAGCAGCCCTGCAGGAGTTGCCATGTTGATGGTCAGTAGTGGAAAATGTTCTTCAGCCAGTTTTCTGCACATGGCTCTGACACCAAGTGTTGATGCCAGTGTTGCTGGGTTTTTTGTTCCCATAGCAGCAGAGCCAATTAAAGCTATAGAGTTGTAATTGGGAGTTTTGGAGTCTTTTTAAACGAGTGTTTAGCTCAGTCATTTGACAGTTTCATGTGTAATATACAGTAATCAGCCTCTCTTGCAATTATTTTACTTCATTTCATTTGTTTCAGATAAAAATTTCTAATAAAACCCTTCACACTCATCATTAAAAACACGGCTGAGTTTGCATTTTTTGGTCTTTACTCACGGCAGTTACCCATGGCCACTGTGCCTTCCTCCATTTCTCTGATCTCATGCATATAAAATGTTTTTTTGTTTAATGCATGCATGGAGTTATCCCTAAAGTAAAATATCAACTATATTTGGTTGTGTTCGGCAAAGACAAGTCCATGTTTACACACTGTTTCATTCCATAAAAACAGGCCAATAATCTGTAAAATATATGAGACACACCCACATTTCATAAATTAGTTTTGAAATGTAATGATAACACTTTAAATATGTTAATGACTGTGGTCACAAAACATTGCAAATCCATTCAAATATGTATTTCCTCATGTTACAAAATAAAGAGCTTTATGTTTGATATGTTCTATGACATACCTTGATATTTTCATCCACTTTCTTTACATATACATGCTTCTCCTTGAGTACTCTGCAATCACCTTTGTCATACTGACACATTTTTGTCATCAAAGGTCAAATCTGATAGGTTGCCCACCAGGTGTTGCCTTGTTGTTATCTTAAACTCTGTAAAACTGTACTAGCCAATTTCTTTCTCACACATGATACATGATACTACATGAAGATAGAAAAAAAGAAAGATATCTCAATAATGTTAATTTGTAGGAAAATGACAGAAGCAGTGATGAAGACCTTTGATAAGGTTGTGCCACTGTGCATGTGTTCTACCCAGCAAAAGTACATACAGCATTTCTTAATCTCTTTCCATCGGTGTCTTGCAAATGGAAAGAAGCCTTCTCTCAAAGCTTTCAATGTCGTTTGCAAATTTGTCACACAGCGCTGTTTATTCCTTCTGCACGAATACGTATCGCACTGATACGTGTGACTTTCCGACTTGTGGGAGGCATGAGAAACCAAAACCAAATTAGAGCTGCTTCACGTTTCTCTCCCCCACTATCGATATGCCTTTGCCTTGCCAGCTGCACTACTTTGACTTTTAATTGGCTCCCCTACCACTGTTTCCAATCAGTAGTCTAGAGTTGTTCACTATCCATTGTAGATTGTGCAAATTGTTTTCATTTCATTTTAAATTGAAAGTGACTTTAAACAAAGAATCATTGTGTCTTACCATCACTCATTCAGATATTTTGCACTGCATTTTGGATTTATAGACTGCACAGAGAATATAAATACTTTTAACAGGTAGTAGTAAGAAAGTAATAAAGTAGAGCACATATTGCATACTATGACAGAGTGGCGTTCAAGATATAAAAGTACAATATATAAACAACATCCAATAAATTGGGTAGTCTCCTCTTTAGAAACTGTATAGGCTTGTTGTAAATATATTTGACATCATCAGGCTTAACAAAGCCAATATGTGCTCTAAAATACAAAGCAGTTACTGCTCTGAAACAAATCACACAATAGAATATAAACACCAAGACAAAAAAAAAAGTTTGCAAAATGAAATCCAACCAATATAGCAACCAACAATTGTACTTTAAGTACTGTAGTTTTAAAATGTAGTGTCCATTTATGTATGACAGTTGTCTTTTTCTGCGTCTCTTTTAGTGTACAGTCAAATTTAAAAGAATGACCTGCAACATGGAAGTTTAAAAGCAACATCGCAGACAGTAGCTTAAACCATTCACATCATAGCATTAAAAGCAAGAGAGATAGTACATACAGTGCATGGAAATCATTATTACAAATATTTATCATTTAAAAAATAACAGCCATTATTGGACGTTGTAAACCTTCATTCAACTGATTTAAAAAAATTAAAAAAAAACATATTTTGCAATGCCTTTTCCTGCATGACTAATATAAAGTCTTCTTATAACTCTGCAGTGCACAGAAGTTTTAATTGACAGCCTCCGTTCAAACAGCCACATCAAGTCTGTCATGTAGTTATGCTTCTTTTTATATCATGACAATTTTTAAGCTTTTCCTTTCAGTGAAAAACCTTGAAACTGTCATTCATGCACGTATTTCATCATGGCTATATTATTGCAAATCAATTCCTTAGCCTGCAGCAAAACATTTCTCTGCTCTCTGCACATAATCCAAAATCCAGCTGCCAAGAATCCCACTGAGGCACTAGAATATGAGAGCACATTACACTAATGCTTTCATCTCCATACTGGCTACCTGTTAGTTTTACAATTGATTTAAAATCACACTTATCTCCTTTAAAGCATAGAGCAATTTGGCCCTGAGCTATATTTCTCATAGTTTACCAGTGCATGTGCTATTATAAAGTTCTCAAATCCGTGTGGTTCTTCTAGCATCAAAAATCATGGTGACATGGTGTTTGTTGTCAGAACCCTCAGAATGTGAAGCATTCATCTTGAGATAATTAGGATGGGTGTCAACTTCCTTATGTGTCTAAAAATGCTTCTTTTTAGACTACCTTTCCTGTAATCCTTCACCTTATCTCCTCACACCATTCATTTCCTTTGTTTATTGAATGTCTTAAATTATTGTGTTGTGTTTTATTGCTCTTATATTGAATGTTTTGCTGCAAAGCCAATAATAAACATTGTTTTTGAAATGTACGGCATAAATTTGATAATTAATTACATTGGTACAATGACAGTTTTTTTGGAAACCAGAATCTTCAGAATCATCCAGCTTCACACATTCTTGCCATGCTAGACTAATACTTTGTCTGTGGGGTTGTTGCTTCAGTAGACAAAAATCCAAGAGAAATAAATAGTCCAGATCAAGCACTTTTTAGATACCAAGCTGCAAAAGTTACAAAGATGATGGTGGTTGAGGGTGCTGAGGTTAAGTTGAAAACAATAATGTCTGTAATGTTGAGGAAACAGAGATGTCCGAGAAGTTGGTCCTTAGAAATCCTAAAGCATACTGATTTTCTCCTTTAACACTTCACTTTCCCATAATTGGTAATTTTTTAAAACATTTTTTTAAATTGCACTTGTGTAAACAAGTGTTGTAGCTTCTTTCTTACTTTAACAAACAAAAACAAGATAAAAATGTCAGTATTGTCGAACATAAAACAACATCCCTTTGTTAAGTGGCACCTTGCATCACATGACCTCAGTCAGCAGTTTACCCTAGGCCAGTCAGTTTCTCTTCATGGATAACCGTGGGTCTTCACTAATGTAACCTGGAAATAATTATAAACAGGTAACAAATTAGGAGAGACAAGTGGATACAGTAAAGATAGCTGTTTATTGCAGTGAATGATATGGGATAATTAATGTCAGAAGATTTCTGAAACTCAGAGGCAAGAAAATTGGGACGGAACGGCAAATGATGTGAGCAGCTACAAGAAAACTCACCCACTAAATTATAGATATAGTGGTGGTGGCTGATGACTTTGCTAAGAGTCTTGGGGAAAGTAAATTGTGAATATAATGAATCTGCTAAGGCTTGGCCGTGTTGTGGAATTGGACTCGAAACATAACCACAGCATTGGAGAACTACAGGTACAGAATATTTAAATAGACAGTAGCAAGGTAACAAGAACAATAAAGGTGTCCCAATTGGCTTTTGGATAGATTTGATTTGCCAATAAGAGGAATCCATGTCTCAGTTGAAAGACAATGACAGCAGGAAATTGACAATGAGAATGCATCAAACTTAAAATGACACGATTGTATGGGAAAGGGCCCAGAAGCTTGAGTGTCCAAAGGGATCATTTTCCTGTTTGCACTTTCACCAGACAATTTAACAGAGTTTGTAGTGGCTAAAACAAACAAACAAACAAACAAACAAACAAACAAACAAACAAAACAACATAGAATAAAGTGTTGTCTCTGCCAATACTGAAATGTGTAACTTTACTACAGCATCTTTACCACCTGCTCTTTATTGAATATCACTTGATGTATTACCTGGAGCCCTGAATGGCAAATGCATACCACTGAAACAGATTTGTCCACACTCAGCACTTACAAGCATCTGAACCGATGAGAACCACAGATGATGCATTTTGTTTTTTGAGCCTTCAAGCTTGTCTCAATATCATCTTGTGTTGTACAAGTTAAATTTCCTTTACCAGTCAGAAACATATTGAGTTGCATTTGATAGAATCACTGATTTTAACAGATAAAATGCATTTCACTGGCCTGGCTCACGGCAATGAACAAAAAATGGGTAAACATCAAAGTTGGACCAATCAAAAATATGTTACTTAAGGAACTGAATACAGTCTGTTTATTCCACTGCACCATTTTGTCTCAGCGCCTCAGCATACAGAAAGTGAAGGGAAGTTTAGGAGGAGACAACAGGGGACTTGAGTTTATTGACAGAAAAGGAATCTTCCTTTTTTTCTGCGCCTCAGCAAGCAAGGGTGTTGGATCGCTGAATTGTGTAGTGGTCCTCTTGGGGATCCAATGGTGTCCTCAGTTGAACATAAAGAGGGAACCCACTCCTTGTTCATGGAAGTGAGAATATATTTACCAGTTGGGTAAACAATGTACAAACAGATGCATCCTTTAGACGGACAGGATACAGCTGCAGGCAGGTCTGTCCATGGTTTATATGTCTCTTGACGTAAATCCTTGACCTAATGTGTATGTTTCATTCAACAAATCATGAAGGGAAATATTAACCTTCTCCGACCATCAGAAGTTGATGTAGAAGAAATTCATCAATTATGATCCCAAAAAATGTAAATTCATGTGTGGCATTGCATCGGCTTTACTACATTACCTAGTGTATTTGAAGTTAAATGCATAAATTATCTGCCAAAACAATGGCATCCAGCAAGGAACACATTGCAGTACTCAATGAGCTGGTAAGGAGGACCATTATCTCACTTCAATCTCTTATCAGTGGTGTTGGTACTGCTCCTATATTCTTTACTTTTCCTGTCTTGTTTTGCATCAATCGAGGGGTTTTCTCTCTGTCTTTCCTGTATTATCAAAAATGCCTTAAACCATCATTTTAGTCCTGTACCATTATATAGCTGTCTGAGCATCTGTGTGATTGTGGTTTCTAGTACAAGTAAACATCATACAGTGGTGAAAACGTACTGTAACATTACTACTGTAAACAAAGTCGTGCAATTTTACCAAAACTTCTGTTTTCTCATGGAAGTGGATTCAAATTGTAGATTAAACAACTGAAAAAGGCATCTTGGTACATTTTCTGATACCTGAGAGAAGTAATAGTGAGATTGTTAGTCCATGATGAAATGTGTCTCTAGTTTTAGCACTAGCAGGACAGACTATGACAAACAAAAGACACAACTTAGTTGTATCATCACAGTCTTTCCAAATGGACTAACTCCTCCGTGTTGCACATTTCAGTGGAGGGAAGGGTGTCCTGTTTCTTTTGGGGATCAAGGGGTAATGATACATTAACCCAAAAAAAACAAACAACTGTTGTTGTTTTTTTAAGCAGTTGCATCTAAGTAAAGATTTCTGCTTTTGTGGTAAAAGAAGAGTATAAATGTATTTTCCATGAATACCACATACAGATTATACAATTTTCTGATTATTTTAAATGTAAATGAATTTGAAATCATCTTGTTGTAACATACTTTTCAGACAAGTATCTTTTTACCTGTTTTTCCCTCACATAATTCTCAGTTTTTGACAACCACTTTTTGCTTACAGTTCATGTTATTTTCACCCATTACTTTGCTCTGTCCAGAATATTAGGTCATATTTGTCATCTGTTGGTGACAACAGGATAGCTGCAACAGCCACACGTCTAAAGAATATATTCATGTTTTCAAGAGACACCTGAGCAAGCCACACAGAAAATCTAATTTGAGTGGAATAAATGAAGATTGAATTTGAAAGAGACAAAAAATGGGAAGCAGGCAGACAGTAACAGCATTTGATAAATCCAGAGAGAAAGAGTGAAATTCTTCCTCACTATTCAATGAAGGCCAAAAACCAGCTGTCCAGATCGAAAGCAGCTGAGGTACACGTGTTTCTTACAAGAAATATGGCAAAGTGTTGTTCTGAAAAATCTGATGCAAATTGGAAAAAAAACAAAAAACGGGTGGATGCAACAAACTTCAACCTAAAAGGTAAAAAGAATGCAATAGAAATGGGATGGTGAGATTCACATGGGCCACAACAATATGCATACAGCACAGTGACATGCAGTGAGGTTCATGGCTGGTGAGGCACTGACTTCATCATAATCACATTTACAAACATATCAACCTACAGTTTAGCTTATTCACCATTTAATAAGAAACAGTGAGTGGGTTATTTTTAAAGTGTCATAGCAGAATTATTTACACATACAAACTGTATCACACAAATAAGCACATTTGATTAAAAAACATTATGTTGTTACCTACATGTTTGTTTATATTATGTTTACTTATAAATGAAGTCCATACGCAGCTCCTTCTGAACAAAAGCATCCAAAAAAATTTGAGTTGAGATATGTAATATTCCATTTTTATAAATTGAAAGATATGAGCATAATCAGAAGTTTCTGCCCTGCTGCGTCTGCGTTTTGCATGCAAAAGATTGAATGGTACCACTTGGCCTTTTGTAATGGGAAACTGCTTTACTTGTTGCTAATGTGAGGCCTAAAACAGAACTAATAATTTATTGATATTGTTATCACTTTCAATGGTCTGTCTTCTTCTTCTATCATAATGATATCAGTCCCTTACAATAACACTATACCCTCTGTAGGGATTGATTTCCGAAAAAATAAATAAATAAATAAATAAATTCAGTCACTGGAAATGATCAGCATACTCACAGAGTTATACAGAGGTTAGACGTTGACACAGAAGGTTTTGTTTGTTGTTTGTTTATCTGTATGTCAGCATGCTTCGGAAGAAAAAAACTCCTGCCCAGTTTTTATGAAACCTGATGGAGAGGATTGGCATGCGCTGAGGAAGAACCTATTAAATATTGAAGATGGTCTGAATGATGGGGAGAAAAATAATTTGTTTTTCACTTTCAATGAGACAACTCTAAAAACTGCTTCAACAGCAAAAGTATCTCTGTCTGTCTGTCTGTCTGTCTGTCTGTCTGTCTGTCTGTCTGTCTGTCTGTCTGTCTGTCTGTCTGTCTGTCTGTCTGTCTGTCTGTCTGTCTGTCTGTCTGTCTTCAGTAGCTGAAACATTGTATTTTTGCTTGTCATATATTGTTTTTGTCTGCTCAAAATTCTATTCAGTTATTAGTATTATTAACTTCTCATGCATTTCATTTGTTCAGCTATTGTTTAATAAATTTAATTTAAAAAAAGTAGCAGTAAGATTAATAATTTCCAAATGTCATACTCGCACTGAAAATATTCTCATTGACTCAAGACTGTAGTTGTAGCAGGTTAAACTCAACTCAGTAGATATTCAACTTCTATTTGTTTGCGTATATTGTGTTATGTCATTAAAAATGTGTGTTGTTTATGCAGACACTTATGCAGTGTCTGTCTTTTTATTATGAATTGCTTGGCTGCATTTTGTCACCCCTCCCCTTTCTCTCCCATTCTTTGTGTGTGTGTGTGTGTGTGTGTGTGTGTGTGTGTGTGTGTGTGTGTGTGTGTGTGTGTGTGTGTGTGTGTGTGTGTGTGTGTGTGTGTGTGTGTCGTGGGGGTGGGTGTGTCATTCCATCTACTCGTGAACATGTGTTTTAAGGTCACAGGATTGAAGCCGCTCGCTTAACGAAATGTGAGTTGCCTGTGTTCTGGGAGTTCTGTGTGTGGTGTGGTTGCAGACGGAAAGCAGCCCTGTTCCAAGTCTCTGTGTGACTGAATGTGTCTGTGTGTGGTGTGGTCAAAGGCAGAAAAGGAGCTTTGGTTCACATGGGAACAAATGACAGGATCTGGTTTAGTGAGCCTATCTGTAAAAAGATGAAAGAAACCAAACTAGTTAAAAATTAGAGCTGAGACCTTGCCAGACCTCCCACTGAGAATTCACTGCCATGTCAGATGGTCAGTTGATGGTCACTAGTTTGTTTTTTGTTTTTCTTCTGCATCTCTTCAGCAACTATGAGCCACCACAGTAATTCGAAGGCTACCACTTTGTCAAAATATGTGAAATAAAGGAAGCAATTAAAAAAAAAATTTGGGACTGTCACCAAACATTACTTTGGCAATGTAGAACAAACAGTAACAACCAAGTAACCCTCATTTAAAGCAAAAATATGCAATTACACACAAGCTCAGATGATTCTAGGGTTGCTAGATAAATTTTCTTCAAGAATTTAGTAAACAAGAAAGGGAAAAACATGACATCGTAAATCTCATTATTTGAGAACCTTATAGCATACAAATTTAAAATCAAATAGAAGAAAATGGTTCTTTAAAAAATGCTTGCATCCAACCAAATATACACTTTGACATATGTAACCATACATTTCACGACCTTATTGTACAGAATGATGATAATAAAAAATGTATCAGTTAAATTAGTTATCAGTTATCTCATGAATATAAGGTCACCCACTACCTTATTTAAATTTGTACATACCTCAAAGCAATTTGAGTTGAGTATAAATTTGTATTCTTATTTGTTTGAAATACGTTTTTCAAATATGTTCCATGTTTTCAAATTTAAAAAAACCCCAACATATATTACGATAAATATGTTGAGCTACATAATTCTCAATGAACGTATGCAATAACAATACTCACAGACCGCATGCACTAGTATTTAATTCAAACCGAATCTTTTTTTTTTTAAAAATCCTTCCCATGATGACACAATTAACATTTGATTGATTTAGAAATAATATTACACAAGTGAAAATAGTTTTGGAACTTGTTGGCTTCAACAAGATTTTAGTTTAATTTTAGTTTAGTTTATATATATATATATATATATATATATATATATATATATATATATATATATATATATATATATATATATATATATATATATATATATATATATATATATATATGTGTGTGTGGAGGAGTGGAGGAGCATGAAGACAAGAAGATGAAGAATACTTTAGACCATATCTCCTTGTCTATAAAAGAGTTAAAGGAAGAAACTTAAACTGATGTGGGATGCCATGGAAGAAATGAGGAATGAGATGAAGCAAATGTGGAAAGATATGGAAGAATGGAAGAAAAAGACCGACGTTTTGTTGTCCTGGAGCAGGGACAACAAAGAATGGATGACTTACATGTGATCATCACTGGCATTAAAACTAAGCAGAGTACTTATGCACATGCTTTGACCAGGGAAAGTGCTAATGTACAATAAATAAGAATGAAAGCATATAATCATATTAAAATATATATTATTCCAGTATCCACAGTTAAGCGCAACTCATAAGAGACACAATTGTTTTAAATTCATAGTAGTTAATGGTAAGATGTTGCTCCTTATGATTTAATCCTTGAGGAGGAGGAGAAGGCAATACTTCAAGGGACTCTCAACCAGGTTTTAAGCACATCCAACAACAGCCAGAGTCATCTGTTGATGTTGATAATTTACTCTACAGTACTGTAGCATGTAGCTTAACTTTAGAATGAAGGACAAGCAGGGAGATGGAGAGTTACTATTAGTGAAAGTCAGAGATTCATCAGTGAGCTGGTGGCCACCACCAGAGTCTTCAAGCCTTTGCATTATCACTCAAGAAAAAAAGTTAAGTATTCAAGGTGCAAAGCCTGAAGCCTGACACTCTGAATTCCTCAGAGAGATGATAAACAAAAACGAGAGGGGGAAATGAGCGTTGGGACCGTGTGAACATAGTGATGCTGCTCCAGTGGGGGTTGTGGCAGAAAGTAGAACTGCAGTTCAATAGTCAGATACGGTGTTCACAAGTTGAATTTTCATAATTTAAGGGCTGCCTGTAATTACATGGAGTTTTTGCTCGACAATTTTTTGGTATTCTATATCTTCAGAGTTTACGTTTTGAATTTTCTGCATGTGGACTAAACAACAGTACACTGCTTTGCCAATTATATGGTGTTGGCATGTTCTCTCTGTTTTATGCCTTCCCATTTATTTTTCTCGTCTCTGTTTCTGCCTGAACCATATTTAATTATTAATTTCAAACCTGCATATTGCAGTATATATTTGAATAATCTGACTGCATGATACTGAGGTTGACTGGGACAAGCAAATATGTTCTGTGAGTATATTTAACATTGCAAATCTGGAAATGAAAAAAAAAAACCCTGACTGAGGCTCACACCAAGAAATTGATTTGGCACATGGTGGCAGGCTTTTGCACTTTTTTTCTCACGGTCTTAGCAGAAGGATAGAAGGTGGCTGACATTAGTACGAACATATGTTGACAGGCAGATGTGCATATAAATCTCGATGTCACATTTTCTATTTAAGAGAATAATATTGGTGCATTTTATGATGCAAGACAGATTCTTGTTGAGGCAGACAGCTTCTATGAGGTTTGTACCCATAAGGAGGGGATATGGAATTTCTTTTGTGTGTGTGTGTGTGTGTGTGTGTGTGTGTGTGTGTGTGTGTGTGTGTGTGTGTGTGTGTGTGTGTGTGTGTGTGTGTGTGTGTGTGTGTGTGTGTGTGTGTGTGTGTGTGTGTGTGTGTGTCTGTGTGTGTGTGTTCTTCCTTCTCTAAAATTCTGAAGAGATGGGAGGGTGAACGAGTGGTGAGTGACACTCAGAATGTCAGGCATCAGACTAAATCTCTTATTGCCTGGCAGGTTGTTTTGCCTTTCTTAAAATATATATCAGTAATTCAGTTTGGAAAGGTCACATTATCATGAGCAGATTGGCAGAAAAGTAGGGAAAACAAAGAATAAAAAAAAAATCATGAAATACATTTGTGCTATGTTAATACATTGTATAGTTTATAGAAATATAGCTTACAATCCGCATCTTTTCTACCAGCTTCAATAAATTCCTATTTTTTTGTGTGCTTCAGACTTTTTATTCTGATGGAGGTAGGTATCGTTCATGGTCACCAATCATAACAGATAATAATAATAGATAAACAGGCTTATGTGCTTTCTAAATTAAAACAGAGTCAATCACCTCATTCTAGCCTAGCAACTGCAGTTGTTTTTGTTTTGTTTTTTAAATTCAAATTCTGCAGAAGGGTGTTCAAGTCATTTAGATGTAGAATAAGTGAGTTCAGCGTTCAGTGTTCAAAAATATTTTAATGTTTCTGAGCAGAAAACTCAAAAATAAATTAATAAATAAAGTAACAGGCAGGTTGTGACAGAGTTTCCTTAAATGGTAGCCTATATTACCTTTGCTGGAACTAACTTTCAACCTGACTCGAACTGTTGGCAGTCTTGATGTTTGCGAACGTCCCGAAGCACGTAAATGCATTGTGGGTTCAGAAGTTCACAGAGATGTGAATAAAAGAAGGACGACACGATGCAGATTACTCGTCAACAGGAAGGTCAAAAAGGCCCCATGAAGCCTGACATCAGAGCAAACTATTCACTTAGTGCCATATTTGCTGAGTTATTGTGACTTGACAAAAGGCTGTTCGCATTAGGCTAAATCCTCTTGTCATGTTCGTGCGATCAGCCCTTATCCATAGTCCTGAAGCTTAATTAGACACCGTTGCTGGCACAGAAAATTTCATGTTTTATTCTTTTTAAGTTTTTATTAAATATCTATGTTCAACTGTTCGGAATCTAGGCTCTTAGGGCCTATCATTAACTACACACATACACTATGAGTAACAAAGCCACTAAGTCAACACACTGAATAAATTCTCCCCTTTTTGCTGAGCTGGTTGTATGGGGTGTAAATATTCATGGATAAATCACAATGGCAATGCTGAATAGCTCCGTGGCGCTGACTGTGCTGAGGTTGGGACTATTGTTGTGCATGTTAAAATATCGCAGCAAAGTTCAGGTATTTATGAGAGAAACAGGAAGTTAGTCTGATGCAAATTAGAGTTTGACACAGAAGGGCATAAAAACTTACTTTGTGTCATCTGTAAAACCGTTTTAGAAAGATTGTTTTTTTTTCGTATTTGATTCCACCTGTATTTTCAATTTCAACATTTAAAAAAAAAAAAAAAGATCAATTCCCAATATTTCTTCAAAAGAATTTTTTGTCCACTGTGTGCACAATGCTTCAAGTCAAAAACAGAATCCTCATATTCACACTGACATGGAGTAGAAGTAGTGTCAGCATCCGTGCATTATTATTTGAAGTTAGTTCAAAGATAGAATTAAGTCAGAATATATCATTTAACACAGCTCAGAGGGTCTTGTTTATATAATTGCCAGTGTAATATCAGTCATTTTTCTTTCCTTTAAGATATGTAGTTAATTGATATTATTAATAAGATGTTTTGTTGTCATGGTTAAGTTTGTGGTGTTAATGTAGCCGCAAGAGGGCACAAGCCAGTGTCTTATTGTGCCGGGCCCAAGCCTGGACAAATACAGAGGGTTGTGTCAGGAAGGGCATCCAACGTAAAACTTTAGCCAAATCAAATTTGCGAGTTAGTGGTCTTATTGCACTCTTGTATTGAAAATACTTTTTTTTTTTTCCTTTGGGGAAAGGAAAAGGGCGTGGCTGGGCAGTCAAGGGATGGCACATCATCTACAGTAGCTCCACATTTCTCCTCCGTCAGTCATCTATCCTCTTCTTATTCCCATCCAACCTCTGCCTCGGTGAGTTGATTGAGTACAGTAATGAAGCTCGTTTCTGTCTTCTCACCACCTCTGACTGCTCTAGCGTCCAACCTTGCTTTCTCACCCTGTTCCAGAACTTCTGAACCTGGACCCCGGAGTTTAGTTCTACCCGTGTCCTTGGGAATACAGCATTCACTAGCTCCCAGCTTTGTCCACCCTAAAATGATTCTGTTATACCTTTATTTGGTGCTCTCCTTGCAATTGTCAATTATGTCACAAATTTATTGTGACATGAAGATAAACTGAACTCGAGGAATTAAATGCATTAATAATTTCCAATTGGAAAATTCATTCAACATTTAGTATTTTGTTTGGTGTTTTAAAAAGCTAAGAGTTCACTTTTGTGATAATTATAAAGCATTGAGAACACAATTGAGACAGGACTCAGACTATACTGTGATTATTAAGTTTATTATACTCTGTTAAACCGTTAGCAGCTTGCTGGATACAATGCTCTGAGGAGAATGAATTCAGGACTGTTTTCTGTGCAGTCTGAACATGTATAAAATCACAGTACAGTGATCTAGCTGTCCCCATTGTGGGAGATTAGTTGGACATTTGCATTGCATTCTTCATCTGTATGAATATTGGAGAAGGGCTCAGAGTTCCGGTGGAAGCCTCAAGTGTGTGCCAGTGTGAAAGAATGACTTTTCACCAATGCCCTTGAGGCTATGGAAGCACTACTGTCCCTGTTCTTTCACAAATTTCATCTTTTAAATGCGGAAAGAAATAGTAAGTTTGCAAAAGTGACACTCTAATCCAAAGACTGCACTCAGGTTGAACAACAGAAATTCCTGTGTCTTATTTTCTATTTCACTTGCACAGTTTTTTTTAAATTAATCTAAATTAAATTATGCAATACTAGTACCAAAATTGAGATATTGTGCTTTGCGTGCTATTATATGGTGCATATGTCCTAAGGTAGTTGATATAGTTCAGTTTATATCTCATTATGTTTAAAATTAACCAAAAGTACTAGAGCAGTCTGTTATTATTTCTTCATTTAATTTATTTGCATGGAGATATCACTTTCACTATATTAGATGAAGTTTGCTTACTTTAATAAGTGCTTTAATTTGCAAACACAAAATATTTACCTAGCTAAAAGGGTTAAACTTAATACTGTCTGCGTTTTGATAGAACATCAGACATCAGAGAAGATTTATCCACTTCAATCTTAAAAACTTTGAACAAAATCAGTCAGTTCATGTCTTCCTTCAACATCTGCCTCCATTGACACCTGCTCTCAACCTTTTCTTTTTTATAGTTGCCAGTTTGTTTGTTTTTTCATCATTTATAGAAAGGTATAGTATACAGTCAACAATAAAAATGTGTTTGCCAAAGCTATGGTATGAAGACTTAAAAAGAATGAAACATCAAATTGTCTGTGCCAACAACGGTGTCTAATTAAGCTTCAGGACTATGGATAAGGGCCGATCACACGAATATGGCAAGAGGATTTAGCGAACAGTCTTTCGTCAAGTCACAATAACACAGCAAATATGGCACTAAGTGAATAGTTTGCTCTGATGTCAGTCTTCATGGGGCCTTTTTGACTGTCGGCCAGAACGTCAAACTGCTCTTGTTGCAATGGAACTTGAACAGTACAACATCGATGTGGCAGCCCTGAGTGAAACGCATAATGAAGGCCAAATCTCAGAAACTGGGGACGACACACGTTTTACTGAAAGGGAAAAACAGCAAAGGGCCCCCTTCTTCACGCAGTCAGATTTGCCATCCGCAACTCTCTCGTAGTGAAGCACAACCTTCCTCCCTGTGCACATCGGCTAAAGAATTACAACACTTTGCATCCCTTTCATTCATGTACACGTTTCCATCATTATTGAAAAGTTGCTTCTTATTGAAGATTTTAATGCATGAGTAGGGAAAGACCATCAACTCTTGCATGGCGTCATTGGGAACCATGGTGTTGGCCGCTGCAATACCAACGGCTTGCTACCTCGGTTTATGTGCAAAATTTAATCTTTGCATAATCAACACCATTTTCAGGCTCCGCACCAGGGACAAGTCCTTATGGATGCACCCACGCTCGCACCAATGGCATCTGATCGACTACGTCATAACCCAAAAGAAAGACAGGATCACCAAGGCCCTCAGTGTGGAGCTGACAACTGTTGGACTAAAGCCAAAACCTAGACTGCATGCAAACCTCCTCAAAAGAGGTTTAATGTCCCTGCACTCAAACATTCTGACACCTCAGCTCATTTCCGTTCCTTTCTGTCTCAGGATATCCGTGACATCAACCATGACACCTGAGACCATGAGACCTCTTTGTGTACCATACAGGATGCCATCAACTCAAGTGCTTGTGAGACCATAGGCTTCGTAAAATGGCGCCATCAAGATTGGTTTAATGAGAACAACCTCGCAATATGTGACCTCATTGGAAAAACCAACCAACATCTAAAAGCAAGGAAGCTGCTTTTTGTAATATCAAAGCTACAGGTCCGGAAGCTTCAGAACGACTGGTGTTTGGAGAAAACCAAGGAAATCCGAGGCTATGTGGACTGTCACACGACGAGGAACTTCTTCCTAGCTATCCTCACTATCTATGGACCAACATATTCCTCGCATCCTCTAAGCTCAGCTGATGGTCAGGTACTCCAGAAGGATGAGGACGCTATTCTTTCCTGGTGGAAAGAGCACTTTGAAGATCTCCTGAAGAAGACTTCATCCGTGAGATCCCTCAACATCCAATCAAACCATGGATGAGTCTCTTGCACTCTGTTGAAGAGTCCCAGGAGGCGATTAAACAAATGAACCCCAATGAGGCATCTGGCCCTGATAACATAACAGCTGAGCTTGTCCAACACGGTGGGGACTGTCTCCTGAGGCATATCCATCTCCTCTTCCAGTCGATTTGGGAATTAAGTATTTCCCGTAGATCTACGGGACGCAAACATTATGACCATTTTAAAGAAGGGTGACCATTTTTGCCTGTGGAAATTACCATGGCACCTCCCTGCTCTTCATCACTGGGAAGATCTTGGCTAGAATCCTCCATAAGAGCCTCCTCAGCGAATAAGTTGTCCCAGGTTTTCGACCTGGTTGTGGAACCACAGACATGATCTTCTGTACTTGTCAGCTGCTCAAAAAAGCCATGGAACAACAGCAACCCATTACAATGATTTTGTTCGACCTGTACATGGCATTTGATTCCGTCCTCCGTGCTGTCCTCTGGGGTGTGCTAGAGAAGTTCGACTGCCCCCAACACTTTTTCCAACGAGTATGGGATCCACACGATGATATGAGGGGCTCTGTCATCCACGGTGCTTCTGTTCAACGTTCATTCCATATTGCCACCGGGGTCAAGCAAGGATGTGTGCTTGCACCCACACTGTTCTCCCGATGCCTTGCAGCGGTTGTGTTGCATGTCAAATCATCTTACCCTCATCTTGGAGTACATATCAGATACGGGACGGATGGTGGTCTATTTAACCTGTGACGTCTAAAAGCCCGAAAATACATCTACGGTGAAAATCTCTGAACTCCAGTACGCTGATGACAGCTGTGCCCCAGCCTCCTCCCCTGCTAAACTACACAAGACCACCAATGCTTTTGTGGGAAGACAAAAATCCTGGTGCAATACCACCCTGCTCAACCTCTCCAGCCTATGATCAACACCAATGACCATAGCAAGGATGTCAATAACAGGATTCACTCTGCGTTTGGCAAGCTATGCCACCATGTCAGAGCTGTTGCAATTCCAACCCTTCTCTATGGATCAGAGAGCTGGAGCCTCTATCAGAAAAAAACATCAGAACCATGAAGAGGTTCCACCAGAAAAAGTTGCGTGCAATCCTGGGAATTGCCTGGGAAGACCGCATCACCAAGGCCTCCATGGTGATGCAGCCTCCCAAGCATGGAAGCGATCATTGCCAAGAACCAGCTGCACTTCCTTGGTCCCCTATATCACAAGGAAGACTCATCCCTCCCCAAACAGACCCTGTTTGGTGAACTGGCCCATGTCTCTAGGTTGGTAGGGGGAACCAAGAGACGGCTGAAAGACCAACTTAAACAGCTGCTCAAAAAAGACCACGATCTTTGTGGACTTCATCCTCCTCTCTCACACCAACTACTGTCCTCTTTCACTTCATCCATAAACCTCCTCTTTGGGCTTCCTCTGGGCCTCCTGCCTGGCAGTTCAAAACTCAGCATCCTTCTACCAATATATTCACTATCTCTCCTCTGGACATGTCCAAACCATCTCAGTCTGGCCTCTCTGACTTTATCTCCAAAACCTCTAAAATATGCTGTCCCCTCTGATGTACTCATTCCTGGTCACTCCCAAAGACAACCTCAGCATCTTCATCTCTGCTACCTCCAGCTCTGTCTCCAGTCTTTTCCTCAGTGAAACTGTCTCTAGACCAAAAAACATGGCTGGTCTCACCACAGTTTTGTACACCTTTCCTTTCATTTCAGCTGAAACTATTCTATCATACATCACACCCAACACTTTTCTCCACCCGTTCCATCCTGCCTGTACACACTTCTTCACCTCTTTTCCACAATCTCCATTGCTGTGTACTGTTGACCCTAAGCACTTAAAATCCTCCACCTTCTTGATCTCTTCTCCCTGTAACCTAACTCTTCCACTTGGGTCCCTCTCATTCACACACATGTACTCTGTCTTACTGCACTGACCTTCATTTCTCTCCTTTCCAGGACAAACCTCCACCTCTCTAGCTTCTCTTCCACCTGCACCCTTCTCTCACTACAGATCACAATGTAAAAAAGAATTATTATTGTGTGTGTGTGTGTGTGCGCACGCACACAGGATGGGTAATTTACAATAAGACTAGAAAAACTGGTGAAACAAATGTTTTATTGAGAGTAAGCAGGGGAGAAAAAGACAACAATAAGACAGATGTGGTGTTTATTTTAATGAAGTATTTTTTCAAACGTTATTCTTGCTTTTAGGTACACCAAAGGAAACAAATGGGACAATGCAGTATGAGTAAAAGGAAGAAAAAGAAAGCCTTAACCAACACACTTTCTTCAATGTAACTTTAACAAGCAGAATATTGTGATTTAAGAAGACACTCTGCACCTTTTTACCATCACAGACTGACTATTTGACTCAGACACAGATTTCACCGATGTGTCACTGATGTGCTATCAGTATTCCCCTATGAATTTAGAGTATATTCCTATATGTGAGCTGCTGGGAAATTGTCACATATGGCATACTGTATCTGTATTTCCTCTATATTCCCAGGACACAAACTAACAACATCTCATATGTACATAATGAGGACAAAAATATTGCTACTTTTCATGGCAACACTTAAATTTTTCATATGAGCTACTGCAAAATGAGTTAAATTACATCAGCGAGGAAAACTCATTAGTCTCAGTGAATGATGACAGCACTGCTTAAGGCCACATCTTAAAAGACAGCGTATGCTAAGTAATGTACGATATTGAAGTCAAGTTAAGTGGCTAGGTAGCTGGTGACATAGTTCAACAACAGTGATTTTATATTGGTCACATTTCCTCAACATGCAATCACATTATATTTCACTGCATTCTTTTTTTTATGTTCAAGTAAGTTAAAAGGAAATTCATTCACCTCTTATATTTAGCAGTCACACTTTTTAACAATTTCTTTCAGGATTATTCATGCCTGAGTTAAACTTGACAAGATGCATGGACAGACGGTAATATATTTAATTTGTCTTAATAAAAATAATTGATAGCTACTTTAACTGTGAATTTGACTAGATTTGAAATGGTAGATACAGTACCTTCATCTATCTTAATAACCAAAATTAACTTCCAGGATCTTTGGCCCCAAATGTCCAACGTTACGTCAAATTAAAGTTCAGCTGTCAAACATTTTGTATGTCATTATTATTCCAGTGATAGGGTGGATATTAGAACAAAGACCAAGAGCAACAAAGCCTACCACCTACAAATCCCAAATTAAAGATTGAAAGGGGAATCAATTATATGTAAAACTAAACACTATAATAAACCTAAAAGGGCATCAGTCAATTAGCAAATGAATACAGGTGAATGGGGACTAAATAAATTCAAATTTATTCACAGACTGTAATTGCATGCACCAGGACTTTGACATAGCGGCTGGTGCCGGTGATATTCACACACAAAAGACTGGGGCAGAACATTAGGTCATGTCACTCAATCTTTTGTATACAGTATGTGTGTGTGGTATAAGGCGTGAGTTGAGTAAAAAAAGAAACGGAGGGACAAAGAGTATAGTGACATATGAAATTAATCATCCAAGCACAATGAGGGGAAAAAGGTGAGAGAACAGGAGTAAAAAGTGATATCAGGGTTCACTATTTATGTAGGTGGAACTTGTAAAGAGCTTGGAGAAAAATGACATCAAGGAACCAAAACGGAAAATGGACAGAGGGAATGAGGACAGTCTAATCAAGAAAAGGAAGAAGAGTGCATAAGGAGGGCAAAAAAATTAAAAAATGAAGGAACAAGATCGAAGTAGGACTCTTGATGAAAACATAAGATTAAGAAGGAAAAGATAATAGAACAAAGACTAAGAATGAGAAGGGAAGCTGTGAAAAAAATGAAAAGCTGACAAATAATGAAGGAGTGTAATGAAGGAGTGTCTGTATAGCAGTCTGAATCTCGTTAGTTTTAATTGGGCCGAGTCTATCACCTAGACAGAAGGGTTTGGACATAGCCATCACATGGACATATGGCCAGCAGCATGATGCAGAAAGTTGCCAGAAAGAGGGATTACCTTCACAGTGATATGGGTAATAACAGAGGATTCTCTCAATTCTCACTTAACTTTTAGGATATGCTTTAAAGAATTACAGCACAGGGAAATGAGCTTTTAATCTATATTATGAGTTTGTAATTAAACATACTTTGCAGTACCCAGTTCAATAAAGTTGGATGGAAAGCAAATAAGGAGCTTAGACAACATTTCACATGGTAATATGATAAATTATGCATCCAAAATAAAAATAAGAGAGCAGTTGCATTGTAAAGCAGACAGTTCCAACATAGAGTGTACCAAGGTGAAGGCTGTGGCCTGACATTTTGGTGTCTCCACTGGTTGCCTGCCATAGTGACAAAAAAAAAACTCGAGGTAGTAGACCTTTTCAAAAATTAGCCCAGGAAGAAAACATTCCTTTTTTCTTTTTTTTTTTTTGGAGGGGGGGTGTTTAAGAAACAAGATATTTCATTATTTCTGTGTAACACAATATTATTATATTTTGTCGTGTCTTCATGGGTTCTCTTTTAGTTTTCCAGCTTCTTCCCACCTCCAAAAACGTGAAACTTAGGCAAATCCATCACACTAAGTTGACCTTAGTTTTGACTGTGAGAATGAATGGGTGCTTTTCTATCCGTGTGTGGCACGGTGATAAACTGGGGACAGGTCCAGGGTTCACCCTACCTCAGATATTAGCTGGTATGGGCTCAGGCATCAACCCGTGACCCAGATTTGAATAACCGACTGAAGAGAACAAATGAATAGGCTGATTTTAGGTTGATGTGAAAAAATTTTAACTTTACATTTTGTGTCCAAAATGTAAGACTTTGTTTCTTGCTGTAAAAATTGTATGTGAAAATAAATGAAAAGAAGGTGCAGCAAAATAAAATGTGTCCCCTTTATTGCATGAAGTTAATTGCTTCTTCCCTCTTTGTATGTTTGGGTTTTGGTTTATGGAAAAAACATGAAGTGGATGTCATGGCATAAGGACAATTGTATGAAGAAGAGGTGACTAATTTACACACAAGTGCTATACCATAAGCTGTACCATAATGGCTGTGGTGGTCCATGGCAGCCATGTGTGTGTATGTGTGTGTTCAGCTTGTGGTTTTCTTATTGTGTAGCCAGTGCTGGAGTCAACTGTCACTGATTGCTAGGTTGAAAACCATGGACCACACAAGATCAGTTGATTTGCACTGATCTTACCATCCTTGTGCTTACTGTGCATATTAAACTATATATATATAAAAAAAAGAATAAAATGAAAGCTATAAATTTTAACTCTAAACCCCCCCCCAAAAAAAAAACAAAACACTTTTGTTATCAGTGCTGACTGTCGGTAATCAACAGTTTAAAGGTTTCTTAGACTTGATGAAAAATGCTCTCTGGAAAGGTTTTTAAAGAACATGTTAGGGATAGTTTGAGTCTGGACCCCAAGTAGCAGAGACTGACAGAAAAGTAAAAATCAACAGTTTTATTGCTCAGACAAAAAACACGTGTGAGCGTGATGTCCACTTTGTTCCGGCGCTCCGATACACACGCCAGACTCAGTGGGCTTTCCAATTTGAAACACTGATCAGGAGCTTTCTTCAAACATGGAAAAAACATGTGACTGATGATGTTTGGCATACAAAGTGCTCGGAAACACTTAGCACCCCATTCACCAAGTGACACACTAGCGCTCCATTCACCAGGTGAAACAGTTTAGTGGTCCGGATCAATGGGTGATCCGAAACATCGGCCGGTCCCAGATGTATTAAAATGGATGAACCAGTGTAGTGCACTGCCAATCATGTCAATATCCTTTGGATTGATCTCATTAGTGTTCTGACTGCTGACAGTTTGCATCATAATTACTTTACAATGGATCCAACCAGAAAGAGATCCCAAATCTGGGAACATTTTGAACTGGTGTCGCCAAATAAAGTAGATTTTAATTTCTAAGAAACATATTTTCAGGCTTTGCTGCTCACACAATATAAAATAATAAACCACACACATATCATGTTTAATTCGCAGGTGAAGTGTTTGCTTTGTTCCCAGCACTTGACATACAGTAACAACACGTCATCAATAATGAGGCGTTACTGATCCAGACATGAGAATAAAGCCGATGGTGCTGCTGTGATGACATCTCAGAATCGTAACTTTTATCTCACAACATAGACCTTGTTTTTTTTCAGTGACACTAATCATCCTATGTAACTCACGCACACGAACACATATGTATATATGTATATTAAATATACATGCATGAACATGTTATCTATATCTCTAATTGCTTTATTGATCCATACAAGGACCGACGATCATAAAAAAAAATCGTATAATATATAGCTACAATATAGCAAGCAAGGATTAACACATTGATAAGGTTATATTCGGTTTTATTCAGAAAATATATGCAATTCAGGAAATGTTAAAGCTCTGTTTTCTGGGCTCATCAACCGTTGTGTGGTTGCAGTACAGAAAGAGGGCAAAGAGGGCATCCACATTCTCACAGAACCATGACAAAACAACTGAGACCATTTGTCTTTTGTATAATGTACCACTCACGCAAAGTTATCAGCTCATTATTTTTATCTGAGCTTTAAATAAAATGGGGGGAAAAATACAAATGAGAGAGGAGAGAACTGGAAAAGAGGAAATTTTGTTACATGCAAGATATTTAACAACTAATGAATTTTGGCCTCTTTGAATGTTTACTTTTCCATTCACTGGGATGAGCTGCAATTTGAGTTGAAAAAAGGGTCTAAAATGAAACAGTACCATGTGTAAAGTTTTGAATAAATGAAAACCTATCAATATTATATTATATATATAATATATTTTTTTTAAATATTTGGATGCAGGTTCAACATTTGATGAGATAAAGACTAAAATGCTTCCTGTTAAACGGGGGGGGGGGGGGACCCACTGCATTGTAGAGATTTACTGTTAAGCTTATTGGTGGAAGTGGTCCAATCTTAATTGAATGACTCTGAATACCAGAAAATGAAATAGGACGATCAAACTGTTCTATACTTGTACACTTTAATTATAAGACCACTTTGATGGCTCACAAAGCTTTTAAACAGCCCACCTGAGCAAATGCAACATCCACACTGTATACATTTTATGTGCATCTGTCACCATATACAGTATGTGGGGGTCACTTTGTGCAGATATGAGCACTTACACTAGCTGGATTGGCATGAAACACCAATGACTAATCCCTGAAAGTGGACGACAGAAATTGAGACAGTCTCACATATAGATTCGGGGAAAAACTGCGTCTCTAATGGACTAATTGGACTAATTGGGTCAAGGGGTCAGCAAAGAAGTCTGGTCAAATTTCTTCTACACTCCAGTCAGTTTGGGCAATATGTTTCTCTGGCATATTGTTCTGTGGTAGGTCTTTCCCTCTGCCAAACATCTTTGTGTTTGTGTGAACATGAAACAAACACCAAGGAAGCACTGGCGGTAAGCTGTGGTATGGAAACTGTTCTCCACACATTCAATATTCTACTTATTATACTTGTCTTATCAAGAAAGCATGACCTATCACATATGACACTTTTTTTTAATCATGTTTTCTCAAAATTAGCATCAATCATCCAAGTAGCATTATACAGTGTGCCCTTGTTCTTTGCGGTTAATGCGTTCCAGGAACCACATTTGTTATTTGTTATTATTTACAGTAATTTAAACGTTTATGGACCCTCTCCATACTGATGTTAAACCACCTATCTTTATTACCGTTTCCCACACTCATATTGACTGTTTAAGCCACTTTTGTGTCTCACATAAGTCCGAGATTCATGGATGCCGTCAGCCAATATAATGCACGTATGGTATCAAGTGACTGCCTATCCGCATGAGGTGAAGTCGCGAGCGTGAGGGTATACTACTGTACCCTCACGCATCCTCACAGCAAAGTTTTACTTTTTTTTTTGGTATATACGTTTTGCACTATGTGGTAGCAATTCACACATTCACCCAATATTGTCATTTGAAGAACCAGTTTTAACAGTTTCAATCGTGTGTCTTCTTATCCGGTTTTTACATTTTCACGTATCGCGGTGGTCGCTGGATCCATGCAGATAAAGGAAGAACATACAATCTCTGAACAGAAAAGACTCGAACCTAGGCATGAGGCGACAGTGCTACCCACTACACCACTGTACTGCCCTTAACTGTTTTATCTTATGTTAGATATTCTTCCGAGCTGAGTAACTTATTTTTAATAACAAAACCTTGATCTGCTTACTATGTTGTACTCCATATTTTGGGCTCTACGATGCATGCACTGTTATCTATTATACATCATATAATGCCCATATTAGAGAACACCGGGTGAATAAAACCATTTTGGCAGTCTGGACATGTGACCCTTCTGTACAGACCTTTTTTTTATTTTTATTTTTTAACTTGATCTGTTTAATAGAACTCATACAAAGTCAATATTATTCATCTTAATCTCTTAACAAGAATAATTTTTCATCACAGTCCACATATCCTTTTCTATTGGAACAGTGTCATGACCCTCAGCCAGGTGGGGGGAAGGTCTTCTGGCATCCCTAGCTGACCCCTGCCAGACATACAGCAGGTGCTGGGGTTGATGGTACACGTGTCCTGGTGAGATTGTGAGGCACACCTGAATCAGCTTAGGGCCTCCCTGGGGTCACATTGAGCTTCCAGGTTATCCAGGATGAGGCAGACTTCCCATCCCATCCTTACAAATGAAATGGCTTGTGTTCAAAGCCTTGCATGTGGTCCATGTGGAGAATGATGTTCCAGTTACAGAGAGAGTAAAGCCATAGAGCCCATGGCCTAAAACTCTCCTTTACTCATCAGTGTTGCGTAAGACGCTATGACAATAGGTATTCAAGAGATTACCCAGACAGACAGTGAGCCACATTCATTCGGATGTCAGATGGATCTACCGCTACATGTGTTATACGCTGACTGACATGTTTCTCCTTTTTGCATCTCTTGTTGCTGCTGACGTTCCCTGGTGCACATGGCTTGAATGTTCAAGCATATGGAGGAGACCAAGAGCATATAATGAATCTACATTCACAATGTACGACACACTCATTGAACCGCAAAAATCATCAGACGGGTACTAAAGGAGCACTTGATAGCTAATTAGCACTAGCTCAGACCAGCAGGGTTTGACAAAGGGAAAGAAAATAGGACATGTGGACATCAAGCTTGCGACATCACTCAGTGGAGAGCATTTCATCCAAATTAAACTGGCAACCCTGAATGAAAAGCCTTGGAGGGCTTTTGAATCGGATTTGATCATTATGCACACTAAATCAGTTCATCTACTCAAATAGCACACAGTATACAATACCTGTGCTTTGGACATGGTTTGTTTGAGAAGGCAGACATATTTCCTCTTAATGTAGGCCATGTTGCCTATATACATCAATCATTTGCCTTTCCCAGTAAAACCAAATATATACGTTTATGTGTGAAATTACTAAAGACCAGTATTTCTCACAATATTTGCACATGCTGTGCATTTTCGGTTCACTGTAAAATATGGCATGGTGTGAAACTGGCACCAGCAGATCATGCTGAGTACAACTTGGTCTCACTTTGCCAAATCAAAGCCTCACCATCTGCCACGCGCTGTCACATCCATTCTTTGTATTTTTCTTCCTTTATTTCCAATCTATGCATATGTGGGTCTGTTTCTGTCTAAAAACTCACACTATCCCTGTGTGGATTTCAGACTATGAAGACATATTTTTAACCTTAATCTACCGTGAACTGGAGGCCCAGGTTTGTTGATGCCAAGAAAAGGGTCTGCAAGCTGTATAAACTGGGCGGGTGGATACCAAGGTTTAAAAAAGGAAATCTTTCTATTTGATGGAAGATCAAGCACAAGCCAGTCAGACAGTTCACCTGCCAGGCAGGCATGGGAATGCCAGTAGGAGAAAAACTAAAAAGAAAAAAGAACTTCTGTTCAGCTTTTTAGTAAAAGCTTGTTAATCCCAATTTAGCTGCCACAAGTATGAGGTAGGTGTGAGTTTGTATGGATGTAAAAGTGTTTATTGACTATTGAAAAGAGCATTTGAAGCTCCAATGAAGCCCTGGACCACTGCATTATAACCCATTTCATCAAGAACAAATTAGCCTGATGGTCACTGAAAATGTAATTCCCCAAGTCCACTGATGGTGCTCTGTGTTTGCCTAAGGTGAATAGCTCTGTTTGAAAGTGTTTATTTAATTTTTTATGGAACTGTTGTCAGAGATGTTTTTAATCTTAGATGGAATGGTTGTCCATGAATGTCAAGTGGAACACAAAATGTCACCAAATGCCAGTATTATATTTTTTCCATTGTTTTTAACCAATCAAAAAGATGAGGTGTAAGCATCTCAGTTTTAAGTTTATATGTTTATATGTCTGGAAAATCATGTTCAAATGGTTGCAGTTTGGTTACTGTGATAAACTGGCGACTTATCCATGGTGTTCCCTGCGTCTCTTCCATAGGCCCCTAGTAGATGAATGTAAGATAATTATTATTGTCTTATCTCCAAGGAGATGGATGAATGAATGAAGTTTGGTTACATATCAGTTTGCTAAGCTATGCAAGTAAAGTTAAAACCCCATCGTAGCTTGCTTAGGTTTGTTAACACTTGGAATTACATCAAAATAACTAATGTAACATATAAATGATAATATTAATAAACATACAAATAAATTATAGCTTCAAATTAAATGTTTCAAATAAAATGTGATAAAATAACTAATTATCTTTATTTCATCAAACAAAGCTGGACTAACCTGAAAGACCCCCCCCCCCCTTTACCTACTACATTTTGTTAATATATTGTTGATATGAGAAAATGTGCACTTTTAAGATCATCGTCAACATCAAATGATGAATTTAAACATAACGTCTTTTTACAAAGTCACATAAGGCGAACTCCCAAGGCAGTCAGAAAACGTGTGAGCCGACTGTCAGTGGGAGGCTGATAATGTTCTCACACAACACAGGTTAAAGTATCTATCAAGATAAGATGTCCTCTGAATGACAACTAATTATCTCCCATTCATACTGAACTCTGCAAGGGAAGGAGACAGTGGTGTCTATGTGGGTGTGGGAGATGAAGAGATGGTGAGTACTCTGGCTCAGCTTCCTTCTTTCAGGTTTAATTAGAGCTGAATGTAAAGAGACTTCACCATAGAGATGCATGCACATATGCCCACACCTGCTGAAGTTTAATCATTGAGATGTGTCTAGGAGGTTGCCAACAGCAGGACGAATGACCTATTTTACTATTATCAACTGTGTCAATCTGTGAGCCACTCATCCTGTCCTCCTCCAGGATTTGAAGACCTTCGGAAGACCTGTGTCTTTGTTTAAATTTTCACAAATGTGTTCTTGAAAATTGGAATGATATTCCAACACACAGTGGGGAATTTAAACTGCGCTGACTCAGCAAATGATAATATTTGCTATTTACGTTAAGTGCAATAGAGCATAGTCAACATAATAAGGCACTGAAAATACATTATTATACGGAAGACAAGTGAAGGACTTTTTTCTATTCCTTGTGCTGCTGTGAAGTTCAGATCCACTCCTGCCTTGTCTGCTGCCCTCATTTGACCCTGTCTGCTCTGAATAACTTCCATATGCTGGCCTTCAATGATATTGTATTAATTTAAGTTGATTGAATGGCTTCATAGACCCTCGCCAAGCCTTAATAATTTTCCCCTTGTTCTCCAGTATATGTGTTGGATGAATGGAGCAATGTGAGAAACATTGACATGGAAAAAGTTGATAAGAAAAGTCAAGGAGGCCATATTATCTATACAATTAGTGGGGTGGGGGTATTCTATCAAAATGTACAGGAAATTTTGAACTTGTCCTTCAATTGCTAACAGGGACTAGGAAAACTTAGCCAGCCTTAGCATTATAAATGATATTTTAATTTACACAAGCAGCATGTCACTAAATCATGTTTGATAAATAGCATAGGTAAAAACCTTTGTGAAATATATTTTGATCCATCTATCTAGCTGTCTATTTATTTTGTCATGCCAAATGTGCAGGTTTGAGTTTCGGTCTCATCTAATACACCAATGTTCATTTATATTTTTTTTTCCTTTTTTTTTTTTTTTTGCTTCCTACATACTCTTTTTAAATCGTGTTTGCATGTGTTTCATGATGACCTTGGTGAAGGCAAAGCTCTTTCATCTATAGTTTTACAGTAGTATACTTGAAAAAACACCTACATGCATCTATTGGTATTAATACTTGGGATTACGCATGTGTTCTGCTTCTGCAGCATCAGCTTCTTATTTCGGTATAATTTATTGGTTCTTTCAAACACAACAGGTGCTACCTGCAAGGTTAATTAACATTTGTCTGTAGCACAGTGCGGAGTATCTCCAGCCATGGTGATCATCACATCATTTGTGTTTTATAATGCTTCACTGTGCAGACCAATATTTGAATGATTTATAACTAATGACAGCTTTCACAGCAGGTGAGCACCTACCAGCCCATATTCAGATCACATACTGTATTGTTATATGACAACTAGTTAACAGCTAGCTGCTGTTTTAATGGTTTTTTTTAAACTTCTGTTTCATTTGTTTCAAAGCTAATTATTTTTCTTTCAACTTGATCCTTACAGGTTGATTAAGTGCACCAAATAAACATATAACTTTCTAGACTAAACCTTTTTTGACTGATAATATTTCTACATCTAATTTATATCTTTTTATTACAAGGCTTCAAATAAAGAATTAATTTTCCTTTCCATAAACAACATTATATAAAACTCTTCAGAACAAGAGCAAATGTTTGTAGGTCTGAGGCCATATTTATGAGAAAAAAAAAAGTTTGGGGACAAAAAACAAATATGCCAATAATCAATACCAGAAATGATGGTTAACTGGATTCCCTTAAATGTATTTTGTCATCTATTAGAATGTAAAATTTACATCTCAGTAGTGTTTTTTCACTCAGGTCCTGCTGAATACCTTTGTCTAAATTTGTTGTATCTTTTTTATCATTAAAGTTTTTTTCTTTTTTCTCTTCATTTTATGGCTTCAAACCACATGTCTTATTATCTGATTCTCAAATTCAAATGGCTTTGTTACACGTTCACACATACTCTCACTCAATTCTGCCTTTCATCACATTCTTACCAACCACAGTTCACATTTAGATTCATTCAGGTCCCAAAAGCTGAAAGCTTAGTGATTTGACTATTAATCCAATCAGTCTTTAAATATTAATAGTATAAAACAAGTGTTCTGAGCTATAAAAAAAAAAAAGATGAATGAGTGGAGAATAGGGGCTCTGGGAGCTCTAATGAAAATGTACTATTACTGTAATAGTGTTTTGAGTGATACTTTCATTATTCCACAATGACACAAGAACTTATTGGATGGTAATTAGCCTTGTACTCATGATTCAGTCTGCCTCTTTTTTTAAATGCTGTCTCTTTTCTTCATCAAATATCATAATTCAGCAGATCATTCATAGTTGGGGAATTTATAACCCTTCTTAGCAATTCTTTTCTTCCCCCTGCTATGGCACTCGTGGTTTCTGCCAAGTCTATCCCTGAGTTTGTTCAAACATGAGCCAACTGTCAGTGTTCCCTGATCAGACTACCTGGATATAAAGGGTCTCTGAAAAAGAAAGCACATTGCAGCAGATGCTGCCAGGAGTTCACTGTTCATCGAGTCACGCCAAGGTGATCGTGCCAGAAAATGAAAATGCAAACATGGAGGTTTTGCTAAAGGCTTTCAGCACTTACCAGACTTGAACTGCACAGGAACAAGTCCTGGAGGACTTCTGTCTACAGGTTGGATGATTTAATTAATTCTATGTTTTGCAGACATTTAATACTCATATCTTTTTTTTTTTCTTCTATTTATTAAGGTCTAACTAAAAAAAAAAGTTTAAAAAAAGAAAGATAAACTCTGTTAAATTGAAATTAACCTCTAAACTGGAAGTCTACAAAAAGGTGGTGGGATAAAGAGCTCCATGACGGTCAAGTTCACAGATGGAGCTTGCATGTAGTACAGAATGTGCATGTAAACTCTGGGATTGCATATGTTGCCAGGCTTGGTGTAGAACATTCCCATTAAAGTAAATCCACCCTGACTCAAAGGATCAACTACTTGCTAAGCAGGCTACTGACAACAACAACCTGATTGAGCTGCAGCTCCACAGGCCGTATTTGGTTCTGGCTCACCTCGCCTCTCAACCATCCACTTCACACGTTCACTTCCAGCCATCTGCCCACCCACCCCCACCATCATGATCTGTTAGAGGTGTCTAGGAGAGGTGGCAGTAGGGTTTCTGACTGGGTTGTTCAACAGGATCTTAGATAATGAGAAGATGCGTGTAGAATGGAGAAGTGTGCTGGTGCCCATTTTTAAGAATAGGGGAGATGTGCAGAGTTGTGGCAACTACAGAGGAATAAAGTTGATGAGTCGTACAATAAAGTTATAGGAAAGAGTAGTTGAAGCTAGACTAAGGGCAGAAGTGAGCATTTGTGAGCTGCAGTATGATTTAATGCCAAAACATATTTCTAAAGATGCAGTACTTGCTTAGAAGATGTTGATAGAGAAGTACAGAGAAGGCCAGACGGAGCTGCATTGTGTTTTTGTAGATCTGGAGAAAGCGTATAACAGGGTGCCCAGAGAGGAACTGTGGTATTGTATGAGGATATCTGGAGTGGCAGAGATGTTAAAGCAATGCAGGACATGTATGAGGACTGTAAGACAGTGTTGAGGTGTGCTGTAGGTGTGACAGAGGAGTTCAAGGTGGAGGTGGAACTGCATCAGGGATCAGCTCTGAGCCCCTTCTTGTTCGCTATGGTGATGGACAGGCTGACAGACAAGGTTAGACAGGAATCTCCATGGACTATGATGTTTACAGATGACATTGTGATCTGCAGTGAGAGCAGGGAACAGGCGGAGGAGAATCTAGAGAGGTGGAGGTTTGTCCTGGAAAGAAAAGGAATGAAGGTTAGCCGCAGTCAGACAGAGTACATGTGTGTGAATGAGAGGGACCCAAGTGGAAGAGTGAGGTTACAGGGAGAAGAGATCAAGAAGGTGGAGGGTTTTAAGTACTTAGAGTCAACAGTCCAGAGAAATGGAGAGTGTGGAAAAGAGGTGTAGAAGTGTGCATAATCAGGATGGAATGGGTGGAGAAAAGTGTCAGGTGTGATGTGTGATAGAAGAGTTTCAGTTAAACTGAAAAAGAAAGGTTTACAAAACTGTGGTGAGACCAGCGATGTTGTTTGGTCTAGAGACAGTGTCACTGAGGAAAAGACAGGAGGCAGAGCTGGAGGTAGCAGAGATGAAGATGCTGAGGTTCTCTTTGGGAGTGACCAGGAAGGATAGGATCAGGAATGAGTACATCAGAGGGACAGCACATGTTAGAAGTTTTGGAGATAAAGTCAGAGAGGCCAGACTGAGATGGTTTGGACATGTCCAGAGGAGAGATAGTATTGGTAGAAGGATGCTGAGTTTTGAACTGCCAGGCAGGAGGCCAAGAGGAAGACCAAAGAGGAGGTTTATGGATGTAGTGAAAGAGGACATGAAGGTAGTTGGTGTGAGAGAAGATGATGCAGAAGACAGGGTTAGATGGAGGCAACTGATTCACTGTGGCAATCCCTGAAGGGAAATGCCGAAAGGAAAATAAGACTTTAATTTAATTTTTAATTTTCAATGTGGCAAGATACATTACCTAGATTTTGCAAATCTGTTACAGTTTAAAGGACATTTTAGATACAACAAATACACAGGGAAGCAAAATACTGTATTTCCTTATGCTGCTGGCATAATTGTTTTCACAGGCTGTGATTAAAAACAGATGCTTTTCTAATCGCTCAAATTTGTACTAATGATGCTGATGTTATTTACTATTTAGTGATCCACGGCTCATAATTATCTAAACATGACCTCTCTTCATCCTTCACAGATAATTGATGAATATAGTGTGGCATATTGGAAAGAGGATGTTCAAACTGTGGAGGGTGAGATCGAGAACTGAATCTGCTGTGGAACTGAGCCATTGATAGTTATTGCTTATCTGTTCTGTTTGAAAGTATTTATGACATAATTGACACACATGCATTCACTCAATGAAACAAAACATGGGAAAGGGAAAGAGGATGAGTTTAATATACAGATTAAATATCTGAGATCCACTAATCCATTTACAAAGTACATTTTTTAGGCATTTCAAAATCTACTGTGTCAATGGTGGAAAAGGGATTTTTTTTTTTTTAAATTGTTTAATAAAACGTTTGAATATGCATTTCTTATTGGTGACATGGGTAACAAACTCAGATGTATAATGCTTATTCGGTGAATACAATTAATGTATTCTAAAAATTCAAATGTGTGTTTGAGGACAAACTGTTAAATACAGACAGAAAATTCAACTGAAAAAATCCTCTCTTTACATAGTACTAATGCCTTAATTTAGTGAGGTTGCCAAAAAGAAAATTGTTGTTTAAACAGGAAGAGAGAGGATGATGAATATTGCTGGCTGGCTTGAGCATGGGTCAATGAGCAATGAATTATGAAAATGTGCATGTGGCACATTTTCTCCCTCCATATCTCCCTTCCTGTCTCCTCTCTTTCTAGAAGGAACAATCAAAAAATATTTATTGTCCTGCAAGTAGACTGCTAATTAGCTTTGAGTCCCCCACAGATTTTTCTTAACACGAGAGGAGTGTTTTATAAAAACCATACACTCACTAAAACATAAGGTACAAAATGTGCAAATTTTGTATTAACATGAATTGCTCTTATACCACAATACATTTATTTTCACAGATTTCTAAGTATTTACAATACTTGATACCATGGTGCTGCTTTCTGCAGCTTGTTTTATGTTGTAAGCCTGCATCTCATATTTTAAAATCTTAAAGATAAAAAGAAAATACAAATTATGACAGACTTCTCTTAAAAAGTGTGAAGCGCAGAAAAACATCCATTCAGTTTGTGAAGATGTCTGTGCATGTCACCTGCAATGGCTTGTTTGCAGCGTGCTCTACAGCTTTGAGTGAAGACACATAGAACTGAATCTAATTTGCAATTTGTGCTTTGTTGTAGTTACCTAGCATATACAGTGCGCCCTCGTAACTAATGGTCAACGAATTACAGGAACCACACGCGAATCACGAACTACGCGATATGGCGACAAACTATTTATCTTATTATTTTCCGGTAACTTAAACGTTTATGGGCCCTCCCCATACTTATATTAAACCACCTTCTATTTGTATTATCTTTTCCCACACTCTTATCGACTGTTTAAAGCACTTTGTGTCTCATGGAAGTCCGAGACTCACGGAATGTCACGCACTTCCAGATACCGTCAGCCAATAGAAAGCGCGTATGGTATCACGCGACTGCCTACCAAAAATCCGTAATGAAGTCATAAACATTGATGTGCGTATGCGCAAGGGCGCAATGTGATCACAAACTATGATTTAATCACTATATTACATATAAATGCAGTTCTTATATTATTTATGGAACTACTCTGTAATTTTACCCAATATGGGATTTTATAGTAACAGGCTGTGAAAGAGCTCATGCTAGAATAACTGGTGTTCAACTCAGTAACTAGAAATTTGTCCTATAGCTAAAAATAATTGTGTGGATGTCTGCAATGTGCACATATCTGTGCTTCAGCAATTTCACCCTCAGTACTCTAATAACAGAAATTAAGCCAATTAAAAGGTTTTAATTATGGCTGCCTTAGAAATGGCTGCCTCTGCAGCCCCTCTGAATGACCCTCACATGCATATGTACAGGAAAGCATCCATTTCCATGAACAAACATGTCAAAGATATACACATTAAAAGGACCCACATTTTGTATTTAGTGTACCTTGACAAGCACTGATGCTTGTCAAGGTCTCCTTTCGGCCTAATGAGCCTTTCAAAGCCTATTAAAGCCTAATGGTGATAATAGTACAAGTAAATTATATGTGTTTTGTAAGCGATTGTGATATAAAAAGATCATTAGGTCAACGTGGTGACCAAATGACTTTGTCTTGGTAAATCATGGATTGCGGTGGGCCGACATTACGAAGCCGTAGATGAATGTTAGCAGGTAAACTGGAGAAGGAAAGCTAACTAATGGTGAGATTGGGAAAGGAGCTAACTTTAAAGGAAAAGGCACCTGTCAAAAAAGCAAGTGGAAAAGAAATTTTAGAGAAGTGATACGTAGTTCTGTTAACTGACTACATGAACAGAACTGTATGTAGTTAGATGCTCGAGGAGCATTTTGCATAATCAAATTTGTTGCAGTTTTCTGTGTCGTTCCTGCTGTTTGGACTCTCAGCTCAAAAACATGAAAATTGTTGGGACAGTTATGACTCTAAAATTATATTGACTGGGAAGTCCATGTATAGTTATTTCTTCTCCTAACATAGAGGATGCCTTACGCCATATTGTTCACATGATTCCTTCTGGCAGATGCGCCATGATTGGTTGAGCGCTTGATTGACAGGTAGTGGGTGGAGTTGGTGACAGCATGATAGTTTTTCAAGTGAGCTTATTCAAACCTATAGGTGGGGAGATATACGCATATTTTATTTGGGGCTTTATTTTTATTACACAAAGTGCTTTCGCAATGAGGTCATCTTTGTTGTTCTCTTGTACCAAGCTGTATTATAAAGGTGTTTTCAATTTCCTCCCACTCATATGTGCAAATACAAAGGACAAAGCAATAGAAACACCTGGGTGGGTGCACAGAGATCGTTTACTTGTCTGAAGGTCAGCAGTTCAGTCCGCCTCCCCTGCAGCTTTCATGGTGAAAGGTCCTTTGGACGGATACTCAATTGCTCTTGTGACTTTTCCACAAGTGTGTGAGTGATCAAGCGTATGATGCCCCCCCCCCCCCCCACACACACACACCCACAATGAGCAGGTGGTTCCTTGCATAGTAGCCTCTGCTAATGGCTACTATGCCATCAGTAGGGTAGCCATCAGCAGAGGCTACTCTGCTACTCTATGAATTTACTGTATATGTGAATGAATGGATTCTGGCTCGTGTTGTAAAGCACTCTTGAGAGGTTATGATGCATTTTACGTGGTCACACAGCCCACAGTCCATCTACTTCTGAACATAACGTCGTCAAGTACAGCTCAGAATCATCCCATTTTTACTGAATATTCTGAGTTTGAATGCAATGAATTTCTTTACATTAGATTGTATAGGTGTATTACACATTTACCTTTCCCATATTTGCCTTTACACATTTAAAGACACACGCTGATTAGAAGTTACAGAGAAAAGCTTTGCTGTTTTTCCATCTCCCTCTGTAATGAAAGCTACTGCAGTCAAAAAACAAAACAAAAAAAAAGAATTACAACCCTAACTTTTTCCCTTTCCTTTCATTCCACAGGCCTTGGGACTTGGAACAACTCACTGTCCTTCTGCTTGAAAGGATTTGAATAGCGTAGAGAGTGTTATTGTGTTTAGATTTGGCCATAAATCTGAAGTTCTTCATGATATGTAATTAATGAATACATCTCTTTAAACACATCTTCACCTTAATTTAGTTGAGTTACAATTATAGGGACCGCATAATGCTGAACCTGGAATGAGTATAATTCTTCTGTTTCTTGCATTTTTTTCTTTATTAACACAGTAAGGTTCTATCTGTTCTTAACCCCCATTTATGTTTACAATAATTCCAGTAAAGATCATATTTCCAGTTTTCCCCACCTGCATCCACATTAATTCTTTTTGCCCTTCATCACCCTTTATGGTAAATGTCAAAACCAAGTACTGACATGAACAAGGTTAGAGCACTTCATTCTCAGCTCAACATACACCTTTATGTACGTCAATATGTACAGCGGTGCTAAAGAGTGCAATTAAGAAGCATTCACCTTACAATGTCTTGCAACCTTGCAATGTCTTGCAACCTCTAAATTTAATATTTTTACATCTTCAACTTTTTCAAAATTATCCAAAGTGCTTTTCAGTCAAGCCACATTGCGTATAGTCGCTTATGCTTTTTTATCAATGATTTACTATTTTATATTTATATATACTCATATTCTTTGTATGTATGATTTGTAACATTGAAACAGAAAAATTATACTACAGCTGAAAATAGTCCAGCTTACATATCTAATAGATTTACAGTTGAACACCAGTTTCCACCAACCACCAACCTCTTCTATTGGTCTCAAGAGAGGAACAATGATAAATGCTTGAAATATTTGAATGTATTCTGTTAATACAGTTAATGCACAGTAATGACATTTTAATTTGACATTGACAAAAATGCATTGAGGTGTAATGAATTGAAAAATGAACTGCACAGAACAAGTTGGAAGCAACAGCTTAGTAACTTTGTTGCTATGTCAGGAAGTGCTTGATTTTGCCTTTGAAGGTCGAACCTTTTGAAAACGAAAATAAGCTTCACCTGCTTTATCAACTTTATTCAGTTGAAAAAAAAAGTTTTTTTGAAAACTGCCATGTTCTTCCCATAGCTTCCTCTTATTTGGAAAGGTGCCATATCTTCCCCCCAGCCCAAATCCATATCCATTACAGTAATTATTTTACGGAACGATAAATGAAGCGTGGCAATGAGGTAGTGAGTGCAGAGTTTTTGCGCACACACTGACATACAAATATTTGTTATATGTACATAAAGTACAAATGATACTCTCGTGGTTGCTAATTGACTTATCAGGGTGAGAGGCTTATCAAAAAGTGCAGGTATTGGCCTGCTTAAGGATGTCATCTGCATGAACGTTAGATTGATGAGAGACATTCCCGAGTTTGGATTTACAGCTACTTCATAAGAGGATTATGTGTCATCCATGGAATAGTAAATCTTACCCCACCCTTTGATTAAGCTTGGTACTTGGAGAAAGAGCAGCTGGGAACAGCAGACTTTGTTGCACCATCCGATAACCTGAAGCCTCAGCAACTCCTTTATACAGACTACAGACACTGACAGAAATTATGAAAGTCAATAAAAAAGAAAATGTAAAATGAGTAGAATAGAAATTGGGAATTGTTATGACTAACATTTTTTCTAGTGATATGGGCCTTATAAAACAGCAGGATTAGGTAATAATTTTATACTGTTTTAAGCTTTCAAGGGAATAATTTACATCCAAACAGCCTTGCATCCACAAACATTAGCTCTCCAAAATTTTTGAACATCTACATACCTTACTTAACATTTCCAGCTGACCGAGGTTTCAAGACAAAGACGTTATCTCATTAACACTTCATATTCGTGAAGAATAAAATAGTACTAGATGTCCACCAAACAATGCTTCCATTGTCTACATTGTTGTGTGCCGTGAGGCAAAAACAAGGCCAGGACCTCAGATGCAGAGTACAAGAGCGAACAGTTTATTAAAGCACAAAGTAACAACAGAAAATACTTTCTAGAGAAAGGCTAAACTAACAAAGTAACAACAGAATATCACATTAGAGGGAGAAGCTTGGCTAACAAAGTAAGAACAGAAAATCTCCTTTGAGGGAAGAATTTAACTAATAAAGTTACAACAGAGAATCATCTTCTGAGAAATAACCGGCCATAGCGGGTCACAAGGAGCTGGAGCCTATCCCAGCTGACATAGGGCGTGAGGCAGGGGACACTCCAGCCACCTAGCCAGTGCACCGCGGAGCCACATACAAAGACACACAAACATGCACACACACACTCACTCCTACGGGCAATTTTGGTACAGGCCAATCAACCTGAAGTGCATGCTTTTGGAGGTGGGAGGAAGCCGGAGAACCCAGAGAGAACCCACGCGGACACGGGGAGAGCATGTGAAGACCAAAAAGAAGAGAATCACTGGAAACAAAAGCATGCAGCTGGAACGCGTGGCAGGAGACAAGGTCAGCAATGTGGCGATGCACAGAGTGCATGACTTGGAAATATTGTGGCGCTAAACAAAAGGGGAAAAGTGACTAAATAGGCCCTAGGTAATCAGCCTGATGAAACTTAGGTGTGAAGACCAGACTCTGCCCACAAGCCCAGATCCGCCTCCTGCCAGCACTGCAGAGAAGGAAAGGGAGAGCAGGGCAGAGAAACATGATCAGAGCAAAAAACTCAACCATGACATACATGTTTTTAATTGAGCTAATGATTGTTTCACTAAAGCACGTGAAGAGGTCAACACCTCACTTTGACTTTAAAACTCCGCGCAGCAATTTCATACAGCCACCTAGCTGGCTGTGAAATATATTCAGCCTGCAGATTATCATTTTAATTAATCTTGCTTACTTGGTCGTGTAATTTAAACATTTCTTGGGTTTGTGGGATGGAGAGGGGAGAAGAGAAATAGAGGGTTGTGAGACTCGGGCTGTGACTGAGAGAAAGAGGGGAAGCTGTGTTTCAGCAGGTCTATGATTATATGCAGGAGAGGTGATAGAAATGAGTAAGACCTCCTCTGCAATATGACTTTTCTCTGCCTTTTTACATCTAGGACAATTTGAAGAATAAATGAGTAAACTGAGGATGTAATAGGTTATAACTGTAGCATAGAGATGATCTCTGTCACCTGCATCTGTCATGATATCTGACCATGGCATTTGGGTATAAAGTTTGGGAACAATAAACTTGAGTTATGTTTAGTCTTTGAAAGGAATGTTAACACTTAGTTTATTATTTAAAGCCAAGTGTGTCATATTTGATACATTCAGCCTTTCAGGACTTCTACATCATACATCGTTTTGTTTTGTTTTTTACCTAAAAAACCTGATGTGAATAATCTGATGCATGCATCTGCATTTTGTAACCAAAAAACCATATTTAGAAAATTATGTAAAAAGCTTTTCTTTCTTTTTTTCCACAAATTTGTCAGGTTTCATTAAAACATCACTTGCTCCTCAAACACATGAAAGTTCATCAATACTAGACTTAGATTAGACTTTCATTAAGACATTCCAGGCCATTGTTGGAACAATCAGGGCATCACCACCCCTTCAGTATCATTATTTAAAATGTCTTATATTATGAAATATGGTATATGAAATAGAGCACTGTATTAATATTTAATAATAACTGCATACAATGTCAAAATTGTCTTGGTGCGCTACATTGTGTGTGTGTGTGTGTGTGTGTGTGTGTGTGTGTGTGTGTGTGTGTGTGTGTGTGTGTGTGTGTGTGTGTGTGCGTGCGTGTGTGTAGTATGGAGGGTGGGATGGTTTTCTTCGTAATTGTTTTTCTTTTATTAAGTTGTTTTTAATTCTGTAAAGCGGGCGGCACGGTGGCACAGTGGGTAGCGATGTGACCACACAACACTGCGGGTCCGGGTTCGAGTCCCGCTCTGTGTGGAGTTTGCATGTTCTCCCCGTGGGTTCTCTCCGGGTTCTCCGGCTTCCTCCCACCTCCAAAAACATGCGCTTCAGTTTAATTGGCCAGTCCAAAATTGCCCATAGGAGTGAGTGTGTGTGTGTGTGTGCGTGGTTGTCCATCTTTCTGTGTGGCTCTGTGGCACACTGGCGTTGTGCCCGGAGTGTACCCCACCTCATGCCCTATGCCAGCTGGGATAGACTCCAGCTCCCCGTGACACGCTGCTGTGGATAAAGCGTCAGAAAATGGATGGATGAATTCTGTAAAGCGCATTATGTGTCCTTGCAGGAAGAGTGCTCTACAAATAAAGTTGATGGATGGATGGATGGATGGATGGATGGATGGATGGATGGATGCATGGATGCATGGATGCATCGATGCATGGATGAATGGATGGATGATTTTCATTCTGAAGTTGTGAAGATTTTGAATATCTTCTCAGAATTTATCATTAGTCCCTTATCAGTTTTGTTGATTAGTGACTTGCTTGTCCATTGTATCACAGTACTGTAACACTCATTTCCTTTTTGATTTACCTCTCTGCAGCTCCGAATGCAGGTGGTTCCAGCAAAGGTTTAGTATTTTTGGAAGATATTTCTAATTCTAATAACTTTAAAATGTTTATTCTACCATTCTGACAACCTTTAAAAACGTGTCTTTGTCTATTCAATGTGTGTTTTTTATTCAGTAATAAAGGGTAGCATGGACTACTACAAATCTTTATTGAAAAAGCAACATTTTATCTCATGGATTTATCCTGGCTGAATAGAGATTGAATTAAAATGAAATTTTGTGCACAGTCCATTATGGGGAAGCCTTGTGAGCCACACAGTCTTACAAGTCGGCAGGCAGCCTGATAGCAGACTTGGGACTGGGCCACTTTGGGTCAGCCAGCTTAAAGGCAGGGCAGAATCTTCTCAGCATTTTTCCATTTTTATAATTTTCCTGCTAACTCTTGACAGACTTTAGATTAACCTCAATAATTTGAAGTCTCATAGATATGTGCCAGCCTTTTCCTGCATAGTATTATTAGATCCACTATGGTCTATTGTATTCCCATAAGTAATTATTCTTAATGAACACTAACCATTACATGTTAAATGTAAAATAGTTGGTTAAGTGCACAATTTCTTCTCCACAAGACAAGTGTATTTTTTTTAATTACGTGACATAAATCAGAACCATGTTTCTGTCAGTGAACACAAACTTAGCATTTCCGACATATGGCTGTGAACTTGTGGTATATTTGACAGTTCAAAATTAAACAAAAGTATATTCCATACATACGGTGTATAACATACATAAAAAATAAAATTGGCAGCAAGGGTTTTCATGACCACAAATGTTCATAGACATCACAAATATCAATCAACAAAATATGTCCTTTCACAAATTTGACCATCTGATGTCTACATAAGCAATGATGAGTGTCATAAATAAATAATGAGACTTGTTCTGTACTGTTGCCACCATGTCAGCCTGTCTCATGTCGTCTCATTATCCACTCTCTTTTCCTTACATCATTTCTACTGTCTGCTCAGATCCTGCCACTTTCCCCTGCAGCAGTTCCTCTGCATCTGACCTCCCTCCGCCCACCTGCAGACCTGCTCCACCTTCCTAATTAGCCTTGGGGGATATACACCAAGCCATTTCCATTCATTCTCTGTTCCCAGAGGACACTGGCCGCTTAGGTTTACAGCGTGTTTCTCTGCCTGCCTGATTTCTCTGAGATGTTATTTTTTTCCCTTCAGAAATCTGGCTTGTTTGGTCTTCAACCATGTCTGACAGTGAGCGAAGCTGTTCCTTTACTATCAGCAGTCTGCTTCCCAGTGGTGGTAATATCCATGGTTTGCAGTTTGTCAGGCCAGAAAAACATCAACATTCTCATGAACCCTGATATTAAAGTTGTAAAACCACTGTATCATAAGTGATCAATCATGAATTTTACATTTTACTCAAATTATTTCATTCTTTACCCACTTATCCTGTGTAGGGTTGCAAGGAGGCTGGAGCCTATTGGGCTGGGTACACCTTGGACAATTTCAGTCTATCGCAGGGCCAGAGAAGGACAGAGAGAGAGAGAGAGAGAGAGAGAGAGAGAGAGAGAGAGAGAGAGAGAGAGAGAGAGAGAGAGAGAGAGAGAGAGAGAGAGAGAGAGAGAGAGAGAGAGAGAGAGAGAGAGAGAGAGAGAGAGAGAGAGAGAGAGAGAGAGAGAGAGAGAGAGAGAGAGAGAACCCAGTCAGCATGCCAAACCATGAACAGTCATATACAACATTAAATAATCCTCTTTTCAAAGTCAAATTGGAAATGCAAGAATGGTCTTCAATAAAGAGTATACCTCCGTCGAAGCTAAACAGTCCTGACTGGCTTGCCTGGACAATGCCACATCCCTGTACAAAATTTTGAAATAATCAGTTCAGTAGTTCTTGCTTAAATAAGGAGAAGGTTATGCGTTTCAAACATTAAGTTTCAAGGTGGAACATTTGCAAATTGTACTGTTGCCAACAACAGTAAGATTTTGAGCTCATATCAAAAGGAAACTGCTGATAGCAGTGAACATGAGTGTCAATTGTTGTCTCTCGATGTTGACCCAGTGGTGAAGTTGGTAAGGAGGGCCTCCTACCCCCATGTCCCCATAAGTATTTCTGTGAACACATTGTGTATACACAATGATGTTAGTACCATTTTGGTACCTTTCAAACAAATCACTTCATGCAGAGAGGACATTATGTGACATTTGTGATTTTTAATCTGCAAAACTGGAAAACAAACCACATAGGAAATGCATAGCTCTGAAATAACATTCTCTATCAATGTGGCTGACTACATGCAGACTCTAACAAACACTAGTGTAGATCACACAACACAACAGTAACCTCACCATGTTATTTATTTTAACCTACAGAACGGCATGTCCTCTGCTTCATATCTATATATATAATTCTGAGACCCTCCGCCCCCCCATTCCTCCCCAGCTCAAGGCATGTTTAAGGAGAGATAAGTCAGAGCACCAGCAAGGGAAAAAAAAAAAAAAAAAGAAACTTTACCCATCTGTGCTCATTTTAAACTAAATATGGTTTGGCCAAAGAGTCAACCAGGGGAAGGATTTTAGTGTCTGCTGGGCCAGGATATTTGATTTGGACACAAGCTCTTGGCAACCCTGAGTTTATGTAGTAAATGAGAGTTTTGGATGCAGCAGCTAGCAAATGAAAATTAGATGAGTTTCCGTCTTCTCCCTCATTCTGTTCTTCCCGGCACCCGAGTTAATGTTGTGCTTAGTTTTCTGTACAGGGTTCATCTTGTTTTGGGGACATGTTGACCCATGGGAACCTGGGGGAAAAGCAATGAAAAGTAAAATGAATGATTGCTCATGCATGATGACCACTCCGGTGAAATGCTTTGAGGAAGGATCTCTTTTTGGAATTTTGTTGTTGTTGGGCTTGGTTTTGATGTTTCATCAAGACATTGCATTTTTTTATTTGTAATCAATTTGTGTTCCTGTTGTGCGAGCTATGGCAATGTTAAAAGGTTCACCTGCATGCTGGTAGTGTACCTATAAACTAATTATGCATGAGGACGCTTCCCAGAAAGCTTGTATGTTCAAAATTAAATGTACTTTAATTTATGAACCAGCAACATGTCAAATCTGACTTTTTTTTTGTTTGGTTTTCTTAAAACAATTTTAAACATGTACATTGCAGATAACATTATTAATTTGGTGTTTGTGTGGGATTGTAGTCCAATTATGATCAGGTTTTTTTGAAAGGGACCACGTCAGAATGTGTAAGATTGTGTATTTGATGTTTACCAAATCAAGCTGAAATGCGGACTTTTTTCAAAAAAAACTTTTTTCATAAGCTGCTGGTGCCATTAGAATAGAGGATTTTTTTTGGTTTTTTTGTTTTTTTCAAAATCTTAAAACATAAGTAAAACAGAATCATGCTTTTAAACTATGAATTAATGTTAGTAAGAACAGTAATGGACCAATACCTCAGTCGGTGAAAATACTTTTTGGATGAATTTTTAAATAAGGCATTGTGAATGTGATATCCATTCTACTGGAGTTATTTCCTGATAATGATGCTAATGGTAACCCTTTTGGAAAAAAAAAAAAAGAAAGTTACCTTTTTATGTGACTGCAATTGCAATCGCTAAGTTGTTAGGCAGCACATACCTTTTGTGTCAGTTTTGCTGTTTCCCTGGTAATAATTGGCATTTAAACAATGACACTGCATCTATTAAAGTGATATAAAACCTTACTTTAACTTTATAGTATATGAGAATAAAGTGAAAGAATCAGCTCAACTCATGACCATGCTGTTCTTGCCTTGTCTCTCAGGATTCAAAAGGGTGGAAAGTTAATCCAGGTCAGTTTTTTAATTTAAAGTTGTAATGACACTGGTCCTCATTAACCCCCATCAGATTTCTCGAAGCCCAAACTCTCATCAACTTTACCTGTGGGCCAATGAAAAAAGGTCAGTGACATCACTCTATACTTTGATCCATCAGCGCAGTTTTACACAGGATTTACACAGAACATTTTGGTCCTCTCGCAGGTACACACACAGACACACACACACACACACACACACACACACACACACACACACGCACACACACACACACGCACACACACACTTTAGACCTTTATTGAACGCCATATGTAAATTCTTAAAATGTGAACACAAACAGGCAAATAAGCATGGAAATGATTGTGCAATCAGTAATGACACTTTTAAAGCTATTAAAAGAAAATGTGCTGTGCGGCAGATTAAAATAATTAATCATCTTGCAGGATCATATCTGCTTTCAATTCTAGTTGTTGTTGTTTTTCCATTTAGTCTTTGATCATTTACAACGCTGCAGTGCATTAAAAACTGATCAAATTTTGGCTTATCCAAAAACATTCATGCTGATGTTTCTTTCTTTTTTTTTTTGCATTTTTCTTTCTTTGATCCTGGTGACTACAATGTCAGAAGTATTGCCTTTAGGGGAGCAACTCAAGAAATTCCTGCAGACTTCCGGTTTTCAAACTTTCAAATATCTCTGTGCAGCCATGGTCTGAGGCCACAGAGGAAACTTTTTCTGTAAATTATTAAACATCAAACAAATGAAATGTGTGGGATTCAGCCACAAACCACTGTGAGTGTTTCTTAGTCTATGATTACATTATCTAGACATTTTCATTTACTTTCATTCAACTCTACAACCAAACATTTTCAGGATTCATTACTCTGTGATCGCCATAACTTAAGGAATCTGCAAAACATTGCAGGACTGCAAAAGTTTGGACGGCTTTTTGTTCACCCAAATAATAATTGGAGTGTAAAAAAAAAGCCCCTATTTTATATGACATTTTGCTTAGAATAATTTATAAGGCTAAAATCAAAAACCCTTGTTACCTGGTCAATTACAGTTGCAGAAGAGAATAGTAATGATTGGAACAACAAGGATCCAGCTCCTGGGTTGCTGGGGACCTTTGAAGAAAAGGTAAAATATTACTGCAGATTAACATCAATCTGAGCTAGTATGCTTATGTCAGTTGACCTGATGGGCTCGAAACGTCCCACTCAGCAGTTCAAAAGGCCCATTTTACCAATAATTAGGGACTAATGAGACTGAAACAGACTGAAACAGCATGCTCAGTCATTCAAACTGTTCCAACAGCCACAGCCTACAAAATTGATGGCCCATTATCTGTTATCACTTTAGGTTTTGTGGCTTAAAAGAGTAGTGCTCTCCTTTAGCATTGCCTTACTCCTCATGTAGTTTCCAAAGGATTAACACTATGTAATCACATATAACTGTTTTACTCAATTAACTCTTCATGTTGTGTAAACATGTTTTCCATTATTCAAACTGGTATCAAAACTCTGTGTCATGCTAGTAGGCTCTAAAGTAATGTCAACTGTCTCAATTCATTTCAAAGTACAGTAGTATGGTGCACCTCACACATCAACACTCGCGACTTCACCTCTGCGGATTTTTGGTAGGCAGTCACATGATACCATATGTGCATTCTATTGGCTGACGGCATCCAGAAATGCGCAATGTTCCGTGAGTCTCGAACTTACAGTACGTGAGACACAAAAGTCGATAAACAGTCGATAAGAGTGTAGGAAAAGGTAATACAGACAGAAAATGGTTTGATACAGAATGGGGAGGGCTTGTAAACATTTAAATTACCGTAAATAATGAGATATATAGCTTTTCGTTCTATTGCAGAGTTCATTAATTGAGTGTTCCTGGAACACATTACCCACATGGAACAAGGGCGCACTGTACCCCCTTTCAAATATTATCTCATTTTCAAAATTTTTATCCTCAGTTTGAATCTCTGGTGGCAATTTATCACATATGACACATCTTCCTCTAGGGCCACAAAATTACTTTTATTTTTTTCTAAAGTGTTACTCAAGGCAGACAGTAAACACACTTGTTAAATTAAGTGATTAAGAGCATTTGGTTCTAGATGTGTGACAGATGTCGAATACAAATGAAACTGCATTTTTTTTGTTTATTTGCACATTATTGACTTAATTTTAGTTTTACACATGTAATGAAGACGGCATGGTGGCGCAGCAGTTAGCGCTGCCGCCTCACAACACGGCAGATCCAGATTCGAGTCCCGCTCTGTGCGGAGTTCACAGGTTCTCCCCGGGTTCTCCGGCTTCCTCCCACCTCCAAAAGCATGTGCTTCAGGTTGATTGGCCGGTCCCAGAATTGCCCGTAAGAATGAGTGTGTGTGTGTGCATGGTTGTATGTCTTGTATGTTGTATGCCCAGAGTGTCCCCCGCCTTACGCCCTATGCCGTTGAGATAGGCTTCCGCTCCCCGTGACCAGCTGCAGCGGATATAGCGATGGTAATCTGAAGATGACTGACATGTACCGGTAATGAACAAATCTATTATGTGCATATGTGCACACATTTGTGTATATGTTTATTCACACACATATATAAAAAATGTATATGTATAATGTATATATATTTCTTTTTTTGTGTGTGTCTCACAGAAGTGTGCTACGTTCCGAGTCTCACAGAATGTAGCACACGTCCGTTAGCCAATATAATGTGCCTACGGTGTCACATGACCACACATTCTAAAAATCTGCGATGAGGTGAACTAGCGTGTGTTGCTAAACAAATGTACTTGGGATTACTGCATGTATTACTGCATATATACTGTATATATATATATATATATATATATATATATATATATATATATATATATATATATATATATATACATGTATACACACACACACACACACAGGGTTCTGGTGCACAGTATCTTAGCTGTTTCTAGGATTGCACTCTTTCGGACTGAGGCTTCAGATAGTGTTCCTGGAATCTCCTGGAGCCGCTCTTTCAGATAAAATGGATAAGATGCATACGTACCAGACCCATTTCCTTGTTTTTTGTTTTGTTTTTTTGCATTCTCATACTAAATCAGAAGACATCTAAACATCAGCTTTCTTGTTGGTTTTTCATTCAATTTTGGTTCCTTCCAAATCCTCTAAACACAACCGTGTATTAAAAGCTAAAAGTGGAACCATAAACATAAGGCACTGGTTTCCAAGTCCTACATAACCAACACTGGAAAACTTTTTTTTCTCGAAAATGGCCACTTCACAGCACTAAATCTAATCCACTTTACATGTGGCCAGGAATGTGTTTTAGGGCCAACAATGCGTAAAGACACACATGTGTGAAAGGACAAATCTAACCATGGGGAGCTAGACGAGCAAGCTTTAGGTGGCCTGGCCTTTGAACCAAACCATAGGCTCGTGCGAGGGTGCCACCTCTAATGAAGGGCTTCAGAGTGGAACCTGCTGTACCTTGTGCCATTTACAGACATCACTCTTAAGATGAAAAAACCGTCCACATAGGATTTTTTTTTAACTTTTATATACAGAGGAAGTTGTATGAACACACATGTTCCTTGTCAGTAAAGCCATACTTAGCACTTATGCTGACACTTAGAGCTGACCACTCCTCTTCTGGTGGTCATTAAGCTACTCCCCTGAGGCTGCAGGGTGACAAATAACCTTAGAAAGCAGCATAGAGAAGTATGTCTGGTATACAAATACTTGATCCATGCAAAAGAAAGACAAATCCTATGGTTGTAAACTATGTAATCTTGGAATCACTTATTGCAACTTCATTTATAAAACCAGTTTTTTTTTTAGCTGGAGTCCAAATCTGTCCTGAAGTGGAGGGTTGAAATGTTGTTATAACCGATGGATCACATAGCAGGTGGACATAGTGACAGTGTATCCTCATCCTAGCTTTTCAGTTTTTTAATTTTGTGTGACTAACCCTAACACGTCCAATCCAATTAGACATGCACACACACACACACACACACACACACACACACACACACACACACACACACACACACACACACACACACACACACACACACACACACACACACACACACACACACACACACACACATACACACACACATACACACACAAACACACAATATATATACTTTTTTACACATGCACACACAATTCTGGGGTAATATATAATATATTCTATATTATGTTAGCATTGAGCTAACACAATTCGTTACTGTTGGACTGTGTGGAATTAATAACAACTCCAGTATATATTAATATGTCTTTAATTTACAAATGTATAAGTATCAGGGCCTGCCATGCTGTTTTTGTATGTTTTATTTTGGTTTCACAGATCTTCTCAGTAAAATGACCTGTGTATCACTTTTGATATTGTTTACTTTTCACGAGTGCCATAATCGCGCAATCTGGTCATAAAAACATTTATGCAATCAATACCTCCAGAAGATCCAGACATAAATTAATTATCCACTAAACCTTGGGAATTCTGAATAAAGACTATTGGTTGTCTGAAAATTATCCTACCTTCGAATCTCTTTCAAAATCATCTGGGGTTAAGTGCGTATGGCGGATTCTTGGATCTTTGGCCATTTTGACCCTGTTTATCCTCGCTTTCCATTGCTCTCCAATCTTTCCAGAAGGTATTTTAAAGAAAGGTACATTCCTATCTATATGTCTAACTCCGGTGGTGTCGAACAACCATTCACCTCACAGGTAACCATGACTTTATCGGATTTATCGCTTCAATGATCTATTGTGTTGTAATGCCTGCCCTGACTGATGAAGCGACGGGTGTCGCCGATGACGTATGACTCCACGTGACCACTGGATACGGAAGCTGCTGCAGTGCATCATGTTAAAATTAGTTTACTGTCCCTATAAGGGGTGACTCATGATTTTTCTGTTGTCCACAATGTATTTATTCCTGATAACCATAGTTGATAAGAATATAATGTCCCCATAAAATTCCATTCAATTCTGGGTTTTTTTTACCCAAAGGTGGAAGCTTGGGGAAGTAATACATGAAGTACAATTTCATTCAATGCACAAAAGGTAAGTAAAAAAAAAAAAAGAATGATATTACATAGATAATAGGTAGAATGTGACATGAAAACAATTTTCATTACAAAGATTTCCTTTTAAAAAAAGGAGGAAAAAAAGGCCACTGGGTCATTTTTGTGCCACGAAAGTAAGGTTTCAAAGGACAAAATCCTGACTTCTGGAGTTGTGAATTCAGCTTTTATATTCAATAAAAAACTCTTGTTTTGTTCTTTGAAGAGCCATCTGGCTATATTTTCTTTTTCATTCAAGAGCATAAGTAAATTAAGCTTCACTTTCTCATTTTACTGAACTTTTTTTTTTTTTTTAACTTTGTTAAATCTGGTGTGTTCTTGATTAGTTACAGAAAAAAAAAAACATCAGCCTTTTGCAAAACAGCATGGACATGCCTGATTTACAGTTTCAACCATTATCTCATCTGGCTTTATTTTGTTTGGCCCAGCAGGGGCGAAATAAAGAAGGGACTGACTCTGGCATTTCTAGATAACATCATTATGTGTGCACTAGTGGGAACCCGTGGAAATTCCACGATAAAATAATATTATCAGACTTTGTTTGTTTCCTTTTTATTCTTCGCTGTCACAAGAAAACAATCAGCAGTGTCCTACAAAGCCGTAACGGCTCCATGTGTGTGGGATGGACGAACGCAAAGAGGAAGGCCGCTTCGGCGCTACGGTTCGTTCATCCGGTTCGTTAGTTCGGTCGTGGTGCATGAAGCATCGGGGTTTCCCACACAACGTGAAGCCCGTCACAATCAAAGAATGTAAACCGCTATGTTTGACAAAGCTAAACGGCTCCGTAAGTGAGAGACATGGACAAATGTGAAGACCGGCGCTAACTCGAACGTCCGGGTAGACGCTGGAAGCGTGACAGCGTGAGGTTTTCAAGTGAGCTTATTCAAATATAGATGTGGGGATGTGTGTTGGACATGAAATTACCAATCAAACTAAAACAGTTCACACTCAGTCAAACTCTTCTCTCTCTACCAAATGGTTGGTAGACTAGGAAATAAAGTCTGTCATTTTGTGCAATTAGCATTTTTATAACTTTTTTTATGAAATCATTGACAAGGAGAAAACAGAAAGTATCCAGGTTGTTAACTCCACAGATCTCAGAAGAGAAACAGTCATTGAAATTTAAGCTAGTTTAACATGTTAATCAGTTTTAGTGATTGAACTACTTGTATACTGTACATTGCCTTTTGTGACTTTACAATCTAAAAGCTTTTTTTTTTTAAATGTGACAGCATTTCATTTTTTGGTTATAGATCTTTAAAATTACCAATATATAGTATAATATTGGTATCATTCTGTGTACCTCCTCTCCAACCACATTCTTTTTCAGTCTGCTATTCCACTGCATGACCTCCGACAAATAACCTGGCCATCCCACCCATCATCTCATCCATTCATACCTCCATTCACACAATGCAGTTACCAGTATCCTTGATATGTGACATAATCTTTAAGAACCATACCTTGTCAGTGTGTCCCAGTTGTTGTGATAGTTTTAACTTTTGTTAACTTCATCTTAGCTTCCTACTTCCTGCCTAATACCTATTTTCTGGAAAGCAGCTACCTGTAAAGCTTTATGCATATGTATACCACTGAAATTATGTAACTTTAACTAGTTTGGATATTTTCATGTATCTTATTGACCCTTGGGAAGTATACAGTCTCTTGGGGAAAAACATGGATTTCAGTATTTTTAGCAGTGAACCACATCAATGCTCAGTATGTAAAAATATTCAAAATATATATTTTATGTCAAGCCCACTTCACTCCCGGATGAATTCCAAATTTGACTGTGTGTGTATTCCATTCTGTTCTAACAGATTCGTCCTCTGTGCCTTCCAGGCAGTGTTTTTTTCCTGGATATTCAATAATGTACAAATTTGCACATTGTGCTCAATGTCACTTTTTACTATAAAATGTATTCTGTCACTCTCCAACATGTCATACGTTCCAGTCTTGTTAATCTGTGTGCATGATGATGAGTCCATATGGAACATCATGCATGGGTATAATGCTCCTTAATTGTGATATTTTTGTGAACAGGCCATAATATTTATGGACATGATGTCAGCACATAGTTGTGGTGAGGAGAGTGTCCAGTTTGGGAGCTTTAGAATTGTGTCTCAATTTTGTAGATGGCAAGCTTGTTATGGACAGCTGGTTTGGTGCAACATGAGCAGTAATGTGGTGACAGATGGAAAAGTTCTTGATTTATCAGTTGACCTGAGCTCTGGGAAGTGACAGAGGAACAAGAAAATAGATTCAAGCGGCCATAGCTCAGATAGAGGTAGAAGCTTTGAGTATGATTGCTGCTCCTCCTCATCAAAATAGCTATTTGAAGCAATTCTAACATCTGGATATGGTGACTACTTGGAGGAGACGTAGAAATCCAGGGGTAGAACCAGAACCTGCTGGATGTCCTCAATTTAGTAATGTGGTATCAGAGAAAAAACACTTGATTGATTTGCTTTAGGGTGGCACGATGGTGCAGTGGATAGCGCTGTCGCCGCATAGCAAGTCGGTTCCGAGTCTGCTTCCAGCAGAGTTTGCATGTTCTCCCTGTGTCTGTGTGGGTTCTCTCTGGGTTCTCCGGCTTCCTCCCACCTCCAAAAACGTACGCTTCAGGTTAATTGGCCAGTCCCAAATTGACCGTAAGTGTGAGTGTGTGTGTCTTTGTTTGTCTTCATCTCTGTGTGGCTAAGCGGTGCACTGGCGTTGTGCCCAGAGTTTCCGCCACCTCACGCCCTCAGTCAGCCGGGATAGGCTCCAGCTTCCCGCGACAGCGGATGAAGCGGTTGTGAAAATTATTTGTTTTAGATTTGCTTAGAACACCATAGACGCATAAGATATTGCTAACTATCATACTTTGTGTTCACAAATTAAACCCTATTTAATTTCTCTGTCACGATCTTTGTCTGCTTATGTTGCATATGTGCTCATCCCGAAACATTTGCCTCAAATAAGTTTAGGCCTTGGGTTAGATTTAACCACTGAATCTACGTGGAAAAGTTCAAGTAACAATATCAACTCTGGTTTTTAATAGCTACACTTGAATTACATGGAATATACATGAAAAACTATACACAAATTGATCTTAGACATAAGTCAAAAGGTGTCATTGTCAACTTTTCAAACTCTGTTTTAGCCTTAAAAAGTTAAAAATTTGTATTTATCAACGCTTTTTCTTCTGCATTTCTCAATCAAAATTGACAGTGGGTAGGGTTATTATAAACTACATTTAATGATGCTCAAAGCAACGAAAAATGGTTTCAATAAGCAGAAAAAGACTAAAGACATTGGAGAGATGTGCTATTGTGCAATTCACAACTGCAGCCCGTTTTAGATCATTTTATCTGTCTTTGTAGATGTAGAACTCATTTCCATACAACAAAATAAATTTAGCTTAAATCAGTTTGGTCACTGTCTATCAACCATGTACTTGGAACTGCAGTCACATTACCATTTCAGCTAAATTACCTATATGTAAAATACATTAACATGTCTTGTGCAGCACCTCAGCTTGTGAAATGAGGGAAGCAATAAGTCATTTTAGAAAGTGCACAGCTTATGTCAGGTTGACAAACACACTGCTGGAAAGTCACCATGATTATCACAGGTTTAATTATAGGTCACAATTTCAAGGTTACGGTTAACAATTCAGAATTTTTGATTCACACTAAAACAGGCTTTTTTATTCCTTTCCATTGATTAATTTGATCATGAGATCATTTTAACGTTCCTCCCATGTCACAGTTGAGGAATAATTTTAAGGAGGATTTCAAATAGCCTCTCAGTCACACCATTCAAAATGAATAAACTTCAAATCAGTGAAGGAAAAAATGTATAGCAGTCCTTGACCTAGTTTTTTTTTCTTCTTTTTTTCACACAGCTGGTGTGAAAAAAAATCATCAGTGGGGACAGCTGATCTCATTGAGAGACGCAAAAAACATCACTAATGAAAACAAGACAGCAAAATTAGAAAACTGCTACGATTAATGTTTCATGTTTGCGTTACAGAGTTTGCTATTTTACGGACTTATTAGCAACTGGGAAGATTATGTGACTCAAGTATGTTCAGATGAATTTTTCATTGTAACAGGATATGACAGAATTTGTCAAATGATGAAAGTGTTCTCTGAAAAGGATCCAGCAAAGTAGACAAAGTGAGCTGTTTATTCAGGCAGACTGACAGTTTTGCTGCCTCTGCAGCAGATGATGTTTGCAGGAATTGGAAGGTGGGAGTAAATTTAATCCTGTGGAAAGATTAAATTTGCAGCAAAAGAGCATCCCGGTAACTGGGGTTAAATGCAACTCATTCATTCATTCATTCATTCATTCATTCATTCATTCATTCATTCATTCATTCATTCATTCATTCATTCATTCATTCATTCATTCATTCATTCAGTCATTTTCCAAACCCGCTTCATCTGCTATGGCGGGTCGCGGGGAGCGGGAGCCTATCCCAGCCCACTGGAGTCATGAGGCAGGGGATGCTCCAGGCCCGACGCCCGTGCACCATGGAGCCACACATTGACGCAGACAAATATGCACGCACATACACACATTTGGGACCGGCCAATTAACCTGAAGCGCATGTTTTTGGAAGTGGGAGGAAGCTGGAGAAACCGAAGACAAACCACAAAGACACAAGGAGAACATACAAACTCAACTTTACTGATTTTTTTTTTTTTTGTCCGTCCTGCAAATACAGGATGGGCATATTTAGATATTTTCTATGGGTTACGTGGAAGATTTGGGGAAGAGGTGCTCAATACGTCAATCAGTAGTTCTGGTGATCATTTGGAAGTGTGCTTGAGGCTGGCTGTCATTAACTACTGTACGGACTCTGCATCCCTGGCTGATTCCATTCAGTGCAAGTCATCAGAGTAAAAACCTTTTTAGTTAATTGTGTTGTGTTGCACAATTTGGCCTCATAATGCAAGGTACATTAACATTCATTGTGTATATATATATATATATATATATATATATATATATATATATATATATATATATATATATATATATAAAGATTTGTGAATATATTTATGAATAAATATATCTTTATATTTGCAATATGTAGATCATTTTGCCTTGGTCATTTCATAAAAAAGCTCACATGCGGAAAAAGTGTGAGCATGCCTGGTGGGGGGATGGAAGCTTATCAAAACATCTTTTTTTCTTTTTTTTTTACCTCAGGAAATGTTGGCAGAATTTCTCTGTATTTAATCTGTTATCTTGAGAAAGTACTATTGTTGGTTACGGAGGAGGTCAAGACAGAATCCGACTAATGTAGAGATCAGAAGATGAAAGCATAAAGGGAAGGACAGAAACAAGAAATGATTTCTCCCTCAAGGTTCATGCTGAGTGTCTTTATTTACATTATAGATGGACCTATATCATTGTCAGCCTTTGTCCTGCATTTTACTTTGAACAGGGTTGCACAGATTTTAAAATACCGTTAAAACAGTTAAGCAGCGCCACCAATCTATTTTTTCAACGATCTTCCTACACTCTCTGAACTTAATCAAATACCCAGGATGTAAAATTTTCAGGCACATCCTTCATTTTCTTGACCAGATGTAGAAGATATCCTTGAACAGCCGTATCAGACTTATCATTCTGTTATGCTCCTCCGATGACAATCTGCAACAACATAAGATGATCAGAGACTCTTCAACGTGGAAGTCATTTCAAGTGAGAAGGTTCAACGAGGGACATAGGGAAGAATTCAGTCTCACACACAGACACACAGACACACACACACACACATGGACACACACATAAACACATGATTTTTTTTGGGACCTTTTGAAGCTGCCCTCATTTCTGAAACCCCCTGCATGCTTCCTAGTCTAACAGTTTAATGTTCCTGCTGCTTCAGCTGCATCCCTCCATCATCCTAACTCACAATGGTGTATGTCATAATCTTTCTTTATCTCCCAAAAACAGCTCATGCCGCCTCATTACCTATCAAATTAGGCTTAACGTTAAATTTCCTTATGTGAATTTTGAACCGTGTGGCTTGATTTTACACATACCAACCCAGCAACTGCTGTAATGTCAGACATCAATAACAGGGCCACACAATTTACATTTAAAAATGCACTGACAAAAATGGTCATTCAGAGCAATCTGGTGTTTTTCAAAAAAATTCAATGCCATCACTCCTATTGTAATTTGAACAGAATTTCAGATGATAAATATGTGTACTTCGAAGCAGAGCTGACTGTGTGACTTAGTACTTATCTTCACACTTAATGACCTCAGACTTTCACAGTCAACAAACTACCCTACAATCATGTTTGCTTTTAGTTTTGCCTGTTTTTAAATGATTTTGTCTTCAGCTTTGACAGTCTTGCAGAGATAAAATGAGGAACAGGTAATGAACGACTTCGAAATGATGTAATGTAATATACTCACGACATATTTCATTTTTACACCATCAATAGGTTATCATAAACTCTTTCTGATAATGCGCAGTCTGTAAGATAGAAATTGATTCTGGTCTATTCATCTCTGCCATTTCTGATCCTCAGTGTTCGGATCCTCTTATATGTCTCATTGAAACACATATACAAACACACATTCTTGTTCCTGCTCAAAGGGACACAAACTGGACAGGTTTATTGTGTATTTTGTTGTTATGTGAGAATTATTTGTGGTATTAACTGTTTGACAGTACTGTCACAAAAAAGAGCATGCACAAATTATTAATCAGGGCAGAAGTTTATTTCTGTGTCACTCCAAGCATTATTTTGCACTGGATAAACAAAGTATGGGGTTTGGAATTGGATTACCATCTTTGTCATACTAAAACAACAAATGAAGGACACTTAGTTACAAAACATGGTGTAAACATTGAATGTAAAGCAGTTTAATTATTTAATGAAAATTATTGAATATAGTTGAAAATAGATATGCTTTTCTTGTTGATCTACATCTGCGTGGTGCTGAAGCTGAGACGGGGAAATACAGTCTGTAAAGTGGCAGTCAGACTGTAGGTTTAACTTTTATTCTCTTCCACTTTTTATGCTGATCTTTCCATCCGACAGAAACAAACACGACATGTTCCTGTCACTTTGGAGAACAATGCATCAACTGATTCCCTGGAAGTCTACGCCACCTTTACCCTGAACCAACATAGCTCCCCATCAGCACATGGTATCCTTCTTATTTCTTCTGTTCTCTTCCTCCTCCTCCGCTGCCTCCTCCTCGTCCTCTTTCTCCTTCTCCTTCCAATGCTGTATTTTCTTCTCCTCTCATGCCTGCCTCTCTTGCCCACCTCTTGTGCTCTGTGGTGAGGAAAGCTGAAGAAAACCATTGCAGATTGAAACCACTGCCAAATAAAAAACCCCAACTTGTTACTCTTAGACTGTAAGCCCCTGCCAAATAAAAGCCCCTGCTCACAGGCCTGTAGGCAGTAAAATGTGGTAACAGAAACCCAGACTTGTAAATCACATCTTGATTGAGGGCTTGCTAAGAATGGCATGTGACGCATGCACTTGAACACATGCATACAGGCATACACACACGTTCTATGTCATTTACTTAATTCTGAGCCGTTTCTTAGTTTTTATTCTTTAGACTTAGACTTTTATTCTTTAGGTGTTTATTCTTTTATTCTTTCCTTCTTTTATTCTTTATCCTGTTGTTTCTTTTTCTCTGATTGTCTGACATTTTCTTCCCATCTTTATGCTGCTGTGTCCGACACCATCCCATAAACTCATTTATGAATCTCGCACAGAGTGTATAGACAGAGTTATTTAACATAGCAACAATTACAGAGTTATACTGTTCTGCTTATTAATGTGAGATTGATGACACAACTTATTCAGCCTCTAACATGTTCTCCTGTTATTATCTGCTCTGATGGTTTCATGCTATCTCCTTAGTTCTCCTCTACCCTCCCTCAAAGACAAATGGCAAGTACTGAGAATTAATTGTTACATAGTTAATAGCATTTAACTACTTTTGCACCACTTGATCTGTTATGTTATTCTTATATTTAAGTAAGATGAATTCAAATGTAGTATTTATTCTGCTTTCCTAAGTAAGAATTGTGGAAGACAAGGGTAAATAATTGGTCAGTTAAATATCTGAGTTATTAATCTATTTGCCCAGCTAATATACAGAATGTTCTCTACCATTAGTAACCTACTGCAACTGGTAGACATCCATCCCTGCATATCTGTACACTTCATCAAGGTTAAGCAGCTAATATAATGTAAGAAAAAACATATCTAATCTACGTGGATGTAACAATGTGATATCAGTCATAATCCAATCAGGAGCAGAGAAGGTTAGCGTTATCTTCAAGAAAAGGAGAGCACATATTTATCATTTATGTAATCCTGTTTGAAACCAAAGTAACCTCTAATAGACACACCTGTTGAGCCTTGCCATACCACAATAAGCATTTGTACATTGGCTTTGTAAGGAGAAAAAAATACCTGAGTTATGTGCCGCAGGATGCTGAAGTACATGTAATGTAACAATACACTTATATATAACATCAGTTCAACTCTGGCCTGACTCAGTGCCATAAATTCCAGAGTTTGACACCTAATCACATTTGTATCATGGCCTTTTCTAATAATCCAAAGCCAAAAGTTTGAAATCATGAACCGACACAAAAGTTTTTACAGTGTGAGCTGACTATATGGCATCAATAATCTTGTAAAAGAGCTTAAGTAAAATCTAGCTTGATCTATCTTTTCTGAAGTGTTCCTATTACTTTTATCACATCATGGGAGGATTTCTATTTTAAAAGTATTTTGTTTACGGGCATGATTTCCACACAAAAACATAGGTCTAACACAAATGTATCGCCAGTTCGAATTAATTTCTTGACAGAGCTATAGAATCTGTTATCTTCTCATCTTTCATCACATTTTCATTTTAGTGCAATGCAATTACATTGAATGTATTAATGCTTTTTCACTTATTTATCATCAATAATTTAGCCCTGGCAGTCCTTCTAGGTTAACATTTGGGAAGCCATTGCTGTCTGTATAATAGACTGTACCATACAGTAGACTTAAGGGGAAAACTGGTGAGAAACAGGTTTATGAGAAGGTGTGCTGGATATCTTGGGTGACTGAGAGAATTTGCGAATGAGTGGAGAGAAAGAGATTTCTTCCTTCATTTTACCAGACAGTACTCTTGAGGGAAGTGCTTAATCCCTAACTGGAACAATTGAAAGCCAGCAGCATAATGCTGTGGCTGTGCTCGACTGCTCCCAGGTTTGAAATATGTGTAACTGTGTGATTTTGAAGGAGTTGCTGAAAAGAATCATATGAACTTAGCTCATCTGGTCTAGATGAAGAGCAAAAAAAAAAACTATTCTAAGAGAACTATTCTTCCCAGACTCTTCACTTACAAGTGTCTGTTCTCATTTCCCTCTCTGCTGACACACATCAACCAACACTCTTCTTTCCCTTCATTCAGTTTTACTGCACCGACTGTTCCAGATTTCCTCGGCTGGACCACTTCAACTCATCATGCAAAGTCTCTTCATTCCATGAGAATGACACCATCATATTTGGATCAGAATAGACATTTGCTTTTGGAACTGAGCACTTCTAATTCCCCTCAAGTTCCATTGACAAATGACGAGAATGCCAAATGATTAGCTGTGCATGAAAAACAAAAGTTAAATGTGAAAAGGAAAGTGTCACATCTGAAAAAGAGATTTGGGAATAACAAAACCTTTCAGAAGTGTCCATTTTTATTATAATAAATTATAAACTTCATATTTATTTCCCTCTTTATAAATGTCTACTCACTGTTCCTAAAATACATTCATCATGAATCTGAAATCATTTTAGTTTCATGGTGAGAAAGTCAAATTATATATATACTGTATGTATATATATACATGTATGTATATATATCTATATATCTATATATCTATATATATATATATATATATATATATATATATATATATATATACACATACATATATACACTGTATATACACACACACACACACACACAAGGGCGAAGTGGTTAGCGCTGCCGCCTCACAACACGGCGGACCTGGGTTCGAGTTCAAGTTCAAGTTCGAGTCCCGCTCTGTGCGGAGTTTGCATGCTCTCCCCGTGTCTGCGTGGGTTCTCTCCGGGTTCTCTGGCTTACTCCCACCTCCAAAAGCATGCGCTTCAGGTTGATTGGTCGTTCCAAATTGCCCGTAGGAATGAGTGTGTGTGTGTGTGTGCATGGTTGTATGTCTTTGTGTCTGGCTCCGTGGTGCACTGGCGTCGTGCCCGGACTGTCCCCCGCCTCAAGCTCTGTGCCGCCGAGATCGGCTCCGGCTCCCCGTGACCCGCTGCGGTAGTAATCTGAAGATGACTGACTGACAGTGAGAGAGAAAAGTAATGAAAGAAAAAAAACAAATAAACAATCACCAGGAAGAAAAATGTAGCAAATATTCAAGAGTTTTGATGTTTACTGGCTTTAATTTTAATTAAAAATAGCTAGCATTTAGTCATCAATGAATATGTCAAAGGAAAATATGATAAATGAGAAAGCAGAAGTATGTGGATAGAGAAGGTAAAAATATCAAGAGCAAACAGTCGATGTGATATACAGAGAAAATTATAGTGTTAGTGAAAACTGAGGTGAGAGGGAGGCAGTGTTTGACAGTCATGGTACTCTATAAAACAGAATAAAAATCAACTATATTTATTTTCATAATCACTGCTGCCATCATAATTATATCTACAGTAGTGATGGATTGGTTTCCCTGGAGAGCTGCAAGAATGGTCTAGGACATAAGCATCAGAGGGAGCGTCAGTAAGGCTTACAAGGGGATACAGTCCTGTTGTTTTTTTTTTTACCTTTTAACCATTATTAACATTTCTGTTTTTACAATATTGTCAAATAATGGCTCAACACACTAGACCAATAGAAGTAGGCTTTTTAAACCACATGCAGCATCATGTTCGCCTTATGAGACACAGACCATTTCATTTATATGTCATGTTGCTACAGCGGTCATTTGTCAATCCCAGTTTACAGAAGTACCAACAATGCCCATGGATTATTTAAGATGTTCCTGAATTGGGGTGTTTTAATTAGAGTTAAAAACATTTCTTTGATTTGGGAGTGTCTCAAAGTTTTGGTGGAATTTGAATAAAAGTCATAACAAGGGAAAAATCAGGAAAACTGAAGTGGTTAAATATTCTTGGAGGGCTCCTACCACTTACCAAAATTATATTTCACTATTTGCACAAGTGAGCACAAAGACACAAGTGAGCACAAAGACACACACACACACACACACACACACACACACACACACACACACACACACACACCATACACGCACACACACACACACACACACACACACACACACATACACCACATTACTTTCATCACCCTTTTGCCCCTCTCACCATAACTAAAGTCCTCTCTTCACATCCTGGTTTGCTCTAACCAAAATATTGACATTCATTAGTCAGATACATGTCAAAGGAAGCCAAAGGATTAGATTCAGATGGCGGATGCGAAGCCAGAGGGATGTTAATGAAATCTGGACCGCAGAACCGAGGTTGAGGGATCTGAGGGAAGGAAATGTGGTGAGACACACAAGGCTCATGTAGGGTGATTCACACAAGCACACATACATGAAAGACTCCACAGACAAACATGTGCGCTAAAAGGGTTATTCACACTGTACATCCATACGTGAAGACTGGTATATCCACATGGGCTCACACATGCATGCACCCATTAGGATAGTTTTCCAGAGACCTGGGGGGATGGCGTGTATCAGACAAACATAGACACACACACACACACACACACACACACACTGGCAGATTAAGGCAGAAGACCACAAGACTCTATTCTGAGGTTAGGCTTCATTTCATCTCTGGCTGAGGCCTAAATATCGTCAGACAGCGGCCTCACTTTGACAGACTCCCCCAGCAGCCAAGCTCTTACCCTGGCATGCGTGGTGCACCATTGTGGTTAACTTGGGCTGTTTCTGCAGCTTTTTTCGTCCTTCCCTTTTGTCCTCTTTTTTTTCTAATAATGGGGGCCTCATTCTCCTTCCTCATTGTGTTTCTTTATATGTTTTTTCCAAAGGATGCATGTACGCTACGCACACTTTTGAATGTGTGTACATCTCTATGTATGTGAAAAAGTTGTCTCTCTCGTGGTCTCTGTGTCCACCTAGTCTCTGATTTGTCCCTCAACACACAACAGGATATTGAACTGGCAGGTGTAGGGTACAGGCAAACTGACATCCATTTTGAAAAAGTATAGAATACAGATACCCTTCAGCTACAAACTACGAGAGCTCACAAAAACTGGAGGGATTTAAAGCAGATCAGGTGATAAGATTGTGCTGTTGTTTATTCAATATTTTTGTCTGTGAATTGTGGAGACAATAACCTTGCTTGTTGTGCTTTTTTCATCATTTTTGAACAGGTTTGTTTGTTTCATCACATCAGTTGCTGAATGGAGTTGTAATGAAGGGTTGGACCTATAGGGATAGTTACTGTAATTCAAAATGCTAGAGGAAGAAGATAAAATAATATTTTGTGTGACCCTGCATAGTATCATGATAAAAACTAAACAAAGCATATTTACCACATGTTTTTCATTTGTCCACACAAATATCAGTAAGACAACAGTGCTATCCTGTATTGTTTACATATTGTATTTAAAGGATGTCACATATTGTTATTTTTGATATCTTGATATAGTTCATCCAAACATATACAGTCATCCAAATATACGGCAACAAATCAATTGAGCACATTTTGAATTAAGTTGGAGTTATAAATTGAATTCAGCTGCACACTTGCGTATCAAGAAGAAAGAAAGAAGAAATGAATTTTATCTATGGGATAATAATCTTTTGATATCATATGTGCATACCTGTGGCATGAAGACACACACTGTGATGGATGTAGCAACCAGAAATACTAAAATGATGAATTTCGTATTTGAGGCACCTGATTACCAAGGAAAAACTGTTGGAAAGTAGCCAACTGATGACTGCAGTAGTCAAAACAGCCTCAGATTCCAATGTCTGCTTTCAAAACAACTTGACATTCAAAATAATACAAAAAAATACATTTTAAAGCTGAACCGATCTTGAGATTCTTTTTCTTAATTTTGTTTGACAATATTGTTTTTGTTTAATTTACACTTGGATTTTTTCTCCTGACATCTGTCCACATTGAGGTTTTTGTATTGTTGAGAACTACTGCAGTGACAGATCTGGACGAGACAATTGATTTGCTATGTGTCCTTGCAGCCTTCATTGACATGCTGAGGCAGAGAGCTTCTGCAGTTATAGACTCAGAATTTAAAATATATACATGCACCAATAGATTATTTTTATAACAAAGGCATATAAGAAGTTATTATTTTTAGTATTTTCCTAACATATGAATCACAGCCACATTATTAATATCTGTGGCATGATATTCATGTTTGTCTGTTCTCTTTTCATCCAGAAGTAACAAGGTATGAAATGAAATTCACCATAATAATAGTAATATTGACAAAACTGTCCTGCTACTCATGGAGTTAGATGGTTCCGAGGGTGCAATGAATTTTCTAATTCTGTATATTCAAAGAGCTTAATAATATGAATTTATAAGTGTAGGATCATTGGATTGTGAACTCTGACACTAAAATTAACTAATGCCACATTAGGCATGACCAGCAGTGAGAAAGTGAATACAGAGAGGGATATAATGTTCAGTAGGTCATAGTCTTCCTTCACATTAATTTGTGATTGTGTCTAAAACTGCAGGTTGTCAGTGACTCTGCAGGGTGAAGTTTCTCCCCTTTTATCACAACACTTTAAACAAAACATTTATGAATATATTCACCATTCCTTCATAAGGTAAGTTATTAATTGTAGAATGGCAGACCTGAATTATGAAATACACTGCACTCATCCTTATCCAATTAATTCATTTGAGAAATCAATGTGTTCTTGTTTATACAGCATTATGCCAGTAATGGCTGTTGCATATCAAGTGAGTATTTCATATTTGATGTGATTCCTCCAGCTATTGTTTACAGTGTTTTACTGTACGTCCTCCGACTGTGACTCAGTGTTGACAGTGTAGTAGACAACCAATATTTACCAAGCACTCTTCCTGCTTTGTGCATCTGGATATGTTTCTCCAATTCTAATTGGAATTTTAATTGCAATGAGGATTAAGGCTGGGTGTTATGGATAATTGAAGCTGACAAACAGAGCACACGGCAGGCAGCACATACTGGACTAATCTTCTTTCCTGTTTTGCTTCAGCTTCAATGGGCCTAATTTATGGAGACATATTCAGTATTTAGGACTAATAAGAGGTTTTAATCTTTAGTGGGTTAGCAGCAGTAAAGATGGATATTGTGAAGAGGCTCCTTGTTAGATTGCTCCTTCAAAATATGACTGTACTATGGGTTCCCTTCTGAAATGCAGAAATAATTAGAATGACATAGAATTATTTGCAGAAACTGAATAACAATTGGTGAAACAGAGTCACAAGTTCAGCAATGAAGATGGTTTGATCTCAAGGAATCATAGTTTTTCCTGCAAACCTTGGTTTTCTTTTAGAAAAAAAGGTTAAATGCTATCCCTCATTTCTCATGCCATGCTTAACTTTACTTTTATTTATTTTGTCTTTTTAGAATTTTTTTTGCTATAGAGCATATAAGCTACTCTACATCATTTTCCCCTGAAAAGAAAAACAAACAAAAACAAAAACAAAAACAAAAAAACAACACCCTTGGTTGATTTGCATGACAAAACATTTTGCAATGTACCTACCTTCAGGGGGAAAAAGTTCTGATCTGAGAGTTCAAGTAAATTATTAACATAAATTAAAGGCAGCTGGACTTGACAGTGATCCTTACAACTCACCAAAAAATAAATAGTCAATGAAAAAGTGAAGCAATCTGGCTCCCTGACATTTATATACATCTGTTTCTGATCCCAGGGAAATATACAAAGCAATAGCCTTGACACTTGGTTCCACTTCAAAGGCAGATTTATTGGAAAAATTAAAGTGACACAGTCACCAATGAATATTTTTCATCACAATTTGGAAACGCATGTTGGCATGTAGCAGTGTTTTATGTTTGCAGTGATATGAAGATATGCAGTGGCACACTGTGTAGCTCACTGCACAACCAAGTAATAATTCAGCAGATTTACTTAGCCAACATTACACATACAATGCAGTATGCTACATAATGCAATGGATCTGCTATTGATATGTTTTATTTTTTCCATCCGAACTGTATCTTCAAACCATTACGCGATTATTAGAATTTTCAAAAGGTACATGCCCTTCTTAAAAACTAAAACAAATGAACTATCAATTAAACTACCCTAATGACTGGTTGCAGCTTGACACACCTTGAACTGATTCCTGTCATTCTTTTTCACTTACATCATTACTTAAACAGCATCACTCATTTGCATATGCATGATATCAAAAGATGAGGAAAACGATGATTGAGATACATCACTATGGAAATGATTACAATGCAAGTGTCTGCGACTCATTCACAGGACAACATATTATTTTTACATAAAGAAGACTTTGTTCCTTCCCAACAATAGTTAAACTTCCAAGACAGTACAAGAACGATCCAGGAATTCACAAAAGATCAACTCAAAGAGGTAATCCAAGAAACTGTAGACTTCTCTGACCTCAAAGTCAGTGTTCATGCATCAACTATTGGAAAGGGTCTTAACTGAAATAAGAACTAAGCTGACACCCACTGGAAATGATCCTAACAGAGTATATTTTGGGAAAATAATCTATGGACTGATGGATATTAAGTTGAACCGGGCTTATGTTACGTATATCTGGAAAAACCAAACCCAGCATTCCTGAAAATGACCGTTACCTACAGCCACACATAACAGAAAGTCCATTTCTGAATGGCACAAGGGGAGTAAAAAACCTTTTGAAATGGCATAATGTAAGTTTGGATCTGATTGCTATTGAAGTGCTGTGAATGCCCACAAAATGCATTACAGTCATTGTGCAAATAAGGGTAGTCCAAAAGACTGATTTCCAGTCATCACAAGGTGAAAAAAGGTGGGATAAGGAGATTTTAAGTTTGAGGGGAGTGCATTTTCCTGCAAGGACTATGGCTATTGTAAATTATTTTTGTCATATTTAATAAAACAGTAAAGCGCAGGTTGACTTATTTATGTATATACAGTATATTTCTGTATGTGTATATACATATACAGAGCGCCCTCGCGGATTTGTGCATCAAAGCTTGCAATTTCACCTCATCGCGGATTCTTGGTAGGCAGTCACTTGATACCATCCGCACAGTCTACTAGCTAATGGCATCTGGCGTTGCGTTCCGTGAGTCTCAGACTGATATGAAATACAAAAGTGCTTTAGACAATCAATCAGAGTGTGGAAAAAGGTAATACAGATAGAAGGCGGTTTAATATCAGTATGGGGATTGTCATAAACATTTAAATTACTGCAAATAATGAGATAAATAGTTTGTTGACCATTTACCTTTGAAAATGCCCTTTAGATAATACAGTGCAATTTTAAAGTGGTTCAATTTTATTACACAATACAGCAATACACAATAAAAATAAAAGACATGTTGACATTGAATATTGAAGTTTAAGAAACAATATTCAGTTTTAGTAGCACTGCAAGAACACACTTTAATTACATAAACAGGCATTGATAGACGTAAATATATAGGCTACTGTATCCTTGAATCCATCACAGACTTCTCCCACCAGCAGGAGGCACATCCTGGTCTGACCCAGAACTGGCGTTGGCGAGGAACATGAATGAATGAATGAGAATGAATGAATGAATAAATAATTATATAAACTTTATGAATCATAAAGAAAGAAACAGACAAACAAATATCCAACTGTCAAGCATGTTTATCAACGCATCTATGACGTGGAGCTGTAATATGTCAGAAAATACAGCAGCCGGTTTTAACTGTCCATTCTGTGTGTACATATAGACACGGGTCGCACACTAACGTCACAGGGGTTTTTTTCACAGGGAGACGCCCCCCGGATAGTAAAAGTTTCTGTTACAGCGTCAACGCGACAACGCAGACTCGGTGTTTTCAAAAAACTTTACTTTGGCGGCATTTTCGTCACAGACATCTGCGTTTCTGTGTGGACGAAAGGCGTAATTGCAACAAACAGCTTCGCTGCCCAACGCATTACACCAGGGATTCCCAAAGTGTGGTGCGCGCACCCCCTGTGGAGGATTAAAATTTTAAATAATTAAATTTATTCATGCAAATCATTGGTAATTTTCAATTCAGAAACTTTTTAGGAAAATTTTAAATTAAGAAAAAATACCCAAAATGCACTTGGCTTTCTCCTAGCTACGTGCTAGCTTGTTGTGATAGCAACAACAATAATATGCCGAAATGCATAACTGGTTAAAAACGGGTAGTCTGTCCAGTATTAAATCTGGGAGAAATGAAAGAGGACAGGATACTTTGGCCACAACTGAGAGCTGTGCAGTCTACCAGGCTGAAGAAATCCAGCAGGAAAAAGAGAGTGATGATGACGAGACAGGGGAAACTTCATCGGGAGAAAGGGGTAAAGAACACAATGAGACTCGTACTCGAAAGAGAAAATATGATGTTGAACTTGGGCCTATGTTATTTTGATTATTTGTGGCGGAGAAGCATATTTGTTACCATTTAATAACTGTTACAGTTTGTTAAATAGGCCTATTTGTTACATAGCAGGGCTCGAAATTGCGCCCATTTTGGTCGCATATGCGCCCAAATTTTTATCATTGTGACTATTAAATATAGATTTGGGAGCACCGGTGCGACTAAGGGGAAAAAATCTGGTGCGCCTTTTTTGTGAGACCACGCTCCTGCAGTCCTGCCAGGAAACAATGAGAGCGCAGCTGCGGCTGCTCTCCTGGGCGAGGGAGAGAGGAGGAACGGAGATGGACGGAGCGTCTCTATCACTTTTGGGTAGGTGCTCCTAAAGTCTTTGCTGGTGCTACTAACTTCTACATTTGGGAGCACCTGTGCTACCAAGAAAAAAAGTTAATTTCGAGCCCTGCATAGTAATAACTGCTGTTCATCACTTATCTGTAGTCGGCTCGTTCGGCGACCATTTTGACTTAAAATATTATTATTGTCATTTTTATACTGTTACTATTATTCTCCCCACCATTTCTAAAGTGAAAGATCATTGGGCCATTATTGCACAATGCATTCTGTGTTAACAGGAGCCTATATTATTAAACTTGATAACTACGTATACGCCTTTTCTTTCCTTTTTTTCATGTTTTGTGCATTGGGGTGCGTCAGCTAAGTCGGGAGGTAGAAGGGGGTGCGCGGACTGAAAAGTTTGGGAACCGCTGCCTTACACCATATTGTTCATGTGATTCCTCCTGGCAGCTGTGCCGTGATTGGTTGGACGCTGTGATTTGTTGGGCGCTTGATTGACAGATAGTGGGTGGAGTTAAAAACCCTGACAGTGTGAGGTTTTCAAGTGAGGTTATTCAAATATATAGATGGGATGATATGTATATATACATATACAGTGTATATCCTGTATATACTGTGTGTGTGTGTGTGTATATATATATATATATATATATATATATATATATATATATATATATATATATATATATATATATATATATATATATATATATATATATATATATATATATATATATATAAGACATATATATATAAGACATATATAAGACATTTAAAAATGTGGTTTTCATATTAGGACACCTTTAACTGTGTCAAATCTTTCAGTGTTTAAAATTCAGGTGGAATGACATCACAAAAAGTGTGCCAGGTACAAGATATCATAGCGGAAATTGAGATTAGTCATAAATCTGTCAGTGAAAAAAAATTATTATCTTAACAATGCACCTGATGCTGAAGTAATTAATCTAGATTGCATGAGTTTATTAGCAGCCAACAAAATCAGTCTGAAAATGTGCCAAATTCAGTCTAATGAACACAAAGTGACCTGACAAATGTTTGTAATAAAAAAATGATATTACATCACTGAGATGACACATGACATTATGACATTATGTAGCAATAGATTTGTTGCAGCTGTCATTTGTCTCACAGGTTTTATAACAGCTGATTCCCAAAGGAAAAACTGACTGGGCAGCTGTTCTGCCTCCTGTTTGATTGTCAGTAATCGTCTTAGTTATCAAAAGAATCCCAAAATGCTCTGTCAGGAATTTGAGTCCGTTTGAAATAGTTAAACACATTTTTGGCAAAATTGTCACTGTAATTGTGCAAAAAAAATTCCCAAGTTAGTATTCAAGTCATGGTCATCTTCCTTGTTCGTGCCTTCGCAATTTAAAAAGTACTGTTTCATGAGGAATTAAAGTTCACATCAGTGTTATGTGATGGTATATGAAAAAAAAAAAAGATTTTAACCATTGTGATGGACTCTGTTATGGCAATTAGAGGAGAAAACGTGATTCTGTTTAAATCCTCCTCTGAAGGACCGAGTGTTGACATTTATGTTGACATCTAATCATGTCAGATGCAATGATTGTTTACAAAATCCACAGGGATAAAAATCAATCTTCAATCCTGTTAGTAATTATTAGACTAGTGTTAAAATAGGAACAAGACTACATTCTGATTGAATGACAAATCAGAGTAACAGACAGAAAACTCACAATTACTCACAATGAAATGTTTCATCAATTTATCACTCCCGTATAATAATGCATATGAAAGAAAGCTGTAAGCTTGTGAGATATTTTCAGGGTAGTTGGATGATATAGGTTCTTTAGATTTTTTTTTATCCTATTTTTAAAAAAAAAAGTGAAGTACAGGACTTTATTACCTTAATTCCATTCACTCTCTTATACTCATGAGATTTATACCTTATACCAGAGAGTAAGGACATATTTGGAAGGTGAGGACTCATTCTCAGTCTTCGGCTCTAAAATGGGCTATTTTAGGGTTATGGCAGAGTAAACAGTGTACGTTTAACTCATGCAGAATTCAGGAATTACAATTCTCTTTAATGTAACATAGTTTGGAATGCAAGTATAGAATCACATTTTAGGTTTAGGATAAGGGTTGTGGTGAAAGCATAGAACATAAAGATGTCTGTCTAGATTCTCAGTTATCCAGGTCATGGTTATCGAAAGCTGTTTCAATCAATCCACTGGCCTTTAAAAAAGTTACTTGAAAACATTTTGCCTCTCATCCAAAAGGCTTTGTCAGTTCTGAAGGTGGCTGGTCTTGTCACAGCTTATTAACCCTGTGATGTGTGTTCAGTGCTATTCACATTTCAACATCTCCTATTGTGGCCAATCTGTACATGGAAGAAGTGGAACACAGGGCCCTGACCTCATTCAACGAAACAACACCAAGTCAATGGTACGTGGACGAAACATGGGTCAAGATCAAAATCCACGAGGCGCAGCATTTCACCAAACAAATCAACTCGGTGGGCAGCAACATCAAGTTCATCAGAGAGGATGTAAAGGACAACAGTTTGTCCTTTTTGGATTGTGAGGTCTGCATAAAAGTCTGAATGTTGGAGTATACAGGAAACCAACATACATGGACTAGTACATGCTTTTTAACTCTCACCATCCACTGGAGCACAAGCTTCGCGTCATCAGGATCCTGCAAAACAGGGCTGACGAGCTACCAAACAGTACCCAAGACCAAGTAAAAGAACACCAACATATGAAAGGGGCACTGAAAAATTGTGGATATCCTTTGTGAAGGCTCACACGATATCCAGAAAGGAGAATAACTCAGTGAGGACGGGAAGCGAAGGAGAGCAAGCGTAATGATATAGTGATCCCATATGTGCCTGGAGTGTCTGAAAAACTGAGGAGAATCTTCAACACCAGGTTCCTAAGCCGGGTAGCATCCTAAGACAAAGATTGGTCCACCTGAAAGACCCCACACCACACAGTCAGAAGAACAATATGGTATATGCAGTCAAATGCAGCGAGAATGCTCAGATGTCTACTGTACATAGTGGAAACCAAACAACCAATACACAAGTGCATGGACCAACACAGAAGAGCCAAATCATCAGGTCAGGACTCAGCAGACTTCCTTCACCTCAAGGAAGAGGGACACTCATATCAGGATACCAATGTCCAGATCTTGGACTGGGAAGACAGAATGGTTTGAGAGAGGAGTGAAAGAAACCATCCATGTCAAAGTGGAGAAGCCATCTCTGAACGAGGAGGGTGGGGGGTGGTCTCCGACATCACCTTTCACTCATTTACAATCAGGTCCTTTCGAAACTCCCAAAAAGAATGTCTCAGCAGATTAATCAAGGTGACGTGTCTCATGTGTCTAATGACCCTCATTAGTAAACAAATGCTTGGTGAAACTCGCATTTCAATGACCCCCCTTTGACAGGCCCTGGCACCCCCATCAACCATCATTGAAGAGCCAGACGGGTTTCAACTGCGGTGGTGAAATGTGAATAGCACTGACCACACCTCACATGGTTTATACGTCCTGAAGACCAGACATTGCCCAGCTATGTCAGATAGATAGATTGATTGATTAATCGACAGTTTTGTTTGTCAGCATTTATTCAACAAAATAACAGAATTGTAAACATTTCCAAAATATCTGCAGCAACACTATTATACTACTGCAAAAGTAAATCACCATATTATCATCCAGTCTCCTGCATCACCTCTGTGAGTTAACTTGAAATTTGATGTGAAGGCGCAGGCAGGCATTTGACATGATGACTCCAGCACAGCCTGCAGCGATATCACTCATAAAGAGTTCCAATTTTAGGAAGGCAAACAATCCAACAGGCAAACACACCTTGCTTGGCGAACAATGACATTTTGTGTTCATCTTATCAGCACAAATAAATATTGGCTCAGCGCTGATGGAGGCTTGTGCGCCGGATGCTGTTTGTGATTCAAAGAATCAAGAGCCACGAGGCCCAAAGGTGTGTTGCTGTTTTCCATTGGCAGTCTCCCAATAAAGAGGAATCTATATGCCTGACCTCAGCTGACACCTCCTACCAGGCTGATAAAAACTGAATATTTATCATACACTCTTTTGCTCTGCCATCTCACACACACACACACACACACACACACACACACACACACACACACACACACACACACACACACACACACACACACACACACACACACACACACACACACACACACACACACACACACACACATTTTCAAAACATTACCTGCTCATCCTTACATTTGGACATGCTGTGAGGCTCACAGACATAATGTAAATGGAATACATAAACAGTGTTACCTGTGATTGCTTATGTCTTCTCCCTCTATTCAAATTCACATTCAGACACTCACAAAAGATGATGCAAGTGTGTTGAAACCGTCAAGGACAGCAGCAGAAGATGGACATGAGTTTTTTCTTCATGTGCTGAAAGCTTCAAGAATGATCTCTTCCAATATCTCCTTTGTTCACTCTCAAAGACCTGTTGCAGTTAATTTGGAACATAGAAAAATTTCATTTGTATGGAAATGTGTACACTTAGTCATTCATAGTACTAAACATTGATGGAACATTAAATAGTTACAGAACATAACATGTATCTGAAAGTATGAAGGGTGGTGTTTAAAGCTGAAATTAATTACATAAATTTCTTACTGAAAGCAGACATTGGTTGATATGGCCTGATCACTGTGACTATAGCATGCATTTATCATGAGCTCATATTGATATGTTTACTCTTACTCATTGCAAATGCACACTTGATACTTGTTTTAACAAACTCGCCCTTGAACACACAGTATCTGCTGCGCACCAAAGGCCAGACAAATGACTGTGCTGAAGGCTGAGCACAGCATATTGACTGGGAACTGAGGCTCGAACCACTGACCTTTCCATCAATCCATCACTGACTTCGCCCTCTTCTTGCTAGATATATTCTCACTGTCATTTCAGTGTTTAGGCCTTGAACTAATAATTACATAAAAATAAAGATTAAAAAATCAGTGAGGAATCTGATATAATTCTGAGTGCGTCATAGGTTTATTGGTGAAGACCAGCAGCTTTGACATCCAGGTTGTTAGGGATGATGTTGTTGATTTCACAGTGAAGATGCATAATGAGAAACTCATCTCTGTTTAAGGGATAGTTCTCTGAGATATTTGTAAAGTTGCAACATTAATGTCCTAAAATTGAAAAAAAATAGTTACACAGTGTATGGAAACAGAAAAACAGTTAATCAGGGTAACAGCATACCGAACAAAAGACTGCCCTATCTTGTGACACATTCAAACTGCAGTCAATTGATTATCCATTCAGAATTTACCATCTCAGTGCAGATTGATTTAATGTGTTAGGCAAAATATTGTCCCTCACAATATTACTAAATATTTAGAGAAAAGTTTGATGTGATGCACTGATCTATAAAAAGTCAATATTATTGAATTAACAGTCAATTTACATCTATGCAGCAAGAAAAAATATTTGACTTAAAACCTTTTGACTTGTATTTGTAATGTTTGCATGTTTTTGCTCTTACCCCCAAAGGAATACTCTTGACGTTGACAATATTCACATAATGAAGATGGGGTGGCAGTGGCTCAGTGGTAGAGCGGACGGTAGAGTAGGTTGTCCAATGTTCCAAGATCGGTGGTTTGATTCCCGCTCCTTCCCAAAAACACCTGGAGTGTGAACTGACAGTGGAAGGCATCAGCTCACCTCCGGAGCACTGCCGAAGCGCCCTTGAGCAAGGCCCCTTTGTGAAGCTGCTCATTTTGGCACTTCACAAAGGGGCTGCCTGCCACTCTACCTCCCATGGCATGCTTTCAGGCCCCCTTGTGTGTGGTTGTGTGTATTACAGGGGCCTGTACACACTAATATGCATGATTGTGATTGACTAACGTACTAGATTGTGCATTCTTAATTTCCCTTTGGGGATATAACAATATATAAAATTTTAAAAATAAATGTGTTAGGAATAATGTTTTCAGTCAGCGTTTAGTCAATATCATCTTTTTTAAAGACCTCTATGCAAATCCATAGTTGAATGCGATCCATTGTGTTTCCCCAAAGGGGCAAGGCATAATTATGTTTTCCTGTGGCAGGATTTTCACACTGTTGTCCCCAGGTCAATACAAGTATTATGGTTGCTGACAATTCCTATTTGGTTGAACACTAACACCAGCAGAGTAGATTACAGGCTACCTGTAGGAAAACTCTATCACAACCTGCCAATTATTTATTTTTCCTTTTTTTTAATTTGATAGGGTTTTCTCTGTATGAGCTAAATGTTGTATTGGGTCTTGTTGGGATAACTGTTGCTCAGGTATACAGTAGTGTGATTGAATAACTCCGTGACTTAAAGCTTAGCTTAACGTCTACCCCCAACCCCCCAACAAATCGCAACTTGTATGTATCCAATTAAACAGACATTCTTACTCAGTTGACCCGACTGATGTTGCTCAGAATTCAGCTTGTGGTTCCAGCAGAACTAGGGATCTGCCCTCGTCATCCAGAGCCAACTGGAGGATGCCCATGCTGCCTCTGTACTGCTATATATACCTCTCTCTCACGTGATTAAGAGTGCTATGTATGATCTGATCTGATCATGGAGAGGGGAACCTCAGGTGGAGGGATTATTTCATATCATTTTCATATTTAAATGGCGCCATTTAAATATGCATGCACACAGATTCATGCATCTGGATATTTTTGTGCATACAAGCACATGGATTTCCTATGTTTCAGTAGGAAATCCATGCAACTCTTTGGACATGAGGCCCCTCCTATGCTCTTGATGTTGTTCTTGGGTTATCCCTGGTTCTGATACCGTTGGTGTTATCATCATGGTTGTTAACTTTTGACACCTGGTGATGGCACTACACATGCTCTCTGCTATGGTCTTGAACACCTGGTTGTACTGCCATCAGTATCAAACTTCCCACAGTGTTTTTGGGCAGCAACTCCATACGTTTTCTAGGATTCCCTTTTTCTAGCACATGGGGCATGCTGGTGTATCATCCAATCCCTAGCGGTCCATGCTGAATAGATTGGGAAGGTCATTAAAGAGGGGCTGGACCATGAACTTAATGCAGTGTGGCCCTCCCCACCAGCGATCATTCCATGTGATCTTCCTTTCTACAAATCCTTTCTACAAATTGTTTCCAATTCTATTGGTCCGCTCCTCCCCAATTGCTGCTCTCTCCTTGTTTTGGACTTGGACTAGTTTCTCTTCAACTTTTTCTAAGCCCTGTTGAAATGCAGTTTACACTAGTTGCTAGTGCAGCCATTTTGCTGGCCACTGTTCCCACCAGGACTCAATGGTGTAGTTGCGCCTCCGCTCTGGACTTCATGGTGGTCTTTACTGCCATCACTCCCTTGCAGACTTTGAGTTCTGTTGATGCACATAATTGCTGCACCTCCTTTGCTCTCAAAACTTTGAACTCCTCCTTAATAGAATTCGAAGGGAGTGTCAATTTACAGGTCTTTCTATAAAGGGCGATATTGCGCCAACTGTTTGGCAGTCGTAACCATCTTCTCAGGTGGAAGGTGACTCTCCTTAGCCAATCTGAAATGGCGGTGATTAGAAACTCTTAAAGGAGCAAAGGCCATAGTATCTGTAGCAGTATCCCTATTTGATACACCCACTCCTTGAATTTTCTTAAAAGGCTAGACTTGTTGACATCTTTTAACCAACCCTCAAGATACTCTAAGGTGTTCTAGATGGAGGCTTTGTCCCTGGGGCTACCGTCAAATAAATTCCAGAAGCTTTTTATTGGCTTCTCTGAGAGCTTGACTGTTGATTTAAAAAAGACCCTGGACCATCCAATCAGCCTCTCCAGCCCCTTCATGACCCCAGTGGAACCCACTAGTATTGGGGGTGACAGTGGCTTGGTGTTAGAGCGGGTGGTAGAGTGTGCAACTAATTATAATCAGTATATAAATTGATATAAAATAAATTTTAAAAAAAGATCCATCTGCCTACAGACACTAACTCTGTGGTCACTGTCAGGTCATCTATGAAGGCAAAAGTTGGTGGTTGGCAGATCCCAGACTTAAATTTGGGACCTTTGCATTCTGGTTTGGCAGATTTCATCAACATGTACACATCTAAAGTTAACAGAATCACTGAGATGGTGTGTCCGGTTATGAATCCCTGCTCTAATCTGTGCCACAGATGCAGTTGATCCTGCTGAAACAGGCTGAAATCGCTGGATGAGGTCTTTTACTGCAGCTGGAGCATGGTGCCTGCTTTAAGACCCAGCATATGGGGAATTGAGCCAGAGCTATCGGCCAAGTCTAGCTTAAGCACCACAAGATAACCCTTGTTCTCTCTTGCTTCTCTGAGGAGTGGAGCAAAAATGCCCCAAAAGTTACACATCATCTGAGAATTAAATTCTTTCTGGGAATGACACATTTTTAATCAAAAGTAATTTTATCTCGAGGCAGGATTTGTTCATGGCTGGAAATAAACTTGTAACCTGTAATTCACTATTAAAACCCCCAAAAGCTCTTGCAATCATCATGGGTGGTTTCCCCACGATGTATGGACTTGTTGGGATATGACAACAAGGGACTGAGGGTAAGGGTTTTCATTCTGATAAAATTCAGTTTGCCTGTAAAATATATGGAGGGGTCATGTATCTTTTATTGTAGGAACTATTTATCACTTCTTATCACTGGAAAACAATGTGACACTGATTGCTGCATAATAGACTTGCCACAAATGGAGGCCCTTAGAAAATGTCAGTGGCATTATCAGTGGGGGGAAGGCCATTATTAATACCATGTCAATGGTGATACTCTCATTTCAGGAAACAAAATAAGTTGACAAAATTATCATTATGAATTCAGATGTAACCTACTCCAAATTGCCTACTGCATTGGATGTAAAGAGGTGTGATCCTGGCTTGGCATTTGCTCCGTAATGCATCACCCCTTTTACAGAGCCTGCCTAAGGTTGTTATATCTATTCTACCCCACTGTTTGATATAAATGTCACAAGGGCATAGGACAGGGATTTGTATTGTTTGTCCTCTGAGATTGCAGCAATGGTGGTAACAAGGCTTAATCACAAGACTAAGCCAGCCTTGTGGTTGGACATGATAGTGGTGTGAGGTTATAATGATGTACAGTATTAATGCAACCCACAACTAGGGGATGTACAGATTGAGCATCTTACAACAGAAGAAGAAAATCACTGGGAGGCAGTCGAGATCTGGGAGTTCTTTGCCCTCGAAACAGAGAAGCAACTGTTGCTCCGCTTGGAGGGCAAGGAACTCCCTCGTAACTATAATGCTGAATGACTGAGATTAATTTTATTTAGTTGTTTACCAAGTGCTATACGCTTCGTATCTAGATCATCCCAGGAGCTTCCAAAATTAATGTGCTGTAAGGCATGCTTCCTTCACTTGCAGAAAGACAGCTTGCTCTTTACAGGCTACACAATGGACCAGTGCTACAATACTGTTGATTTGGCTTGTGAAAAAAAAAAAAAGTGGTGCACAGAAGGGTCTTTGTTGCTGGACTACTGGACGATCTGTTTTGAAAGGGCTTATGTGTAGGCATATTGCAGTTTCAATAGAAATGGTAGCCTTTTGAATTCAGTTTACATGAATAAATAAACCTTAAAAAAGTGATTACTGGTGGGTCATTGGAGGACATCAAAAGCCTTTAATTTAACCAATGCATACTCGAGGACAAAGACTGAGAAAGACTGCAAACACTGAATTTGTATGATTAGGATTTGGTCTTTAATGTTCCATTTTTAAAAAAAATATATTTTATATACTGATTATAATCCACACAATCATTTTTTTTTTTTTTTTACAGAATGACTGTCACTTTTCATAATACCACCCTACTGTTGTTGTATAAAGGGACAAAAATACAAATCCAAAAGTTCTGACACCGTGCTTTGCATGTCCCAATCATAACCCCTGCCAGCCTTTTTTGTGGAAACAGACTTCCTGCAAAAACAAAACAATGGCGACTGTGGTTTTGCTTGTGCTGCACTCTGTAGTTTGTTAATCCCACTCTAATGTAGATTATTGAAACCACCATTGTGATCTTATGTTTGTATACAAACTACACCATTTTCTAACATTTTTGCAGTTTCACATGTGGAGGGATTTTCAAAAAGCTATCCCGGTTCAATGCAGGAATTTTTGGAAACGTAAACAAAAAGATTCTTAGTTTTCAATAAACACACTTGACCTGATAGCTCAATAGCTTCTCTCAGCATCCATTGTTCCACATTTAGCTGCTAATCCTTCATGCATTATTTGCAATGTTGCAAAGTCTGCAGTAAGACAGCCAAGTCAATTAATGCTGTTCATCAAACCTTTCCTCTCATTGTCTGTACAACTGAGTTTCCGTATTGAATTAAAAACCACTGGATTTAAAAACCATGGGATGGAAAGGGAACAGATCCATTACAGTTTAGTAAAGACTGCTGAAACAAATATGCATAGCAGATTATGTAGCTGTTTGAAGAGATTCAGATGGAGCTAATGATGCACTCACTCATCCCTACTAATTAATTCTTGCACTTTCGCTTTTCTAACAAAACAGCATGGGGTAAATATGAGGAATTTCTTTATCCTTACCCGTATCCTCGAAATGTGTGTTGTTTCTGCAATGGAAACAGTCAAATTGTCCTTAGAATATTATTACAATTCAACTTTTTAGAGCAGCCATCAAAACGCATTGCACTACTACATTTTCTTTTGAAAAAAGTATGGACTTTTCACTGCGTGCAGTCCCCAAGGAGACATAATATTTGTTTGGCACACAATTTATGTTATTTGCTTTTGAAAAACACTTCTGTGTACATCTTATGTGCAGGCTCTAATTACTGGGATACTAGAAATAGTATTCTTGCTCAGCTTCCGGGCAATCTGAGTCAACTATAGAACATCAGATTTCAGTTCTACAATTATGACACATGCATGCATACCTAGTATTTAGTAAGGATTCTATAAAAACTGTCTGACCAAATCACCCTAAATCAGGAATTTTTTCATTCAATGCTGCCCTGAACATTACAAATTAAAATTTAAGTCAAAGTTTTCATCATAATTTGTAAATATCCACTTGGAAGTACTCTAAATTAGTCAATGCACTTCATTTCTGACCTGGAATATTTTTCTTGATGTATGTTTAGGACTAAAGAGAAAAACTTGTATTCAGTGCAATCCTGCACTATAGTTACTGTCACTCAGTTGTCACATGATTCTAGGTTGCTCTCCGCAAGAACTTTAAAACTGTTTAATTGACAAAACTGTTGCCTCAAGCCCAACACATGCAGTAAATTGAGTCTGACAGCTATTGATTTTTTTTGTTTTCCTTAATTTACAATCTGGATATAGTAGCCACAGCTGTGACTGACTGACAGACAAAAATCAGAGGTGGAAAACAACTTGAAAAAAGGACAGTTCCTGCGGGAGATGCAAATACTTGAGCTGTAGTCCCAAATGTTACAATAAAAATAAATAAATACATTTTAAAAAAAGCAACTTTTAAGACCCATGCCGAGCAGTGTATCATTTTGTCAGTGTGACACCCCATGCATTCCACGTCATGTCAAAATAACTTAGCAAATGTAATACTAAGTGAAATTTTTGCAAACTTTCTTTTTTTAAATTTATTTATTAGTTATTGATGGGATTGTCTTCTTCTTCTGCATTGCTGCTTCTTCCACTTTAGCAGGTCCTGAATGTTTTGATATTTAATGTTAATTATTGGTTGAGGTAACAAAGAATACTAGAGGGGATTTTCTTGATGTCTGCTTGCTTGTTTTGTTAGAACATGTTCATCCCCATTCTTCATAGTGCTGAAAGATTCATTTGTTTAAAATATGACAGAAATTTTACTGCTTGAAAAGACACTGCTAAATTAATTAATTAATTAATTAATTAATTAATTAATTCGTTCATTCATTCATTCATTCATTCATTCATTCATCTTCCGAACCGATTTATCTGCCGTAGCGGTTCACGGGAAACTGGAGCCTATCCCAGCTGTCTTAGGGCATGAGGCGGGGCAAACTCCAGGCGTGATGCCACTGCAAGGCGAACGGCTAAATTATATTTTTGTTTTTAAATAAAAAAAAATTTTTTTAAATAATTTTTAACTGATATATTCCTTTGATATTTTGATATAAAGTTTTTATTGGTTATATGATAGAGACATATATAAATATGTCTAATAAATCAATAAGCCCATTGTGTAAGCTGTATTCGTCGATATGTTTGTAAAAGATAAAAAAAAAAAAAGAATCCCCCCATCTGAGGGATAATTAATAGGAGTTTCTTCATATTCCCATGAATCACAATTAAGTACTATCAAAATATTTTTACTTTTTGTAACAATGGCTGACTTTTAATACACATTTATTCTTATAAGACTTGACATTTTTCTGAAGTATGACTTTATTCTCATAAAATTACACATTTTTTCCCCTACTTTGGAGAAATAAAGGCTTTGGGTTATTTTTGTCATTGTTCAGGATCCTGTCCCCTGAAATCTCCGTGATTTACACCCTTGCCAACTGGTAAGTCTACTGATTTTCTTGAGCGATGACATTCAGGATAATGCCACTGGAGGTTTGAGGATGAAACTAAGCTATTACTCAAAAAATAAGAAAATATATCCACATCATAAAATATAATTTAAAATAATCTTATTTAATTTTTGCTAAAATAGTATGTCAATCAAATGAAATATGATGTTTTTTGAAAAAGGTGCTAACACATTACATCAAGGACAACACAAGCTTATTTTTTTTTAAAATTCTCCACATCAGGTAAACATTTTGCAGGAAGTACGTAGCACTGCCTCATCATTTACATTAAATACCTTCAGCGAATTATTTTCTAATTATTTATGTGCTCTTGCACCTGAGACCACATTTTTAAAGGTACAACATAAAGAAACTACCGCTTGTTCAAAGATGGACATCCGAGCTGCATGTGCAAAGTGACAACTTGATTTGAAATGATAGATCTCAAATCTGTATCATGTTAGCATAAGCTAGCATGATATTAGCTCTGCTGCTACCATCTCTCCATTTTCTACAGTTCTAAACTGCCAGAAGTAGCATTCTCATCACCAGAGTTAAACATTATAATTTCTCAGAGCAGAGTCCAAGAATTAAAGAGGCAGCAGCACAAAGGCTCAGGCTGCCCTGTTTTAATTTTCTTCTCATAAATTACTTACAATTGCTCTTGGCACCAGTGAAGTGGTCTCAGTTTACATCATTTTCACAGTTCACTTATTCCTTATTTGTTATTCTTTCTTTCTTTAAGACCATTTTATAGAATCATAAACAATCTCTGTTTCACCCTCAGTCCACATTATTGCAGCTAAACAGTTTCTTTATGCAGAGACATACATTTTGCCAAGTAAATTGTAACTGCAACAGCCATGCATTTTTATATGTTAATGTCTCTACATGATGTTGACATGTGCAATCAGAGTGTCAACTGTTTGCATGATAACAATCCATGAATTACAATATGTGATTACTTGTTTACACTCAAAACTTCCAAAGAATATACACAACCATCCTCCATGCATCAGCTGCATACCGTTTTTCCACGCAGACTTTGGGTGGACCTGTGTTATTTACCTGTGATCGCCAAACTGCATTGACCAAAAAAAGCAATGAAGGTGTGACCTTCCCCCTCTATAAAGTGGAACAAAATTTCAATCAAACACTCTATAACCTTGTGGTAGTTCTCACTAATTAGGCCCAGTAAGTGAAAACACTTGCGTGAGTGGAATATAGAGATGTAAGTCCTTCAAAACACATCCAGAAATACTTATATATTTAATAAGATTGCTGTTAAGTACGTATATATGCTATGATTAATCCACTGGGGAAACAAAATTCAAATAATACTGATATATAACTTTTTGACTTTTTTTTGTTTTGTTTTGCTGTTATTTTTCTTAGTTGTCATGGTTCTGTATGGATTTAAGGGAACCTTTCATATTTTTAATAATATCTTCTGTCCTATATAAATTAGTACTCTCATCCAGATGTCTGATATCAAGGGGACATCATTATAGGAAGTTTGACATGATAAGTCTGAGGAGACATCCAATAGCTTAATCAGAAAATTTAAAACACTGAATTAGGGTTATAATACTCTTATGATAAAGGAAAACTATGTGTGCACAGCTACATGAACTATGGTAAAAAAATAAAAAAGTCATCCATCTTTAGAATACACATTTTATATATTTGCATTTCATTGTTTAAAATGTGAATGATTGGCTCTCTGCTCATGCTTTTTGTACAAAATTGCATCTAATGCGGACAACAGGTAGTAACCAAGTAAACTAGTAGATAGATAGATAGATACTTTATTAATCCCGGAGGAAATTGCATGACCAAAAGCTACAAAAATAATACTTACAATAAGTTGTAAGAAACCAGAAAGTGCTTTCAGAAGATGCACTGTTTAAAAGAAATAATTGCAATCGAAAAAAGCTGCTTCTATGTTCAGTGCATATAGAAGATTCCGATTAAATCAGTGCGTCAGGAGCTCAGGGCTGACTCTTGACTTTTAGAGACCTTGTGTAAAAGCTTTTTTGCGAATGGCACATGTGATCACAGAAAAGAAAAGGTATTTTTCTGATAATAAATTACTTTCGGTGGCCATTTATTTCAATTCAAGGTTCTCAAAACCAGTAATATGTGCTGAAAGTTCCTGACCATTAAATGATAAATGTGTCAAGCACGGATAAAACAATCTATTGCACATTCAGTCTGAATGTTGCACCGGCTACATTTGTCACAAAGAATAATGATGCATCCGTAATGTCTTGTAGCCTTGCCGATCTATCGATGCATCCCTGAGAAATATTTTCTCAAGAGGCGATCTATCATCTCAAATCAAGTTGTCACTTTGCACATGGACTCTAAATACACATGGCTTTTTTTTTTTTTTTTGAGAATGCAATGCTTTGAAACTGCTAATATAGATTTCATTTGAAAAACACCATCTCTCCTGGAGTTGCACTGTTGTTCCTTAAGGTGTGATAGCTGTAATGCAATCATATCAGAGCTGAAGGTCAACTTAAAAAGGTTTCCATTACTGGAAAAGGTCAGTGCTTCCGGGCGTAGAGCACAGCCACTGTACAGATGCAGATCCCAAAAAACAATCAACATGTTTAATTGGAGAAAATGTCTCTAATTGTATATTTACCTTTTGCTTTTCACTGGCGTGCTCTTTATATTTGACATAAGCCATCAACACCACATCCATACACAGTGTTAGTGTTTATGCACACCTTGCACACAAGCATTGTGTTTTTCCTTGTTTGTCAGTGTGTGCATGTGTTTCCTCCACTACCCCGAGTGATGGCTAGGGGGTGCACTGTGGACATGGTGTGTATATGCAAGAGAGAGAGGGAGAGAGAGAGGGGGGAGAGGGAGGGAGAGAGAGAGAGAGAGAGAGAGAGAGAGAGAGAGGTTGTGTGTGCCTCTGTAATGTATTCCTGCCTGTGGCTGGGCTGGTCACATGGGGAGACAAGCCTGTTTAAAACCGCCTCAGCTCTCTCACTCAGAGCAGTGCGAACCTCAGAGACAGACGCATACATTCCCTCTTTCCTTCACGCAAGCACGCACACACATGTCCGTTCACACAGACGGCAACTTTCCTCTGTCGGACTGACACAACACACGCACCTGGATAGATCCACTCCCCCCTCGCTACAGTGGAGAAGAGGATAAGGAGTGACAGATCAGGAGAAAAAAAAGAAAGAAAATACAGGAAAAAAAAGAGGTTTCCAGTAAGTAGTCAATTGATTTTCATGTTTGTCTCACTTAGATTTTTTTTTTTTAATTTTTTTTTTTTAGCTTTACACTTCTCCAGTGTCAACAGACCGGGACCCTGACAGGCACAGAGAGAGAGGGAAAGAGAGTTGGATGGAAGGGACTGTGAGGAAAGGTGACTGAGGAGAGGGGAGATGTGGCGCTAGTACAGCGCCGGGATACCTCTCCATCAATCTGCCTCTCTGTCTGCAGGATCTAATGCTGTTGATTAGCGGCGTGCTCCTGGAATGAGAGGAATGCCGCCGCACAGAGCAGGAGCAGTGTTTACTTCGGACTCTTGTGTGTGCGTGTCCCCTCCAGTCATTTTTTGTGTGTTTTGCTTGGCGTCATTGTGCTTTGGTCAGCCAGACTGATGTTGAGCAGTTTCCCTGAGACACACGCTGCTGTGGCTGTGATTAATAGAAACCCATTGATATGCAGATGGTAGGGGATGGAACGCAGCACTCCTTTCCAGCCCATATGAGTGATGTGTTCGGGGGGAAAGGGGGACAATCGCTGCATCTCCTCCTCCTCAGCTTGTCTGTCCAACTGTCTCTGTATCTCTCTGTCTCTCTGACCTACGGGCTCCTTCTGACGCTTTCATCCTCCCTTTTCACCTCCCACCCTGCTCATTTTTTGCTGTGGCTTCTGATCTCCTAATCTGACACCCTCTCCCTCTTCTCACTGTCCTTTCTCTCTGTCACCCCTGTCCCTGCCTTTTCATTAACTTTTTTTCCCGTCTGCTTCTGGCTCAAGTCCTCCTCATCCATGAAGTGCCGCTGACTCTTTTTTTTTGTCACCCAACTCCATGCTGTCTATTTCATTTTCTCCCCCACGTTGGTACATGCTGGTATACATAGTAGATTCCACAGATGTGCAGAGAGAGGATCACAGAGTTGTGAGGAGGGAGTGGAGGGAATGGGAGAAGAAAGAGAGAGGAATGAAGGAGAAAGTGGAAGGAGGGGAGGGCGGCGGGGGCATTGAAAAGGCTGACACTGGCTTGGACAATTAGCCTGGGGAGTCCATCCTGGGGTGCTATTCTGAGAGGGGCTTTGGCCCCTGGGCCCTGGGCGCTGGGTCATGGGATGCCTTGACCCCTCCAGTCGACAGCTAAGCATGGGAGCCATTATCACGGCCTGATTGATTAGCACTGAGCGGAAATCCCTTTTCTCTTCTCTCCTTGGGAGAAAAAGACGGGAGCTTTTTGTCCTTTTGCTGCGGCTGGTTCAGTATTTGCCTTCCTGAATGTAGACAGCTCGGGCTCTTTTTTACTGTTGTCAGTTATGGAGGTCTGGTCTCTATATATCTTTTCTCCTATCAGATCTCCAACATGTGTGTGTGTGTGTGTGTGTGTGTGTCAGTGTGTGTGTGTGTGTGTGTGTGTGTGTGTGTGTGTGTGTGTGTGTGTGTGTGTGTGTGTGTGTGTGTGTGTGTGTTTGTGTGTGTTAGATTTATAACAAATTTACTATTCGACCAATTGGTCCTTTTGACAACTGTGAGACATGCTGGCGGGACTTTTAATATCCAGACCTCTGATTCGATATGTGTTTTCATATACGTTCTTTCCATCTCACTGTTCCTTCAGAGTAACTGTGTTGTGCACCTGCAGAGGCTGTTAGGTATGCAGGTCAGAGGCTATGCAAAGGTTCTGGAGAGGCAACAGATTGAAAAGTTACCTGAAGAAAAATGTGATATAACTCAAACTTGGACTGGAATGGTGTGCTCAAGGAAGGATTTGGAAATTGAGCCGCTCTTTTCAGTCTGCAAGTTTCCCTTTTATTGTGTTGCCATCTTCATCTCATCTCACTGTTTTGATCTTACCAGACCCATTCCTCACTAACACTTGCTGCTTTTACTCTCCCTCAAAACCCCCTCCTCAGACTGGGAGTTTAGCGGGGTGTTTAGCCCAGCTCACGGCTGATCAAAGCAGTGTGTGTCAGACTGGGCTTATCCCAGGCACTCCTAATGGAGAACCGTTTTCATGCCTAGTTGGTGGTGGAACGGGAGGGAGAAATGGGAGGGGGGGGGGGGAATCGTAAGACTGACAGAAAGAGTTCAAGGGAGGGAGACAGCTAGAGAAACAGGCAGAAAAAGGGGTAGAAATATGAATGAGGGCAAACAGAGGGAGGGAGCAATCACTAACAAGCAAAACAGGCAAAAGATGAGGAGTGAAAAACAAAAACAAGTAAAAAAAATATGACAGGTAGGCAAGCATGAGGGAAGACACTTGTTGTAAGTCACACACAGAGGCACATGGATGTACAGGAAGATGGACAGAGAGCAGAAAGATGGACATCAAACATTTTTCTAGCCTTTTTCAGTGAAAGGACCAAGAACCAACAGGGTATACTGTTTAGGCCAGCACAGCTCCCACACATGGTTTGGTTTTAGGTTGGAAGCAACACCAGACGTGTGTGTTTGCATCTGTGTGTTTGTATGTGTGTGTGTGTGTGTGTGCGTGTGTGTGTGTGTGTGTGTGTGTTTGAGGGAGAGTGATAACAACAAAAAAGCAGATGTGTTTGTGCGTGCATGATAATGTCTGTGTCAGCCAGGCACCAGACAGACAGTTCAGAACAAATTCTTTGAAATGACCCTGAAGTTTTGCATATATTTCTATTAAAACAAAGGAAGAGGAAAAAGTAATTTCTGAGGAAAGAAAAAAGCAATATTTTGACCTTGAAAATCAAAAACTCTGAAAACCGAACTGATGTCTTTCTAACCGCTCTGTGACAACTAGTGGTATGAAACTGTGGTGATTCTCATGGTAAAAAAAATGTTGAATAAAGTCATGGTTGGCTAACTTAAAGACTGCCAAGTGTTAAAGTATGCGTGTTTCTACTAATTACTTATTACTTATTTCAGACTGTCATAAGGAAATCTCTGAGCTTCACTTCTTTCGTATCTCATTTCATCTTACCATTCCTTTACACTCTCCATTTCTCAACTGATATTTTCTTCCCTCATCACCCCTCCAATTTTTTTTTTCAAGCTTCCTTTTTTGTCACCCAATAGATCTTCTCCAATCCATTTACTTCTCTTTTCCTGCCTTGCTCAAACCCATTCGCTGTGTCTGACTCCTTTCCCTTCCTCTCATCCTTTAACACTCTCAGGTCCACTTGCCTTCTCTTCCCCCCTTTTTCCCCTCCTTGCCTCTCCTCTCTCATCCCCACCTCACACCACTGGTGTTTATGCTTCTGACAGAAGAAAGGAAAGGTAAAACTAGGATAATATTTCCCTTAACATACTTACTGCCAGGGTAAACATCCTTCGACAGATGTTTGAACGTGGGCTTGATCAGAGAGTGGCAGGTAATCTCGCTGCTGTAACGTACACAAGGGCTACAAATTGGAAGCTGGTGTGTGCATGTGTGTGTGTGTGTGTGTGTGTGTGTGTGTGTGTGTGTGTGTGTTGGGGCAATGACAAAGCAAGCAGCCTCTTCTTACCTTGAAATCAAAGCAATGTTTTATATACTGTGTGTGTGTGTGTGTATATGTGTATATATATATATATATATATATATATATATATATATATATATATATATGTATACACATTATACGCTGTCACCAACTCCACCCACTACCTGTCAATCAAGCGTCCAACCAATCACGGCGCATCTGCCAGAAGGAATCAGATGAACAATATGGCGTAACAACACATGGACTTCCCAGTTAACATAATTTTAGAGCGTCATTACTGTTCCAACAATTTTCATGTTATTGAGCAGAGAGTCCAAACAGCAGGAACGACACAGAAAACGTCAACAAATTCTGAGTGAAAGTAGCTGGCTAGCACGGACAGTCGGTCCAGCTATGGTTTCCGTTTGGAATGGGACAATCGATGTAGTACCCAAAATGCTCCTCGGGCATCTGACAAAAACGGTGTTTAAGTAACTACATACAGTTCTGTTCATATAGTCAGCCAACAGGACTATCACTTCTCTAACATTTCTTTTCCACTTGCTCTTTTGACAGGTGCTTTTTCCACTAACGTTAGCTCCTTTCCCAATCTCACCATTAGTTAGTTTTCTTTCTCCAGTTTACCTGCTAACATTCATCTACGGCTTCACAATGCCCGCCCAGCGCAATACATGATTTGCCAACACAAAGCCGTTAGGTCACCACATTTATTTTTTAGTATGTTGGGTGCACTTGGTTTATAATACCAATACATTTGTTTTCATGTTTGGTATGAAGTCTGATATTATTATTTAATCGTGTAATTTCCACGGGTTCCCGCTAGTATTTAATTTTAGTATACTTAAGTAATCCCTGAAGGGAAATTAGGGGGAAATTTTAGTTTAAACAAAAGTGCTTTAAACAGTCGATAAAAGTGTGGGAAAAGGTAATATAGATAGAAGGCGGTTTAATATCAGTATGGGGAGGGTCATAAATGTTTAAATTACCATAAATATATAAAATTACCGTGATATATATATATATATATATATATATATATATATATATATATATAATTTAGCGATAATTCCTCAGATCAGCTATTTAATACAGTAGATAGACTCAGTATTGTCATATTTTCCTGATGACTGCAAGCAGGTGCCTGACCTTTGATAACAACAGTCTGTTACAGCTACAGCCATCAAGCAACATCATAAGTCTTTGTCATGTTCACTCAGGACTTTGGGATGAAATGACAGCTAGCGAGGCCTACAGTTAAAACTTTGCAGCTCAACAAGTCTGACAGAGAGGTGTCAACATCATGCCAGTCTTACTTAAACTTTCATTAACATACAGTGTCAATGGTTTGGGCTTATCAGCTTCACAACTTGGAACTGGAAGCTTTTGCAAGATGTTTTAGAAAATGCAAGCAAAACTACGTAGGCTAAACCGGATTTTACTGTGTCAGGCACATTTCATCTCAGATGTCTCTTGCTGCTTATCGAATTTTAAGGTTGTTACAGTTAAATACAGCTTTCTCAGGTTCAATGTAGCTGTGGTTACAGATCCAAATGGAAATGTTGAGCTGCAGATCATTATTATATCGGGTTCTATTCAGTCTTATAAGCTGAACTTGTTTAATATAAGGAGGGTTTCAGATGTATTAAGATTTTTAAAAGAACAATTTGATTTTACAAAATATTTTCAAACAATAAGCTTAGAGAATGCTGAGAAGTATAGAGGACAAGGACAAGAAATAAACAGGTTTCGATTATGTGTCTTTCTACGTGTGTGCACAAATCAGACATTACATGCATCTGCGAAACAAATGCAGGCAAGAGCTCTGTGCGCAACAAGCCTTCAAGACATTAAAGGCATAAGAAAGCCAATACTCCTCTCCACAAAACACAGAACTTCCACGCTTTCACAAGCCCCCTCCCTCTCTTTCACTCGCTCTCCTCTTCTCTCTATCTCTCTCTTTAGTTAGATGTGCCACTTGCTGTGCGCTTTTATCTAAATTCACCTAAGGGTGTGAAAACATGACAAGATTTTATTAAGATTTGGCCCCAATTACAACAACACATTCATTTTAGCGATCCACATTTTACAGCAGTTTCCTCTGTGCACCCTGAGCTGAGCGATCTGGCTTGGAGGAGGCGACTGCGTGCAATTATTCTGGTTATTCAAAACAACTCTTGTGCTCTCTTTGTACATTTTTAATCTGGGAAGGACATGCAGATATCAAACCATCCTAGTGCCATAACCCATAACATGCCCTCAAAGGATAGAGCAAGACATTTTTAAAAGTTATAAAATGTTGGTTAAAAAGTGAAATTTTTTCTATACTTTCATGATTGTGCTCCCTGTGCTCTCTATTAGTGTATTTGTGTATTATCTATGTCTTTCCTTAGGACGACATCAGACTGCCTTTTCATCTGTAGTAACATTTCTCATAGTGGGTCATTATGTTTGCTTTAACTTCATTTCCAACATTAGACAGCTCTCCATTCAGTCCCTGTAAGGTTATTGCCACACAGCCAGTAGAAGAGTCCTTATCAAAGCAAGACATTTAAACTTTTTAACCTATTTATGAATTATACAACACTCCAAACACACAACATTACACACTCATTAAACCCCCTACAAAGATTATTCCTATAGGGGAGAACAACCTTCGACATACAGCATGTGTCCTGCACAGCTGAGAGGTATTCTACAAATCTGACAGCCAACATGCTACCTGACAACAGACACTTTATTTCCACATGCTGTGAACATATATGCACTTACACTGTATTTCATTCTGACACATAATGTGCTAACATCTAAAATAAAGGCATGATCTCCCTCAGACACTTGTACACTTTGTATGCACTGTAAGTGCATTCTGAGGATAAGCAGTGCAGAGTAAATGTGCCTCCAGGCTACTGTGCAATATACAGTAGTATTGTATGCAGAGCAGAATTGTATGAGGAAATGTATGGCAGTAAAAGCATGATCCCTTCTTCTCTCCATCCATCTGTTTCATCCTAATTGGTGGTTCTGTGTTATAGAATATAAACGCAGCATTATATTACCTAACTAATAAATTATTCTTGCATTGATGTCCTGCACTCTGAAGAAATTCATGGCTGCATGACCACAAAGAGACATCTTTAGTTTGATGTATTCATTAATCATTTAAGTTGAGCGCAATGCTTTCATCGTGAAGATGCAACTGTTCTTGATTCTTTGGAATGTTGCCTTTTTTCCCTGTATCATAACGTAAGGTGGAGGAGGACAGGTGACATGAACTGTGGTAACTGGACAGGTCAGGAAAGGTGAATAGCAGACATGACTGTAGTCACTTCTTGAAGAGCAGCAGAGACACAGAGGTCAAAAGGAGTGCCAAGAAAAGTCGAGTCAAGCAATGTTCTCTCTTGAGGAGAAAACAACAGACACTGAAGACCAGACAGGACAGAGGAGATGCTAGGCACAGCCAACAAAATATGTGATTCTCTGGGTGAGGGATTGAAGGAGACTGGAACGATGACTTGAGAGGTTAGGAGGAGGGCAACAACAACAACAAAAAAAAAAAGATTGTGGTCAGGAGAAAGGAGCAAAGAAAGCAGAACACAAGATATTCAATTATGGAGCAGAAAATAGTTTTACTAGGATACTAACCGATTGGACCAGAAGGGAGGTGGCAGGAGAGAAGAAGCAAACAAGAGGGGAGTCTAGGCAGGGCTAGCAGCATATGATTGTGGTCAAATACAGAAGAAGAGGTCCAGGCATCGACAGGAGAGTGATATTAGAGGTTAGACAAAATGTACAACACAAAGGACTGCTATCCATGAAAAATAAAACAAGAGCAGTAATGGGTATACTAAAGACAAAAGAGGGGAACCCAAAAAGATTATTGACACAGGATTTAGGCGAGGGTAAAAGAAGCGAAAAAAGAATAGATGCAAACATTTTATATGATAACTTTTTGTGATGTTTGAATTGGCGTTGTGACAACAGCCATCGCAAAAAAGTCACACGTAATAGGAGGAAATAGAAAAGTATTGAGAAAACAAGCAGACTCAGTAAATGCAGAACACATTACATTGTTTTTTTTTTCACAGATGTAATACATATTACATTTGGTCTTTTAAATGTGAGAAAATTGTAGCCAAAAACAAAGTTATACAACACATTTGCAAGTGAAATATCATCTTCTCAGGACTCTAGGCGGCAAATTGCAGCTCGTGATAGTTTGGAACCTGTTTTACCAAACTAACCTGATAACATTTTCAAATTAGATTTTTGCCTTTGCAATCACAGTTTCTGTTTTCTGGTTGCTGATTATCATATTCAGGTCTTCTCTGCTGTTACATCAGCATAGGGATGCTGAAACACAGCCATGCTCGTTTATTCTCATGTTTACTTCTCTTTTTATTTTTATTTTTTAACTCAAATTGGGACCTGACATCACAACCCTTGTGTGTAGAGAATGTTAGCAACTTTGGCATTGTGCCATTTTATTAATAATACAGTGCGTTAAAAATAAATGAGCATCCATCAACTGGGAAATCAACATTACGCCTACAGTTTATGGTAATAACACTCAGACAACTTCACTCTTTTTGGGGGGATATTTCTGATGAGTTTATCACAATTATGAAATTCTATACTGTTGAAACTCATTGGCTTAGGTTCGTTTACGCAGACTGTATCTACCACATGTCTTTGTCTATTTGTGTGTGTGTGAAGCTGCTGGCTATAAATGTGTGTTAGTGCCTACGTCCATCTCTTTCCATATGCATCCATATATCTGCTTGTTGGCGTGCATATGAGCTTGCTTTTATGCAAAAGTGTGTGTGTGTGTGTGTGTGTGTGTGTGTGTGTGTGTGTGTGTGTCTGCGTGTGTCTGTGTGAGAGTGAGTGCCTCTGTCAGAGCAGTGGGCTTTTAATCTATTAAAGTCTGATCCTTAAACACTAATCAATGCACCCTTTTATATTTCCATTACAGTGCAGAGGGAAACGGATAAATAAAGCATGACAGTGGAGCTCTGTATCAGCCGCATAACAATGGCACACTTGTTCAATTGCAGAAGAAGAGCTCAGCTTATTTGTGTCAAGAAACAGGTTGCAGAGCACTTGTGCTATATTTTTTTGCTCATTTTCTACCATTTCCATGCTATAAATAGTTCATCACAGTTACGTAATGTTGTGTTCCTTTTCAAGTTGATGTTTTTGTTAGTGATGTGAAATGAACTCTGTGTTTCATAAAAACAGTTCATCTGGCAGTATTTTTTATTACCAGTTAGTGTGGCAGAATGATGGAACAGTGAGTGGACAGCAAGAAGGTGCTGGGTTCAAATCCACAAGACCTGGACTTTTCTGTGTGGGTTCTCTCGGTGTCAGCATGGGTTCCCTACGGGTTCTCCAGCATCCTCTCACCACCACAGTGTCTGGAAGTGAATTGGTGACTCAACAGGAATGAACATGAATCAAAAGTGTGTCTGGTTGTTTGAACAGGCAATTTGTCTGGGGCGTACCTACCTAAAGTCAGCTGGGATAGGCTCCAACCCCCTCTTGACCCAACACAAGATAAATGGTGAAAGAAAATTGATGAATTCCAAAGTACTTCTTATTTTTCATGCTTTCAAATATTGTTTCATTTGGCCAAAATGACTCACAGGAGATTGGGAGATCGGAAAACATTTTGATATCATTAGAACAAAGTCTGGCACTACAGACAATGAGCTGTGAGGAGATGTTCATTGTGAATACTTGGAGGAAAAAGCCAAAGTTGAAAGATCTGGAATGTCAACAGTGTTACTGTACTATATTCACATTTTGGAAACTATTTGAATGTATAATGTTATATTTATTGGAATAAGTGACTAATTGTAATGAATGATAGTGTGAAATTTAATTAACCAGAATTGTAGTTTAACACTCAATTGAAAGTATAGATGATGCATTTGTTTGGTTTAAAAAGAGGTTAGAGTCATTCTGTTTCTAATCAGAAAGCTCAAAGAATGAAGTCAATTATAAAACATGTTTCTGCACTTGGGGACATCTTGTCTGCATTTTACAATTACACCAATTGTGGTTGGAAATGGTCCCCTGGTGGAAGTAAATATCAGATGTAATGGTAATGAACACAGTCCTAGTCTTTCTATTTTGATCCATCCAGTAATCATAGATAAATTATAACTGTTTCTCACTTGCCATGGGCCCTGGTCAGAGGTATGTAGGCTGGTAATTGCCAGATAGAGAATAGTTATTCTCAGTTGACTCATTCTGTTTCCCTGTTTGTACCTCCTGTCAATCTTTCTTTTAATGAAACTTCCCTACTGTGGAGGTTGCCACCTGCTTCTACCTTGCCTTAATTTTAAGGTTGTTGTATTTGTATGACATTTTCTTGATTGTGGTACAGTGGAGCCAACTTGTATTACTTTGTTTAATTTTTCCTTCTTGCACTTCTTGCTTTTAATTTAGCAGAGCTGAGTGCTGGTCTACCAGGAAGGGCAAGTCCCTGTAGGTGAGATTCCGACACAGTATGTTGTGGTTGAAGTAGCTGAAATTCATGAGTGCTTCACCTGATTGCTGTGCTGTTTAGGTTGAGTGTCTGGTATAACCCTCTGGCATATTTCTGAGTTGCCAGCAATTCCATCTGCTGGTCTGAGCCCAGTTCAGTTTTGTTTTCAGTAATTCAGCAGCACATGTATCTTTAAAGACTAAAAGTGTTTACTTATTTTTAACATATTTTTGCAATAAAATAATTTGATAACTTACCTTGTTTAGTTTTGAGCTATTGGTAACTCCAGAACTTCTCCGTCATTCATATTACGTGAGTTGTGATTCCATAGGCTGTGTTACTGCCCCCCTTAAGTGTTCTGCCACACATTTTGCCCAATAATTCCCTGTGCTGCCAGGAGAACCTGTTATATTCATGCAATTTGCTCTTTAAGCAACTACTTCATTGGCCACCCTCTGGTCTTTTTCTTCCTTTCTTCTTTGCCCCTTTGGCTGGGGGTTACATCATGTAGTCCCGTTAGACCATAATCAAACTTGTGATTTATACTCTATATCAGTGAGCAGTAAAAGAAGAACATGTTAAGATATGCACATGGTGATATACAGTACACTCCTGTTTTAAGTATGATGTACAACAAATTCCTGCAGTGCCACTAGAAGCCACTGTCGTAGCCCAACTCCAGCTTTCTTACTATTTAAATATATAAAACTGATAATATTTAACATATTTTATCAGCTATGTCTGCTTGTGAACATTCTCTCAACCCCAATTAATTTGGTGTACTTAGGAAGTAGATTTGCATTAAACTGTATGCTTTATTAGTGCTGTCTCAGTAACAGCAACATCACCCCTATCCCTTAGAGTCACAAACCATCCCCTAAGTTGCAACATGCACACACACATATTAATTTCACTGCACTTTGCCAACAGTATTTTCTTTGGTTGAGTGTTTGAGTGTGTGTTTTTCCACCCTAACATGGTAGTTTATTAGGGATGTCTCCTAGTTAGTGTGCACGCTTGATTATGGCTGAAAGGGAGTGGGCTGGGTGCTGGGCCGCAGGAAGTCTGCCTAATGATATTAACAACATCCTTTATTGGTTAGCTACTGCAGAGATGGAGGGAGAGAAGTAAAGAGGAGGGAGGGGTGAATGAAGCAACAGGAATGAGGAGTTAGAAAAAGGGAAAACGGAGGGAGACCAAATTAAAGGAGTAACCACAAACAGTGTGAGGAGGGCAGGGGGCGTTACCTTACCATGGGATTTAGCCAGAGGAAAAATAAAGAGGGCAGTAGATATGAGGCAGAAAGAAAATAACCTTTTCATCAGTGACCCTGACCCTGTGCTGTGTTGGTACATTCTGACTCCATCTTAATTTATTTTACAGAACTGTTCATCCCTCTGTGGCCCCGCTAATAGAAACTTTGCAGTCATATCATAAATTGCCTAGCAACCCCCATCCAGTTCTATCATGGAGGTCTACAGGGGGAGTAGCTATGTGTAAATAATAGCTAAATGTTTAACAGCTGGGCAGGAAAAACAGATACACCTGGGAAAATACCTGTTGTGATGTTTCTTTGGGTCATTCTGTATCGATTAATCTGAGGCATAACATTGCGAAACCTGGTTAACGAGACAATTCATTACATATGTTAAACATTTTATCTTACCAGTCATGTTTTTGTTTTGTTTTTTCATCAAAATTAGTTGATGCAAGTCAAAAAAAATATTCCAGGTGAAATGGTATGTCCTACAATATTGTGAATTAAAAACAGCCACACCACCATCACAGCCTCATGCATAAACCAGAGAAAGCAGGTTTGATTTAAGTAAGTTGCCATTTTATCTGGTTTTCAGGAAAATGCAAAAGGAAACCAGAAACACATGGCAGATAGAAATCCAACAGAGACAACTAATATCTTATATTAAAAGAAAATACAGGTTGAATGTTCTCAGAGTATGAGGGTGGTTGTTGTCACTAATGACTATAGAACTTAACAATTAAATTTGCAACAATTCAATCTTAGAAAACAATTGTAAAGTTCATATGATGGTCAGGAAGCAGTGATAACCAGTAACAGCTTATCAGAGGAGACTGTTTTTTGTTCACAAACACATTATGTGTAACTTGTAATTTTAAGGTATCTACATAGTGGCAAAAAAGATATGGAGTGAATAGAAGGGGATAATACATGTTTATGTTTTGTGTTCCTTTGTTAGAGTTACAGACATACAATAAGGTAGTGGCATCTCATAAACACTTTGTATGGAAAACAACCACCTTTACTCGAAGATGAAAACAAACATTACTATGGGATGTTTATTAAAGAGAAAACAAATTACCAGGTGAAATAAGAACCAAACAATTACCTGGCGTACCATAGATACACGAGTGGTACATTCAAGAAATAGCTTGGAATGCCGAAAGCTGGAAGCTGCAAGCTCAAAGCATGTTCTTACCTTGGTAGAGTGAAAGGATACATGTTAGAGAAGTAACCTAAGTCTTACAAGATAATACGTAATTTTGAAGACAAATCAAATGGGATTTACTCTAATGTCAACTTCAGTTTGGATACAAAACAGAACGTAAAAATTAGTGAGGAATGATAACCTTATCAAAGGTTTGGAGTAAAGAGTGTAATATGTTTGAAACACATCAGTTACATTCATAAATCTACCCTTGTTCAGTTTTGAAATGTATAGAGTCTCCAAAATTTAAATGCTACTTAGTCAAATAAATTAAAAATGAAATTATTATTATCATATTAATAATAATAACAATAATAATAATAATAATGGCAATAATAACAATAATAACAATAATAGCATTAATAATAATAATATACAAATACATACATACATACATACATACATACATACATACATACATACATACATACATACATACATACATACATACATACATACATACATACATACATACATACTCTTGGACCTTTGCCATGACCAAACTTTATTCCCGTTATAATTCATAACAGAATTAAGGTAACAGCCATGTCTTGTTTGTAGTCCATTTGGAAAAAACAAAACATAATACCTGAAACACAATATTATCTACCCCATGTAACACAACCACCAACACACATGTAATCACAGAAAGAAGTTTTATACATGCACATTACATGCACCGACCACACCCCACAGGGTTAATAATCTGGGACAAGTCCAACCACCTTCCCAACTGACGAAGTCGCTTGGATGAGAGGCAAAACATTTTCAAGAAACTTTCTCAAAGTCCAGTGGATTGATTTCAACAGCTTTGGATAGCATGCACATTTCCACTCGGACAGTAAAACCCACTGTGTTGATCACTGACTAGCTCCAATCCTCCCACTAACATCCAGGGAAGGCTGTCACCTTGAGAAGCTTTGCTCCCTGCAAAGAAAAAAAATGTCAAGGCTTGCAATTTCCTCTATTTACCTTGGCAAGGTGCCTCAGGTCCCAAACTCCTCCCAGATGTGTGGATGTGTTTGATTGGCTGCGGCCATTTATTTGTCTGTTTGCAAGCATGTGAGTTTTTATTAGGATGTGTCAGAGTGTAGTGTATTTGTGTGCTGCAGATTTTATCTGTCATCTACATCTGTTTGATATTAAAATCAATATTTACTGCATAGTCTTTTAATCGAATTTTTACATGTGCGATAGGAGTCTTTTAACAACCGTCATTGATTAAAAATCAGATACTATCCTGTAGAAACTTTGACTCCATTGATATCATTCCATAAAAACGCTTTAAGGTCACCTTGGAGCAGCAACATCGGTTTCCTTCAGCAGACAGCCATCAATATGAACAGCAACCCTTTGAGAAAACCAAAATTGACCAGATCGTATAAACTGACTGCCTGAAGCGCTTCGTTTCTAGCCAAGAAAACTGATGAACTGTGGATAAAGCAGACCATCTGTTTCTCTACACTTCCTCTCATTAAAGATGTATGCTTTATTTTATTCCCATTTAGAATTCAACTTTATTTTAGAAGTATTATTTAATCTCCATTACCAAGTTAACTTTGCCATATTCTCATTGTTGTCAATTATAACGTGTGATTTTTCTTATATAACCGTCAAATTTTTGATCTCTCAGCTTTCATGAATAAATTGGTTTATCTTTTTTTGTTTTTAATCAGTCGGATCAGCTTATATTTTTTAATATTATATAACTACCACATTTAAAAAAAAGTATATAGATTATGTCCAATAACCTTCAGGTGATCCCTTTTACTACTGTGTTCATTGTGTTTTTTCAGCACAAGTCACATTTGAAACCCAATGGACCCATCAGTAGAGCCCAGAGGCAACAGTCGCGCCAGCCTTCTGCCGTCTAACTCATCCAAATGCAACCTTTACATGCTCCATCTGCGAGTCAATGATTTCTCTCAACAGCCACCTGCAGTGGTGCCATCACCGACATTATCCACCCTAGTTTTACTAACAATATCTTCGTCAATAAACTCCATCCATCCGTGTTCATGTGTGATACACAGATTAGGAGATTTAATTTAATTTATTATATATATATATATATATATATATATATATATATATATATATATATATATATATATATATATATATATATAATTAAATCTCCTAATCTGTGTATCACAGATTATTATTGTCATTGTTGAATTGGAGCTGTACTAGTTGAAAAAAATATGATAGCATTTGTGCTCTTCTCATCCAGTCATTCACTGGTGTAAAAATGAGAAAGAGGATCTGTATGCATATGCATGTGTAAGAAGCAGATTAGGTTTCACTGTGAAGGCATGTTGAACAGCCAGTCAGTTTCCTGCCACACGTGCAGTTTTCCCTCCCATTGACAAATTCCTCGATTTCCTCACAGCACATTCCTGATGCATTATTGGTCATGGGCATTATGTGGTCTCACATATTCTGTGCCTCTGTAAATCCGGGAAGTATTGAATTGCTTGTGTGTTTTTGTGAACAAGTAATAAAGAAAGACAGAGTGAAAGGAACAGCAGCATGTAGACAAACACTATTTTATTCTCCAACGGGGGGAAATATATTGTCTTATTATGTAAAAAAAAAAAACTTTTGAATGTCACACCCTGTTTGTGGTACTAAAGCTGATTTATTACAGGAAATCATACTCCTATGTCTTTTTTTACTACATGTACTGTATACGAAACAAACTATTTTTTTTCCTGTTAGGTGACATCAGTTTTTACTTTACACAAGTCAGGAAATGTGTCTACAAACATTAGAGAAGCTGATAACTCCGGTCCATACTTGAAACACTGTGGGTCTGGAGGCAGCTTATTAAAGTATGTCATGTGATATCCTGTCTCAATCCATTTAAGCACATACATACCGCTACATAACGATGCTAAAATATTACTTAAACCTTCCGCCATAGACAACATGCCAAGAGGGACTTGGGACTTAGAGAATGTTGTCGGCAAAGAAGTGAGTGTTTGTAGCAGCAGTGGGAGGATGTGACATAGCTTGAGGCATCCATATTGTTAAGGGAAGTGAAGGAGGTTTAGCTCAAGTGTGAAATCCATATTGAAGCCCTTCGGTTATGCTTGACATGAATATTTGCATGTTTTTGTGTGAGTTTCACTTTTGTCTGTGCACTCCTTCATGCTCCCATGGTCAGTGTATTTGTGTGTGTGTTATGGTATAGAATATCTAGGTTTGCGTTTTGTACTTCTGTTAAAAAAGATTCATGTAGAAAAAAATACCATGTGGAAATTGTGATAAGCTGCCATATTTTTGCATTACTAGAAGCAATTTGTTTTAATTGCCTACTTAGAAGTAATATTGCCTCAAACTAGCATTTTTTTCCTCATAAAAAACTAAATGAAATATGAGAATGTCTATCAACTGCTGTGGATGTGTTATAATAATCAGAAAATGAAGTTGTTAAGACTGGAGAACACTTTAAGCTTATAGTACAGTTTGCTGCTTTTGTGTGTGTGTGTGGTGTGTGTGTGTGTGTGTGTGTGTGTGTGTGTGTGTGTGTGTGTGTGTGTGTGTGTGTGTGTGTGTGTGTGTGTGTGTGTGTGTGTGTGTGTAATATGATTACATGATTGATTTTTTGTCAAATAGACACATTTGCCATTACACGTGCTCACATATGCAGTATATTCATCCAAACTGATCATAATCTGCGACTGATATCAAAACCATACAGTTTAATGATGATAGCAGAAAATGTGTATCTGTTAATGATGCAGATCAAGTATAGGTAAACAAAGAGCTACTTCCTCATCCTATTTTACCAGGAAACAAATCACTGCTGTTTTGTAGTTGAGAATAACCTCTCAGGGATGAATCTTAAATTGTGCCATGGCCTCTGCTCACACTCTATCCCAACTGAACGAACTGGAAGTAATTACTTTAGAGTAATCCTACCGCCTTCAGTGCAATCGTCTTAATACCAATGTATATGAACACATAGCAGAAAAGTGAGAAATTCTGCTGAATCAGAGTTCATGAGTGGTTTTCGCTGTGATAAATAGCTGGGAGTGAAGCTTTGAGGGGCAAATTTAATTAACTCAACATGAATCTGAAGTCTTCCAATGGTCATTGCATCATCCATTCTCCCCCGACTTCCATCTGTATTACCTAGTATGTGTTATGAGCTAAACACTATAAATTGACTCATTCTTGGTCATGACACTCAATGAGTTTAGCTTTTCTATTGGATGAGTCATTCCTGTATTAATGTTCCTAAAATTATAAATAATTTCAAAAAGAGTAGGAACTAAGTAATGGTTTGAAATCACAGGAGAAAAGAAATGAACTGTTAAATCAAATACTGGAAATGTTCAATTGGATAGCATAGTTCATTTAAGAGTGCAAATGCACCAGTACACAATAACTTTTGTTAACACACACACGGGCACACACAGAGTGAGTGAGAGAGAAAGAGCGAGAGAGAGAGAGAGAGAGAGAGAGAGAGAGAGAGAGAGAGAGAGAGAGAGAGAGAGAGAGAGAGAGAGAGAGAGAGACTACAGACAAATGTGACTAGAAAGGATTCTGTCCAAAATAGGGGGGGGGGGGGCACACAATTCCCACATTTGATACACTAGTGAGTTTGGTTGACTTATCCCCACCCATAATTTTTAATGTGCAAGAGGCTTTTAGGAAAACTCCAGTTCAAATACAGGCGTAGGGGATTCTCATGGGGCTGTGACTGCCCGTTAGGAATACGATTCCCACAATATGGTGCATACATTAAGCTGGAAACATGCACCAGCTTTGTAGTTGCATAGCCTTATTTAACTTACATTATAACTTATTAAACTAAACCTCTAAACTGGTTTCAGTGTCATGACATTTCCAGGTACAAATGTAATTTGTGTTAATCTAGCATTTGAAGAAGAAGCTAAAGTCTGTAAATTTAAATGCACATTCCGTTTAGATCACTCTCTGCTTGACTTAATGTAGAGTGAGCTTTTAATTGGTTTTTCATGGACATGATGACTGTATTCTAATATATTTTCATGGTTCTTGACTGCTCCTAATGTCACTAGACAAACCATACGCATGAGACTCAGGGAACTGGTTTCATTATTTAATTTGGAAAACTCACTAGTGGCACATCTAGACTCTGACTGTGTTTGGGAGGAATACATTATCAATGAGTGTGTAAGAGGCTGACATCAATCACAGACAATCAAATCAGATTCTCTAATTCCCTTTAAAAGCATTGCATTCCCTGCCATGTGGCACTGACAGCTTTATTATGAAGAGTCCAAGCCCATTTCTTTCTAAGAGGAATAGACAGCAGTTGCAAGGCATGAATGTATAATATCCTAAGTATAAATATATAGTGTATTAAATATACTGTCAGGAGTGAGTAATGGGTCTCTCTTAAGTTGAAATGACTCTCAGTCTGGTCAGCATGCAAGTTGTATTCAGCTCCAGTCATTTTTCAACCACTGTAGCTAAATTTAAATATGCATTATTGATATATCAACATGAATCAAACTATTCTATCATCTCCTGTTGAGAATTAGCCCCTCACTATAAGACAAATGCTCAAAAAACACATTGTAATGCACAAAAAATGTTTTTAATCTAAGCAATTAGCTAATCAAATGTGGGCATTTTAGTGGAAACATATAACTCCATTCCCAAAGGCATCGCACAGGAACTGTTTAATTGGAAAAGGTACAGCATGTCTCTTGGCTTTTCTCTGAATAGGAAATGCACATTTTGTTTGTATCATTACCTTCAAATCAATGAACTTGCAGGGTGTTGCTGATTGTGGTATTTATGGCCATTTGATGCTCCCTTGAAAACAGTATAATTAAATACATTTGTCAGAATTTGACCTAATTTTCAAGCATTTCATAAATTCAGGATGTGAATATGGGCATTGTAGTTGTAGCACCTGTCTGAAGCATACAGATATGATTCTTATTACAGTCTCAGTAAGAATGGACTGGGGATGGAGATTACTCCCCTTTGTCTGCTATAGATTTTAGAGATAAAAGCAAAAGGGAAAATCTATTTTTGCCCACAGTCTGAACAAATTGCCTTCTCTGTTGATGCCCGTCTTACAGCTTGAAACACATGCTTATTTTTTTTTGTGATAATGATAATGATGTTGTTTTGATCAGTATGTAAGATTTGAAACTTGACATTCTTTTTTTGAGGTTACTTTAGAATGACACGTCAATAGTAGTTATAATAAGTATGGGATTGATTTAGCTGAGTCAAGGGATGGGTATGATGTGGAAAAGCACACTGTGCAATTTCAAACTTACAGACATTAAATAAAAAAAAATAAAAAAACATGTGTTATCTTGTTTTTAAATCATAAAAGTGGATGTTAGTATCCCTAGATAAGTCAAAGCATATCCAGCTCTCTTGTTTCACAAAAATAAACAAGAATCTTGTTCTTCTAATAACTTAGAAGTGTACTTCCTAAAAAAAAAGAAAATGACACCATTGTGATACCATTTTAGTATTGTGTTGCCGCAGTCGCACTTAAATGTTAATGTAAGGACAGAGCCATCAAAACAGCATCGGAACCATCCAGTTAAGGTGGTGATGAGTGTCAGAGACATGTTTGTGCCTTCTAAATCTAATGCAAAGAGGTTATGTGTATTTTTTTTTTTGGGGGGGGGGGTATTTCAAATAATCATATCTAAATTGGTGAGATATAGCCAGCCAATTTTGCCTTTAAATTGCTTATGAGTGAATTCATACCCCAATTCATCATTAAGCTGAACCTTAACTGTTCCTATTTCAATCTACCAGGAATTATTCAAATGATGACATCATTAGACTACAAAAAAGGAATGAGATGCAAAATCAAATCAGTTTGAAATTATTTTCAGATTTCATTTAAACATATGCTAACCTTCCTATATACGTCAAAAATGCTCACCCTTCTATGAATAAGGATCCAGTTATTCCATATTGTAGCACTATAAGCACTGCATACGTCAGCATATTTACAATACAAAGAGAATGGTGGCATGGGACGAAATGCTGTGAAGTGCTGTCAATAAATGTAAGTGGTATAAAAAAGAAAACATAATAGAAAAAAAATGTAGTTCAAACAAATAGCTTCTATAAATGGGACATGGATTGAAAAGCTTGAGATATAGATTTGTAGCATTAGAAAGGATGAAAGCTGAGCGGCACAAGGAGGCAGACAAGCAGAGACGAGAGAGACAGATAGAGATATGAGAGGAGTCAGGATGCCAGATGGTCTAATGACCACAGGAAATATTACAGCTGGAAACCACACATCAACACTTATGATACCAGTCATTTTAAAGGCTTGAAGACTCAATGTGCGTGTATGCATGTGTGTACACGTCCTCCCGACAGTTTGCATGCCGGACGTTTAACTACGCTTGTAAGGCTATGTCGCATGATAAGGTTTTTTGTGGATTCCTTTTTTCCACTGACTAAATCCTTTTCTTTCTTTTTTATTTTTTATTTTTTATTTTTTTAATTCGAGGCCTTTTGATTAATGTTAATCATTGTCTGAAGAGTGACAAAAGTAACAAGAATACAACCATCAATAGCTCTCTGCACCTCTTGATGTAAGTTAGGCTCAAAAATGTTATTTCTGATGTTGTTGTTTTTTTACAAAATTTGTGTTTGAAAATCATTATCACAATTGGTTACAATTAATAATGTAATTCCACAAGCATTCAAGTTACTGGTCACAAAAATAAAATAAAAAAGTAAACACTATTTATCATCGCAATTTCTGCAGTGTGTTTGAGTGACAGCGTAATGGTGTGTAGAGCTCTGTAGTGCCTGCCTGAGGGGAGACGTTTGAGAAGTCTGTATCCAGGCTGCGATTGTTCTGCAATGATGTTTTCTGCCCTCTTCCTGGTTCTGAAGATGTATAAGTCCTTAGTGGAGGGCTAACTGGCAGATTTCTTTCTACAATCCTGACATTGGTTGGGAGTTTTCTGCTCTTGTTGGCTGACCTAAACAGGCAGTGATAGATAATCACATACCAGACCGTTACATAGTTGAACTATAGTAACTTGAATGTCCTGGGCTGATGTAGGAAGCAAACCTTCTGCTGTACCTTTTTAGTTGAATCAATGTTTGACATCCACTTTAACCCCTGGGAAATTATGGATCTCAGAAATTGTGTGCCATGCTAGGGGGAGTGTTGAGGGTCTTCCTGAGGTGTACTGTCATGTCCTCAGTTTTGAGCGATTTTAGCCCCAGGGTGTTCTGACCATCCCGGAGGGTACAATGTTGAACATCCCTTTTGTATGCAGACAGAGAGATTGTGCTGATCATTTGGGAAACAGATTGGATATTTCAAATCTCTCCCGGTGCCTCCCGTCAGGAGGTCAGGAAGTGTTGTTACTGAGAACTTTCAGATTCTGAACAAACAGAAAACATGACAAGTCTGTCCTTTTGAACAAAATAATACAATGTATTGTGTGTACATAAATGGAGCTTCCTGTACTTAATCAAACACTGATTACATGGTGCCTGAAAATAAAGAGGAAGAAAAACCATATCTGGCTTTTCTCTTTTATCTTTCTTTGTCACTTTCTTTATTTCAGTCTTTCACCTTCTAATTTATTTTCTGAATAATAAACACCATAACTAAACTGTATTATAAGATTTATGTCAATTCTCATCATCCAATTTCCATCTCTCTTTGTTTGTATCTCTGCCTCTTTCTTGCTACTCTATCACTCCCTCCTTCATTCTCTCCAGTCTCTTATCACTCTCTCATAGACCTATATGAAATATTCTGACCAGGCCCCTGCAGTGAACACATAATTAGAAACCATTGAACCATGACTCCAACACGGGGGCTTTTCTCCTATCTGTTTTGTGGAAGGAGGTGTTGAAGAGGAGGTAGGAGGAGGGCAGCCTGTAAAACATCTTCATGGCCACAACACTGGCCTGAAATGATGGCACCCCACAACACATTTAGATAGATAAGAGGAGAAAGAGAGGGAGCTGTAGGATGAGACAGAATGAATAATTGGATTGATAGATGGGCCATGGTAGGGAATGGAGAGGAATAATGGGAGGCATGGTCAGTGAGATGGAAACAGAAAGTTATGGCTTGTTTCAATTAGCTTTGTTTCTCATGCATAGTGAGGGATAACATTGTTTTGGTTCATTATTTGGTTTACATTTAGGTTAAAATTACATTTCTAGTGACAATTCAGCTAAATATCAATTACAAGAGCAGGTCATGACATCAATAGCACAAGACAAGCCTATGTTGTGATATAAAATAGAGACAGTTTTACTTTGAAGTGATAATTCTGATATTTTCTTATTTGGCTGAGTGGCTCAAAGCCTGATGTACCACTGCATCATGACTACAGACATGAGCTGATTGTGGTGTAGATAATTTAAGTCACACTAATTCGAAAGAAGAAATAAAGAAATCAACCCTATTAGATAGATAGATAGATAGATAGATAGATAGATAGATAGATAGATAGATAGATAGATAGATAGATAGATAGATAGATAGATAGATAGATAGATAGATAGATAGATAGATAGATACTTTATTAATCCCGGAGGAAATTGTATATATCCACAGCTCAGGCATTACATAACAAATAATACTGGATAAACACCAGGAGAAAAAGAAACACTGACATCACAGGACATACCACAAGACATACACTACACTAACAGACAGACACATGCAGCACTAACAGGACTTATATACTAAACTATAACTAAAATATAAACATTATAAAATTTAAAAAATATTACAGTATTAAAATATAAACAGTATAAAATTAAATTAAATTAAATCCATTCAACCCCGTGCTGACCTCGCCACCTCCCCCCCGCTCCTCCTGAGAGAGTCATTGTACCCCCTGATGGCACGGGGCACGAAGGAGGACCTCAGCCTCTCTGTGGAGGCGCTGTGTGACAGCAGTCTGCCGCTGAAGGTGCTTCTCTGCTGGGAGAAGGTGGTGTGTAGGGAGTGCCTGGTGTTGTTTATGATAGCCTTAACTTTAGACATGGTCATGCTCTCCAGAAGCATATCCACAGAGTCCAGGCTCAGCCCGACCACTGAGCCCGCTCTGCGGATGAGTCTGTTCAGACGGTCCATATCTCTTTTCCTGGCCCCCCCACCCCAACACACAATGGCGTATGACAGCACACTGGAGACTGATAGAACAAGAGAAGGAGCTTGGGACAGATGTTGAAGGAGGCCAGCCTCCTTAGGAAGTACATCATGCTCTGCCCCTTCTTGTACACACAGTTCGAGTTGAGTGACCAGTCCAGTCTGCTGTCTAGCTGCAGACCCAGCTACTTATAGTATTCTACCACCTCCACCTCACTGCCTTTGATGATCACCGGCTGTGGAGAGGGAGGTGCCCGCCGGAAATCCAGAACCATCTCCTTTGTCTTGGAGATGTTGAGCTGGAGCTGATTCTGTTGGCACCACTCCACGAAGTCAGCCACCAATGCCCTGTACCCCCCCTCATCACCCTCCCGGATACATGCCACTATCGCGGTGTCATCGGAGTACTTCTGTATGTGGCATGTATCCGAGTTGTGCTTGAAGTCTGATGTGTAGAGGGTGAAGAGAATGGGGGATAGAACGGTCCCCTGTGGCGCCCCCGTGCTGCTGGTCACCATAGAAGACAAACAGTCCCCCATACGGACGTACTGGGGTCTGTCCGTTAGGTAGTCCGTAATCCAGCTCACAAGGTAGGGGTCCACAGCCATGGAGGTCAGTTTATCCTGCAGGAGCCGGGGCTAGATGGTGTTGAAGGCACTCGGAAAGTCGAAGAAGAGCACTCTGACGGCACAGCCCCCGGTGTCCAGGTAGGAGAGTATGCGGTGGAGGAGGTACAAGACAGCGTCGTCAACCCCAACCTTGGCCTGATAGGCAAACTGGAGAGGGTCCATAGCACCCTGCACCTGTGGACGCATGAGCTCCAGGACCAGTCGCTCTAGGGTCCTCATTACGTGGGAGGTAAGAGCGACTGGTCGGTGGTCGTTGAGCTCAGTAGGGCGTCCTTTCTTGGGTACAGGGACAATGCAGGAGGTCTTCCACAGTGACGGAACCCTCCCCAGCCGCAGACTGAGGTTGAACAATTGTTGCAGGGGGTCCCCTAGTTCCGAAGCACAGGCTCGGAGGAGTCTTGGGGAGACCTTATCTGGTCCAGCCGCCTTGTAGGGACGGAGCCTCCTCAGCGTTGTCGTCACCAGGTCTGCAGTGATGACGGTCTCCGTCGTGGTTCGCAGTTCTTGGCGTGGGCTCAGGAGAAGTGGCAGGGGTGGAAGGAGAGGAAGCACAGGAGGAGGGAGCATAAGTGGAGCGGTTTGCAGGACCGGTTATTAATCCCCCATAGAGGAATTTTTTTGACCACTCTAGTGATTGTTAATCACATCTGTACATATATATCAGAGTACAGGCCCATGACACACACACACACACCCACACACCCACAAGGAGTCTGGAAGCATGCAGATGATGAGAGGTAGTGCGGCAGGTAGCTCCTTCATAATGTGCGCCAAAGAGCAACTTGTAAGGGCAACTTGCTAAAGGGCACCTGATCAGTGCTCAAGAGGTGAACTAGCACTCCTCTACTGCCAGATCACAAAGATCACAAGTTTTTGGTCCAGATGGACCTTGAACCAGTCACCCTCTGGTCCCCAGTCCAAGATCTAGTGGACTGATCTACTGTTGCTCCCCCTTCAACAAATAAACAATGACACAACTCAACCTCAAAGTTCTAAATGGAAACAACATACAAGTATAATCACTTGAGTTAAATCCTCAAACTTGCATACAAGTCTTTCAACGAATAAGCACAAACATTACCCACTGAAACAGCAATGTTGCAGCACTAAAACACACTGACATAACAAAACCGGAATGCTAAAGGTGCATACATTGATTAGTGTCACATTATGAAACTCTTATTGACCTCATGGAGTACAAAATGCACTTGTTTGAGCATAAGCCATCTCATATTGTAGCCCGGTAGCCACTTAAGATGATAAGCTGCTTAATGTTATGAGATGCATAATGTATAAGTAATGCAATGTGCCAGTATACGTATGGTCTAACAGATATTACTGTTGTACTGCCAAACATATACAATAAACATACTGTATAATAGCTAAAAATAATGCACAGTAAGAGATGAAAAAACATTTGAACTTTTCATTGTTGCTTCATATGTTGATTATTTTTCGCATGGATTTTTTTAAAAAAGGAAATAGTGGAAAAAAAGCCCCAAATCACTTTTTCTCTACAAATAGATAATACAATGTATTGTCAGTTAACTCTCTGTCATTGGCATAATCAGTGCTTCAGTGCTAATTTATGTTCTCGCTGGAATTCAACCTATTTAATATTCCACTAGTGCAGTTTTGATATGATGACAGTTTGTTAAACTGTTTCATGTCAATTTGAAAGTGCACTTTAGTTTGTCTTTTAATGATATGACATACTGATTACCTAGTGGTTAAAGCAGTTTAACAAAATGGTGATGCTTACCGCAAAAAGGATCCTACGTCATCTTTCTTTTACTTTGGTAATGTGTTGTTTTACAGTATTATGATGTCATATGAGGACCTATGCTTGACAATGGCTGCACCAAACTTTATATGATTGTGCAGTTATGTCTGGTTTGGGTATGTCCTTTAATGCTCTTTGTACCCTGACAGTATAACACTATACACTTATATGTGGCCATTAGATGACTTCTACATGACTTTGTCCTTTAATATTGTCGAGTAGTGACTAGTTAATTCTGTTTTCTGCTGACTACTTATTACTGTTATAAAAAAGGATAGCAGAGCCTCAGGGACATCTCTGTCCTTGAAACACCCAAATGTTAACAGACTGTCATGCATGATGTTCCACACACATCAATAAACACTCAAAACATCTGTCACACACAAAAACACATCCACATTTATATTTTCACACAACATACAGGGGCATGCTTCCTTCCCTGAGCCATCCCTTACTGCTGTAGCAGGAAATGAAAGTACAGCAGCTAAGGATATTAATTAACATTTATTGCTGTAGATGACCATTGAATCGTTAGACTGTCTCTCAGAGCCTTCATGTCAAACCTACTAGGTTATAAAAATCCAATCATCCTCCTTGACTCTCTGCCAAAGTAATGATAGTCAATTATGACATTTATTTATTTATTTTGTAGAATATAAATTCAACTGATGCCTTTAGGGATGTAGTATTTGCTTTCTTTTTTTTTTACAGTAATCATCTGTAGTATATCTTTAAATGGCAGCAAATAATTCATGTTCACATTGGGTGTGCGGAACCCCATATACTGAAGGTATAAGGGGTTTCATAGGCCATTTACTTTTTCAACTTACACATGAAATTTTACTTAATTTCTTAATAGCAAATCTGCAAACCAGGGGTGGCAGTGGCTCCTTGGTAGAGCGCGCGGTAGAGCGGGTCGTCCAATGTTATGAGATTGGCGGATCGATTCCTGCTCTCGCCCAAAAAACACCCTGAGGTGACCTGACATTGGGACGCGTCACCTCACCTCCGGAGCACTGCCGAGGCGCCCTCGAGCAAGGCGCTGTCCCCCTTAAAAGTTGCTCATATGGGCGCACCACAAAAGAGCTGCTCGCCACTATCTCCCCTGCATGCGTACAGGCCCCATGTGTGTGTTTGTGTGTTCAGGGCCTGTACACACATATATATGCATGATATTCAACTGACTAGAGCGTGCCACTAATTTCCCTGCGGGGATCAGAATCAGTATATAAAATTAAATTAAAACAAGCCCGTTAGATTAAAAACTACTATTGTTGCTTGTCCTGTGTTTTAGCCAGGATGTTTAAATCGGTCAGAACTGGCTCCTCTTTTTGCAGGCTGCCTGCAATGATGTGGCACTTTTGTGTTAGTAACTCAGTGAAATGGATGGTGAGGGGGTGGATGGATTTGCTGATCAGAATCATAGACTTTTGCCATTAGTCTATTTATATTTTTTCTTTGGGTAAATTGGCTCAATAAAACATAAAAAGCCCAGTCAGTCGCCATGAGTTTAATGCTTTTAGTTATCAACCTTCTTTCTTACCCAGCCTGGTTATTTCAAGATCTTTATTTTCTCAGAAAAATAGACTGCCAGTGCATCATTTGACCCCTTTGGAGCGAGAATTTACCACTTACCTGAGTCAGAAGGAACATACTATTATAACAGAGAAATGTGAATTGTAAATTTGCAAATTAATGAGTGGCCATTTGTTATATTAGATATAATATCTAATATGACAACTGGCCACTATAAGGCTCTTGATCCCTAAACCTGATAGAGCTTATTTATGATTATTCTTGAGTACCAATCTGGTTCCAGTCTATTAGAGGATTTAATCAAATTAATTACAGTCATCTGCTGTTAATCAAGATTAATCACGTATAAAATACTAATAAAAACCTTGATCCTTGAATTAGAAACCAACTACACTTCTATTTAAGATTGGAAGTTATTTCTCCTCATACCAAGATACGTTCTAAGTTTTTTTTCCAGAACTGATCAAACCATTTGTGTTTATTTGAGTACAATTTTGAACTGATGATTGAGAAGAACAATTAGGAAACTGATTACTTATAGATAAGAAATCACAGATGAAACAGGAGCTTTTTTACTTCATAATCTTTGTCATTGAACCTTTTAAATCAATGATGAAGCAGCCAACTTTCAGCTTTGAAATTTTCAACCAACCTTAACCAAGTCCAGTTGACCCTTGTTTTGCTCTTCTTGATTTACTTTGACCTAGATCACTGAAAACCTACACAGACATGGTCACACTACATAGTTACTTCAGTCTATATTTAACAATGATATGGAAACAGATCAAATGCATGCACACACAAAAATAAGTAACGTTTTTAGTTGTCACATGAACAGTATACACACAAACTCACACAAATGAAGGAACCCACCCAAATGCACGCATCTGAGTGCATTCACATTGCAGCTCCAGACACCTTTCTGTCCATATCGTAGCACTGTTTCATCCATGTCTGCTTATGGCAGGCCAAAAGAAAGTGTTTGAGTTGGCTTGTGTGCTGACAAGTAAATCTGTTTGTATAACTCTGTGTGTTAGCAGTCTGACGACCACAGATAAGCTGGCAGTTATCTTATCACGCCGAGCCAACCTATCCTAGAACCTCACAAGGTGTCACAGTGTGCTAGCTTTTCCCGGAGCATCCCGTCATTTTCATGTCAATTTCACACCATTTTTCCTGCCTCTCAGTCTCTGCCCTCATTCCCCTTTCCCCATCTATCCCTCCATTTCCTGATACTCTTGTTTTCATAGGCAGTTGAGCTAATTTTTGTTGCGTTCTCCTTTTTAATTCTCTTTTCATTCTCTTTTTCTCCCTGTTGGCAAGAAACACTAATGGTCTTTTTTGGATCTCTATTTCTTGTTTTTCTCCTTATCGCTCATCTATCTCCCTCTCTCACCACACCTTCAGTTATTTCTCCTTGTTCCTCAGATTACATTTTTTAGTCAGCTAGGCAGCCCAGCCCTTAACCCTCAGCTGTGTAATCCTGCTGAGTATTTTGTTGTATTTATTATAGTGAGGTGTTGATTTATATCTAACAACTCCAATTGTAAGGTTTGAATTATGGCTTTCCAATGAAAACATTCAAACTATACATTCCACCATGTAGCACTGGGTAAGAAGGTGATCTAATCAATTCAGTCCAAGGACATGTTTTCTAGTTTAGCAAAACTACCTCCTGTTTTTTATGCTGTTTCTCTAAATACCATTGAAAAGAAAAGGTGAATTCTAACTTTCCTTTTCTCAGTACAGTGCGCCCTCACGCATTCGCGCATCAACGCTCGCGACTTCACCTCAACGCGGAGTTTTCGTAGGCATTCACGTGATACTGTACGCACATTCTATTGACTGACGGAATACGGAAGTGCGCTTGGTTCAGTGAGTCTTACGTGAGGACTTACATGAGACACAAAAGTGCTTTAAAAAGTCAATAACAGTGTGGGAAAAGGTAATACAGACAGAATAATGTTTAATATTAGTATGGGGAGGGTCATATACGTTTAAATTACCGTAAATAATAAGATACATAGTTTGTCACTATCTTGCGGAATTCGTGAATTGCATGTGGTTCCTGGAAAGCATTAACTGCAAAGAATGAGGGCGCACTGTACTTATCAACTTTTATTTTAGACCACTTTCAAAAACTTTCACCCAAACTATCACCTCCCCCAACTCGTCCCAGCTCCCACACTAAATACATAATATGTAGCCCTTTCAAACCCTTCCAGCATCACTACCTCACCCATTTATCTTTGCTTTCCATTAAATTTGAGCATAGTCTTAAAATGTCAACCACACTCCCCCTTTTATCCATTAAATTACAAGTTTCAATTCATTTTCCTGATACCACCTCCCCCTTTTCTCCTCCCACCCTTGTATTCCCATCTCAAACTTTTTCATATAGTGTCTATCAGTCTGCCTGAGAGGGAAAAAAAAAATCTTCTTTTTTCCCTGTTATCCTCCATTCCATCTTTTTCTTTACTGAATTCACATTTTGTGGTGCTTTGGTGGACAGATACAGTGACAGAAGTGTCTCATGGACATTCCTATTGGGTTTCCCTCTCCTTTTTTGGCTGAAGGTTTCATTACTTTTATAACCTATGCTGTATTCTGTTTTTCGTTATGTATCATGTCTTTCCTTTATTACTGTTAACATTTTGCAACTAGTGTTAATGTGATTAGCAGAAAAATCCATCATAAGACATTTAAAAAATCAAACATAACTATGACATGACTAGAAAACTTATTGAAAATAATCACTTAAAATGTTTGAAGCCTTTTACATTATTTAATATAGTTGATTCACAGCACAGAACATTATTCAGACAGAAACCTGAGGTTATGGGATGAAATTTAAAATACATTTTATATTATCAAGTCAGTCAGTTGTGGCTTGACAGTTTCATCGACATTTACATTGCTCCACTGACCTTCCAAAGATTTTTCAGATTCCGGGCTGGTTGAATTAAATTTACTCTATCAGAGTCAGTGATGAAGTTTGACCGGCATTTTCTAAGTTTTATTCTACCTATGTTTTTCACAGATTTCCTAGCAATTCATATCATCCTCTTCGGTTTCCATTTTTTTGCTTTTTAGACAGAACTTTAGCAAACCACATGCCTTAATGTTACTATTTTGTGAAAACATTAACATTTTGAGACTTGTAATTGGCCTACAGCCATATTTTCTTTACTAGTGTAAAACTAAAAGTTTTTATCATCATATGATTACCAATACAGAAGCTAAAATATCTGCTGTAATAAAGCTACTATTCCTTCCTCTAATCATTCCTCTTACTATCCTCTTACCATTAGAAATTGTGATTCATCAAAAGTGAACATGGTGGCTTACCAACATTAAATCAGGTCACATGTGTGTATCTCTCCTGTAACAACTGCAAGTAATTGGGTAACGTCTTTAGCGGCTGTTGACCCCTCCTCATAACCTCTTTTTAAGAGTCATAGCGGGATGGGTCTGTAAGCCGTTTTGTTCCTGTTTGTGTAACTTTCTATCTGTGTGAGAAAAAAAGCAACACACATAGGAAATTAAGAACAATATTTACCCAGACTTCATATCTATGAAATATGACCCACTTTAACTTGAGCATGACCATAGTTAACCAAGTGGTCTAAGTAATGGTCTTTCCAGCTATAACCAGAATGTCTGAGTAATGACCACTGAGAACACTGAGGTGATGGATATGCAAAGAAACAAAAACATTCACACCTGTTTTGAAACATAATAATGTGATGCTTTATTATGTATTCATTATTGCTAATTTTTAACATTGTACATTCAACAATGCCAAAGAAATACACATTGATTTAAAATAATATCAGAAGCAATTTATATTACTTTATTATTAATGCAATTAATTGAAAAGAGCACATTGTTACTCAGAAGGTGTACAGTGCTCCCTAGGTGTTTGTGGTTAATGCGTTCCAGAAACCACACACAATTGAGGAATCAGCGATCGGGATCACAATATATTTACCTTATTATTTAGGGTAATTTAAATGTTTATGAACCCTCCCCATACTTTGATAAAACCTCCTTCTATCTGTAATACTTTTTCCCACACTCTTATCGATTGCACACTTCCGGATGCCGTAAGCCAATAGAATGCACGTATGGTATCACGTGACTGCCTACTAAAAATCCGCAATGAGGTGGAGTCGCAATTGTTGATGCGTGAATTAGCGAGGTCACACTGTAGTTTGAATATGCTACTTTATTATGTCATACCTTGTAGTAACAGGTAAACACACTGAAAAAAATACTGTAAATTTACATTAAATCAACAGTACTGTGCTTTATTAACTCCATTATGTCACATGTCATTTGATGAAGTCTAAGAGAAGTAGATATACAATTATAATAGTACTACCATACTTTACAATAGTGTACTTCAAGTACAGCAGCGGATCTTGGTTGATTTACCTTTACGAAAAGGTAAATCAACCAAAACAGTCTTCAACTTTAGAGAAAGGTACTTGTCCAACAGCTTCTTCCAAATTTATCTTCCCAACTAAGGATGAGCTCTACTACTATGGAAGAGGGTTGCTTTGTACAGACAGTACAGCTTGATGCCACATCAAACTAGATGGAGATGTTTATATTTTACACGTCACACTTTTTTATATAACATGACCCAAGAATATTATCCTAATCTCTGGAAGTGTTTTCTTTTTTTAATCATTGTCTGCAATCATCTCAATAAACAACAGTAGAAACGGGTCTTTGATACAGTACAGTATGATAGAGGAAGACCCCACCATTTAACATAGAAAATACAGAGAGAATAGGATTGAAGATTCTGATACAGTGATGTCAGAGCAAAATCACAAAGCAGATTAACTTCTGACATTGTCCAATCACTGCCTTTTTTTCTTACTTCCATATTTTTTCATTGTTTTTTTTTTAAAACTCCAATGTAAACTGACTGTACATCAACAATGAAACCTGTTGTAAATCATAGGTTTCTTGTATTTATTCTAAATTAGAGGTCGTTGTGTGCTTCTAATCTTGGTGTTGCGACTTTATATTTTGGGATTCAGTCATTATCTTGATGGCATTTCAAGGTAGATAGCTATTCATTTGAACAAGTAAATGGGGTGAGGATGGGACTACTAATAGACAGTACTGGGTCTTTAGCGTAAACACTTCAATTTAACAGATTGTCATCTCACCCTTCCCTGCTCCTGCTAAGCATCTTGCTACTTTGTTCTCTTTGGGTGTCAGCATCATTACTATCCCTTAATATTCTAAAAGTCTTCTGTTGGATTCATGCTCAGTTGGGATGAATGTAATTTATTTATTTTCTTTGACTCACTAGGCTGGTCAATGTATTCTGCCAATAAATTGACATGCAACACTGTTGTTGGTCTCTTTCCCTCTATGTTGTTCTTCGTCTTCACTGTCTTAATCTGATCCCCCTCGTTTGCTAATAATAGACTTGACTTTCAAAAAAGAGACAAAGAAAAAGAAACAGAAATAGAGAAGTTGGGACTCTTCGCTGGTTTAATTTGCTTGTTAATTTCAGCTGATACCACAACTCTTTTCAGCCTAATTTATTCTTCGTGGTACCTCTGCAAGGACAGCTTTTAATGTAGCATTTTAGTATTGGTTTGTTTTTGATGGTGATATAGTACATAGTACTATCTCATAGTAAAGTGTACGTTACATAGTACTGTACAGTTTACTCATTGGTGGCTCACTGGTAGCATAGTAAGCTCTTTTACACAGATCGCACATGAATGCTGCAAATTCTCTACAAATGTTTTGACTTTGCCTTACAGCATCTTTTAATGCCTTTATTGTGTTCTTACGAAATGTTGGCGCAAACCAAATATATTCTAGTCCACCCTTGAACAGATTCTGTACTAGGGGCTTTAAATTTAAGATGAACTTATTAGGTAAGAGTCTGAGAGAAAAACAACAACAAAACATTTGGGTTATATTGCCTTGTGTGAAACTTTTCATTTCGATGCTGTGTGAGAACAACATTGTATTACATTTTGCAACTTTGGAGAATGTAAAAAGAAGTGAAGAATATGGGACAGTGAAGGATATGATTTGATCCCATATCTATGAGCTTGTTGATGCTGAAGTAGACAAAACAGACAAATGCAATCCCCCTAAATGCAATCCTATGTAGCCTGTGGCTACTGGGTATTTCCTATTTTGCTTAAATTCTCTTTTACTGGAAAGAAATCACTATGGTGCGATGGAATCTGTTTGTGGAGTACATATAGCATTGGCAAACTCTGTATGTTCCTGTCATTAATCAAGCGTCACAATAAAATAATTTAAAAACCTTTTGATCATTTACTTTTGCAACTAAATGTACTGTAGTACTTAACATAATTGTAGATGAATACAAAAAAGAGGAAGCTGGTTTTATGTGGCTTAACATCTTTTAAATAATATAACAGCATCTGGAGTAATTATTTAACCTTGCATCACTGTTCAATGAAATTTTCACATTTTACTAACAGGCAGCTCATGCAATAAATTTTGGGTCCTTACGTGAGGTAAATATTTTTGACAGTCTGTGTCAACCTGAGACCTCAGCTCTACAACCAGTGTTTAAAGATTTTACCAGGACTTTGCTGCTTGCTAGAGTGAAAAATCCTCCATTTATGTATGTGACTACAGAATTAGGGTGATGTGTAATGGGGTGTTGAAAAGACTCATAAGTGTGTAATTATCTCAGCCTCTCCTGTCACTGATCACATTCACATTTCATCTGTTTTCACCCATCATTTTGTAGCAGCTTCTTTTTTTAGATTGCGTAAATTATTTTTCTTTCTCTTTCTTGTTATCTTTCTTTATGTCTGTATACCATGCATTCACTCTCTACATCAAAGAATTAGATATTGTCCCTGCTAACACCGTAAACCTGGAGCAAAGGGATTTATTTCTGCTGATTTGTTTGTTTGTCTTGTTGTTCATTTTTTTGTTCATTTTTTTGCGTTTTTATATTGTGTTGATTCATATTTGTGTATTATTAGTTGCTGTGAAACCTTGTGTCCTCTGGAGAGTTGAAGAACTGCTGAATTGGAAAACTTACCTGGTGTGTGTGTGTGTGTGTGTGTGTGTGTGTGTGTGTGTGTGTGTGTGTGTGTGTGTGTGTGTGTGTGTGTGTGTGTGTGTGTGTGTGTGTGTGTGTGTGTGTGTGTGTGTGTGTGTGTGTGTGTGTGTGTGTGTGTGTGTGTGTGTGCGTGCGTGCGAGCGTGCGTGCGTGCGTGGATGCGTGTGTGCATGCATGTGTGTGCATGGACGTGTACATGAAAACTTCCACTGTTAGCCTGTTTTTGGAAGGTCAACGAACATAAAACCAGGCACCAGCTATATTTACAGAATGCCACTGTTTTTATAAAAGCAATAAAGGTTCTGTGTCAGACATCTCTACAGAGTTGATAGAGTTGCATCTGTTACCCTCATAAACCTGAACATCACATTTTTGGTTTTGGGACGATAATACATTACTTATTTCTGCATAACTGGGGCCACAGAGACAAAAAAGAAAGAGAGGGAGAGAGAGATTTGATTTTTAAAATCACGTTTATTCATAAAGTCAATATTACAATATAGTCACTTTGACACAAAAACCAAGAAATGTTCACGCAACCAGGAACTCACACTTCAAAAACACATTATTTGAAATGTATAAGCAAAATATACTTGAATTAACCCAAACACTGACTGAACACAAGTTCTTCACTTAACACGGAACATAAGATACCTTTGACACACCATAGGTTCGTTAAAGTGTCTAAATCATTCATGGTTCTGAAATACTTAAAATTGATTCTGATTCTTCTTAAAATGGCTTCTGCACTGCAGTCAGACAAACCTTCAACCTTTTTCCTCCTGCTTAGATAAATTGCCATTCTTGCTTGGCCTAGAAGAAAGTTTAGAATCTGCTCATCTTTTTCTTGATTTTTCCTATGTTTCAAACCAATAATGTACACCTGCCTGTCGAAAACATGGCCGAATGACAGAAAGATACTCTCCAAAACAATTGAGTTGATTTTTAAAATCACGTTTATTCATAAAGTCAAATTACAAGATAATCATTCATTCATTAATTTTATTAACCGCTTCATCCACCTGCGCAGGTCACGGGAATCTCCATGGAAAAATCACTGCAGTCAAGTGGAAAAGATGCACTTAAGCCCCAGAAAACACATTTATGGTCATAACTCAAGAAATCATGCTTGTCATTATGACATAATATCGCACAAATGTCTGATAGGATAAAGTGGTGATATTTCATTTTTAAAAAAGTCAAAGGACAGCTTCTCTGTGACATCATAATGTTTTATAAAGACACTTTTCTTGCCATTATTCTAACCATAACTCAGGGTAGCTTGTGGCCATATTTCATTTTTGGTCAGATACTGAATAGGTGACAATACCCCATCGTAGTGCAAACCGTGAAACTTGATGGTCTAAGTCATCTACAATGTCTGGACGGACTTTCAGACTGCAATTTTACTGTTATTTAAATTTAATTTGAGCTTGTTTGTACTCCAAGTGGAGAGGCCGGTGGGCAAGCTGCCCTTTTCGAAAAATGGAAAACAGTCTTTCAGCCATTGATGTCCCAAGATAAACTAAGATTTACTATTAATGAAAACTGCAACACACAAATAAATGAAGAAGAAAACAAGAAAAAAAAAAGTTGTTGTTTTTATTTATTTATTTATTTATTTATTTATTTATTTATTTATTTACTTTAGTGTGAGAGGGATGTGGGCTACATCTTAAACTGTGTTTTTTTCAGTGTTCACTGGTATTAATCTGAAATTAGAGTATTTAAACCTCCCACAAATATTTTTTTGTGTCCCTTTACAGTAAGACTAATTGGAACAAATATAAATGACATATGTTCTATTTGACTGCAGGTTTATTCACTTGTTTAATGAGTTCTTACATTCACATTTAAACTTCTAGCTCCATGTTTTTACATGCATTCTCAGGCTTGGCATCATCCTGTTTTAATTTATACACTGCATAAGTTAAACATGTTTATCTTCTTTCTGAAAGATATAGATGCATACTGTATGCAAAGTACAGCAAAAGACACACAGGGATTGTATTAAGTTCTTTCATCATTCATAGATAGATAGATAGATACTTTATTAATCCCGGAGGAAATTGTATAATGATAATATTTTTTGTGTAAAGCTAACAAAGCCTATCAAAATATAACGTCCACAACATGGAACATTGCTGTATAAGTATCTCTGATTGGTCTTTGGCCAGCACACCCACTCTACCATCTACTATTCCTCTTTCCCGTTCATGGGAGCAAATGTATCAAATGCAAAAAAATACTGAATATACATTTCTCTGTGCGTTATAATACTGATCAGTCCAGTGCCATCATATTGTAATTTTGAGTAATTTCATTCTTATTATACAGTATATGTATTATATAATGCCCATACATTATATAAAACACCTCTGTTTCAAACCTTCTGCATACATTTGTGGCTAAGAACATGACATGGCAGCACAGAAGCGCAGTGGGTAGCGCTGTCGCCGCACAGCAAGGCGGTTCCGGGTTTGAGTCCCACTCTGCGGAGTTTGCATGTTCTCCCCGTGTCTGCGAGGGTTCTCTCTGGTTTCTCCGGCTTCCTGCCACCTCCAAAAACATACGCTTCAGGTGAATTGGCCGTTCCAAATTGCCCATAGGTGTGAGTGTGTGCGTCGGTTTTTTCTTTCTCTGTGTGTGGCTCCTCGGTGCACCAGCCCGGAGTTTGCAACGCCTCACACCCTTGGTCAGCTGGGTTAGGCTTGAGCTCCCCGTGACCCGCGCAAGCGGATGAAGCGGTTAGAGAAAATGAATTAATGAATGAACATGATGACATCATAGTTGGCCTTCAATATATGTGCCTAGCCTATGTTCATAGTAGGTGTGTGGAGTACAGCAGCAATTCTCCTGATCAATCCTCTGCAGTGATGTTTTTGTGTGGGTGTTAATCAGAAAAGTAATTTCCTCAGATAGGTGGCATTTTAGTGAAAATGTCAGATTGGATCAATGCATCACTTGTCTGCATTGTCAACCTCCCGATGTTGGCCCATCTGATGTACCCTTTAAATAGATAGGCTCAGATTTATGCTGGAGCAGTCACTTTTTATTGTGTAAAAAATTATGGTTTGTCTTGAAAATGAAAATGACAATGACTATGCACCAACTCTCTCCAGGCAGGAGCAAGAGCCCATAAATTAAGAAATTAATATAAGGAATTAAGAATGGTCTATTTTTGAGCATGAACCATTGCATAACAGAAGTACACTTTGCAATCTATTTACACATGTGTTCATGTGATAGCGGTAAACCTCTCTCCATCTTTGCATCGAGGATACCTCTTTCATACACGATCAGGATGATGCTACCAACTGATTGGTTCACCTCAAGACTAGCACGTGTACTTCATAAATAAAAGGCATTTCAGAATATGTACATGTTCATCAAAAATCAACAAAGGCGTTCAATTAAAACATTAAATATATTGGGGGTTTTTTTTTCAGAAACAAAACTGCAAATAATTTCTTCCTGTTTTGTTGATGTTCGCAATCTTTTTTTTTTTTATAAATCAGTATCCATTCAGTGGAAAGAAATGGAAAAATGAGAGGCGTCTGAAGATACACCAGTCAAGGATGAAGTGCTTGCAACCTGATAGTTTTATGCAACACACAAGGCAACCTGGTCATAGGAGAGGCTGGGGCAGGACACAAACCACAGTCCCCAGAATGTCCAGGCACATGATGATGAGGGGGGCAGAAGCAGCATCGCTGGTCTAACAGAGGCGGCAAGGTGCCAGAGCGAGAGGGAAGTCACTCAGGACATCAAGCAGCCTGGTCAGAACACTTGTGCAGGAGACATTCGGAGAGAATGAGTGAACTGGCCAACTGCAGCTGCAAGGAAAGATTGGACATGTTTGATCACAATGTTGACCAGGTGCTGGAAGCGGTTAGCCCAGGAGACGTGGGAAAGAACCTTAAAGCCATGACTTCGATTATCTGGAGCATGGGCGCTGATCGCTTTGGAAAGAAAGAACTGAAAGGCAGAGTAAACATCCAGCCTCAGGAAAACAGATGCCTGAAGGAGATAGCAATCCTTTGAGGGGATCTGCGGAGGCTCAAGAAGGCCTTTCGCGAAACGACAGCAGATGAGTGACCAGCCATCCCGGAAATTTGAGACAGCTTGAAGGAGCGCATTAAGACCTCGCACCGAGCAGAGTGTCATTGCAGGGACAGGAATCGGAGGTTGAAGGAAAGGGAAAACTTCACTAAGAACCCACTTAAGTACCTGTCGAAACTCCTGGGAGACAAAAGATCAGGGAAGTTGAAAGCAACCAAGGAAGAGGTGGAGGAAGACCTTCATCAGGTCCACAGTGATCCCAGAAGAGAGGACAGTTTAGAGGAGATGGAGAGGCTCATAAAACCAGTTGAACCAATTATCCCCTTTAAGGCAGAGGAACCAACCTGGCAAAAAGTCAACAGCTTTCTCAGAAAGACCAGTGGAAGGTCAGCCCCAGGGCCAAACAACATCCATTACAAGGTTTACAAGAAATGCAAAACACTCAGGAAACATCTCTGGAAGCTACTGGCAGTGGCATGGAAGAAGAACTTCCCCGCTGTTGACTGGTTGTTTCCTAAGGGGTGCTTCATCTCTAAGCAATTCCGTACCACCTCACTTCTCAATGTGGAAGCTAAGATCTTCCTGGGGATTCTGGCGAATAGGTTAACCACCTTCATGTAGGACAACATGTACATGGACACTTCAGTCCAAAAAGGTGGCATTCCAGGTGTGTCTGGCTGCCTTGAGCACACCAGCATTATCTCCAAGATCACTTAAGATGCAAAGAGGGACAATGGTGACCTGGCAGTTCTGTGGCTCGACCTCACAAATGCTAATGGAACAATACCCCACAAGTTAGTGGAGTTGACTCTGAAGATCTACCATATCCTTTAGTGTACTTCCAGACGCTCTTGCAGCACTACTTTGACAGGTTCAACATGCATTTCACCTGCAGAGAATTTGCCACTGATTGGCAGAGACTAGAGGTGGGGATTGTCACTGGCTGCATAATTTCAGTGATTCTGTTTTCCGCAGCGATGGACCTTTTTGTCAAGACAGTAAATAAGTTGCATTGAGGTGCAGAACTTGCAAGATGTTGCCCATCAGAGCACCATCACAACAAGGTCAATGCCAGAAGGAAGATGGATTTTGGAGGATTTGATTTTGGAGCATGGATGCTTCAGCCATTTCATCAGGGTAGGAGAAAGTGCAGTAAGAGGAGGGAAAAGCAAAGGGGTCCTGGCCACGGCAAGCGACTGGGAGATGCCGGCCGACCTCAAGAAACAGCTGAAATTCCCAGAGGAGATAGCCCACACTAGCCTGAGACCAGATATAATCTTGTGGTCTAAAGGTACCAAACAGGTGGTGTTGATTGAATTAACAGTGTCCTGGGAAGAGAGAATAGAGAATGCATATGAGCGCAAGCTCAAGAAATATCAAGACCTCATCCTTTAAACCCAGCAAAAGGGATGGAAGGCTTGGAACCTGCTAGTGGAGGTGGGATGCAGGGGATTTGCTGGACGGTCACTATGGAGAGCTGTCGCACTGCTGGGGATTGAAAGAATGGCTAGGAAGCGGCTGGTGGCCAACATCACTCAGCGGGCAGATGGAGCATCACGGTGAGTCTGGATCCAAAGAAAGTGGCGGTGGCAGACAACAACTACTGAAGGACCAAAGAGATAGAGTTGGGTGGTGTTCAGCAGGGATTGAGCCAGGACACTGGATTCTGCTGTTGAGCCCCTCCGAGGTGTCATGGACCTAAATCAAAAAAACACCAGTGAAGGGAAGTGCCCATTTAATAACCTGCTAAAACCACCAAACTCCTATCGAGTTGAGGTATGCGGTCAAGCCTAGCCTTGGATCAGGGAGGAGAACGCCCCTGCCCCTGCCAGTCCCGTCGGTGCCTTGAGAGAAGGAGAGATGGAGAGAGCAATGCCACTGGCTCACAGTATGGCGCAGGAGCGAGTACCTGCAGTTATCGTATTTTGCATATACTCTTCAGTGAATACTGATTTTCAATTTTTTCTTAAGTATTCAATTTTTTCTTAATTACATTTGGCCTCTTGCTGTTAAAGCTTCTAGAGCTGTGAAAGTCCTAACCTGTTGAGCTTGTGTAGTTTTGTGTGTGTGTGTTTCCATGAGTGTCTGGTTGTCATGGTAAGTAGCTTGTACTACTCTCAGCTGTCCCTGTCTGCAGACTGATGGGCAGGTGGGGTGAATGGCAACCAGATGAAGATGAAGGAAAGGAATTAATTGACAGGAAAAGTTGCAGTCAATGTCTATGTGGTGTATAGATGTAACATTTTCAGACACTGCTAGGATGTATGGCTAAAATAGTTATATTTCAAAATAAAAACTGTAATTTGTGCATTTTTTATAGCATGTGTTGATACCAAAACAATCTGACGAATCAGATATATTCAGTTTTACAAATCCCTCAGGGTTTTTTATTTATTTATTTTTTTTAAGATTCTAGCATGATATAATTCCTTTCACCAACACAATTTCAAATCTCTGCAAAAATAATTTCTCACTAAGCTGAAAGGTTGGGGTGACAGACACTACAGTATCTGAACAGATAAGCTGTGAATAGTAACACTGGCAAACCCAGACTCCCTGATGATTTTTATTCTCAAACAGAATGTAACAGTCTGAACTCAAATCCTTCACTGCAGTCTCTGTGGATAGATTGACTAATTCTGGCTTGTTTCGGCAGGGTGAAGAGGAGGATCTTGCTGGCATTTTGTCCTGTCCAAGGTAAGCTCAATTCTGAATGTGCTGTACATGTATTTGAATAAAAAGCTCACATGGTTTACCACTTTTCATCACCTATCAAATTTAGGCTTAATGCTATTTTTATGTAATCTGCGCTGAGTGACTTTGACAAACTGGAAGTCTTCAAGCTCATTTCATTTTTATTTATTTTTTGTTCTAATAAACAGGAGTGTGGCTCTTCTAATTTGGTTTTCTACTCGATATGAATGCAAGTGAATCTACATTATGTTAAAATATTGTTCCAAGAATCAGTGAAATTTACGATTGTTTCAGTACTGAGCACTGTGCACGAAATAAAATAATCAATATGAAATTGTGTGAAAGGTCACAGGAATATTGCTGCAGCTATTTTAGAATACAGTATGAGACAACAACGCAGATTGCATTCTTTTCAATTTAAGAATATTGATGAAAAAATAAGTTTCAACTCCCTAAGATGCCCAAATCACTCACAGAGAACCTTTTACATGCCTGTGTGGTGGACTCTACTTCAGTGTCAATGGCATGTCTTTGACTGTATCTGGTTGCTGTGGTGACATGCGTGTGTCAGCAGTAGAGTGTGTGATGTGTGTTTGTGTGAGTGTGTGAGTGGCAGCGGGCGTTGAAAGGATTTGGCGGAACAGGATAAAGTTCCTCTCTCCAGAAGTGCCAGCGTCATTCATTCACACACGCGCACGCACATCAACAGTCAGATACAGAAATGGCAGTAAAATATGGGCATGCAGACTCGTACAGTATCGCGGGGGTGCCCGCAGATGTTCAAGCACACAGACACACACACACATACACACAGACACGCACACTTGTGCAGGAAATACGTAGACGGAGTGGACACACACGTAGACAGATATTTAGATTCCATGCAGGCCGCTTCTCATGCCATTCATACTGACAGCTCAGGACTATAAGGTTACATACAAGGAGGCTCTGCAGCACTGCTTTGTACGCTACATGTGCGCAATATTTTATTTGGTCAGACCTGAAGCTACAGTTTAAGGCCACCCATTTAAATCTGAATGGAAAAGCTTAAGTCCAATTTTGATTTTTTTTTTACGTACTTGAATGATGGCTGATATTTACATGTGGAATAAGTAAATGCAAATTTTTGCTCATTCAGCAGCTGCAACAAAGAAAATGGAGGTTAAGGGGCTTGCCAAAGGGTAGCTTGACTGAAATCAATAAAGGCGGGGAGAGAAACCCTCATTTGCCTCTCCCCGACAAATTTCCCCCTCTGCCAGTCTGGGGATTTGAACCGAGGACATAACCCTGCAGAACTGTTCATTTAGTGCCAGCAATCAGGTTTAATGCAACCTAATTACACTGGGCTCTGCTTTTACTGTATCTGTAATTGAGTTCAAGTTTCAGAATGTAGTCTTCCCATTGGGACATTTGGCTTGTGCCACAATATACATCGTGATGGATAATCATGACTAACCTGTAAGACAAATCCAGTAAAATTGAAGAATTCTCTATCTGCTGTTCTACCTTCTTGATGAAAGTTTGTATGATTTTTCTCAGACTTTGTGGATGTGAGGTCGTGCAGTGCTGAGGGTAAAGTAGTGTGGATGATCAGTCAAGTAGCGACATTAGAGAACAAAGAGTCATACCGTTCTGAAAAGGCTTGTTTTGCCAAAAGCTACACAGTTATTTGAATTAGATAAAGAAAACAAGTTGGGAGACAGATATGATTCTGGGTCTGTTATTTTCTTCTTTTTAGACAAGCATTTTTGAGTATATCAACAGTGTTCTCGTTTGTGTGCGTCCTTGCGTCTTTGACGTACATTTTTTGACAGGAATGCATGATCATCAGACAACATGCGCCCCTGGGACACAAGCTTTAGATACTTACAATTAAAAAAAACGAATGCTATCTTTTTCTGCGATATAATATTGGGAAAAATGCACTTCCATTCAACAAAAATATTCACAATTTATCAATTTCTCCATTTTAATGTCGAACCTGAAAATCACATAAGTTTCTCATCACGAGACTCATCTGCTTGATTCAGCCTTATTAAAATTGACCAGTGGCGCAGTGGGTAGCGCTGTTGCCGCACAGCAAGGCGGTTACAGGTTTGCGTCCCGCTCTGTGCGGAGTTTGCATGTTCTTCCCGTGTCTGCTTGGGTTCTCTCCGGGTTCTCCGGCTTCCTCCAACCTCCAAAAACATGCACTTCAGGTTAATTGGCCGGTTCCAAATGGACCATAGTTGTGAGTGTATGCGTGTGTGTTTGTCTGTGTGTCTCTGTGGCTCCGCAGCGCACTGGCATTGCGCCAGGAGTTTCCGTGGCCTCACGCCCTCAGTCAGCTGGGATAGACGGATGAAGCGGTTGTGACAATGAAGAATGAATGAATCAAATCGACCAAACGCCAACATGGCGCCTGCTCATTTTACACGTTGCAGTGAGAGAGTGATGAGTTAGTCTCAAATTATCACCATGCTTCCGGAAAAGATGCAAAAGTTGGAGAAAACCCAAGTGACAATTAATGCTTTCCTGGATAAAAAAAACAAAAGTTAATGAAAAGAAAGAGACCGATATTGCTGTGGACAGTACGGATGAAGATACTTTCCACTTCAAAGAAGACAATGGGTTATATATAAATACCACAAAAACATGCTTTACAAAATTAAAAATTATTATGCCAGATAGTTCTCAGATTGTTTCTGAAGATGGCAGAGAGACAACAAACTACCAAATAAATGGATTGGAGACAATTTGGATTTCAGGCAGTAGTCAAGACAACAAATGAATATTCTACTATGAAATGTCAAAATAGATTTTCCTGGAGCTATAAAAAACTAATATTGATTTGTTAAAAGCAAGTGTCAGCTAGTCCAACTTTTCGTTCTCTTCGTGACATTTGCTTTATATACTTTACAAAGACCGTACAAATTGTCTTTTGGCTAATATTAATGATCTTTTTCACTTTATTTTGGTTGCCATGCTCAGGTTGGCAAATCAACAAATAATTGAAAAATTCAAAGTGACACAGTGAACGATCAATAAGTCATCCTTTCAAAGTCACCTGCTGAAATCTCTGATTTGCCCTTTATGGATGTAGAGTTACAGTACCTTCTGAGAGAAGGAAGTCTACAAGAGAAAGATGCATTTCTTGATGTTCATGTCACTGAATCCATTTGATTGAATATTCCTTGATGTTTTGGCAGCTCTGAACTCAAGACAAGTGATGTAGAATGTGTCACCTTATGCAGCCTCCTCTCAGAATGAGTAATTGAAAAGATTAATCCACAGGCATGGATTTAACCTCATACTTATCCAAAGGACTTGCACAGAAGCATTGAGGTGGTGCATGATTGAGATTATACATTAAGATGACCACCTTTCTTTCAGTTTTTTTCTGTCTGCCAACAGCAATTGGTGCAATTGGCATGCAGGTCTTCAGATTGCTTTGTAGACCCCACTCATATCATTTACACTTGCACGAGCACCTGCACCGCCTGCCCGCAAGTGTTACTGTGTGGGGGGTCGCAAGTAATATGAGACTGTGTGTTTTGATCCCTCTGGGTCGGTTTGTTGCCCGAAACACCTTTGCAAACACAGTATGCACACTTATTTAGATCAACATTGCTTGTTCAGCCCATGATGATTTAAATGGTGATGAAGTAAGTACAATTTGTCACAAAAAGACTTTTGTTATCTAATTATCTAATTTCTTTAATTTTACCCACAGCGTTTTTTATCAGATATTTTTTAAATGTTATTAGACTTCCAAACATGGAGTTGCTGATGTCTTTTTTTGTCTTAATATAATTAACTTATTCTGAGAAAAGAATAAAAGAGAGCTAGATTTGGGGTTATGATAATTTGTAATTTAACCACAATGAATTTAAATGTATCTCAGAGAATTAATTTCAATGAACAGTAAGACAAGAACTGACTCATGTTGCCCCAACATTGCAGACAGCACGTCATTATGCGTGGCTTTTCTGGACAGCACAGATGTAGCCTGTTCACATTGATAAAGCAATTTTATGATCAGCGTCAGTTGTCATCTCTATGACCTAGAACCGCTGACAAAGAGTAAGCCAAGGAATTGCATTAACCCAGCCGTGTCCTGACCATGCTGACAAGATATTTTTGCATCTAGACACTGTTGCAGACAGCTCTGAAGACATATCCTGATAATGCTACTGTGTCTGCTCTGCGAGATAACATTCCCGACAAGTGAGCATGCTGTGGTCTTTAGCAGGGTTGAGCAAAGAATATTAAGGCAAGGAATAAAATCAAGGTAACAAGACATGAGTGCTGTGTGAGCCTGCCCGGCCTTGTCTCACTGACAAGATGCCGGATTTTCGGCGACAAGCCCCCTGCTACTCCACACCCATGTAGCGTAGCTAGGGTCACATTGACATCTGCAGCTTGAGGAAACTTGAGCCTATCTTTCCAGTAAACATTATGGGCATGTGTGTATGTGTGTGCCCATTGACAGGGATTAGTTAAGACTTGTAAGCTTGACTTCCAAAGATGGCCTCGTCAATGCATGTGTGCTCCAATGTCCAGGAGTATTTGTGTGTGTATTTGCCAGGCGGTGGGGGGTTAGGCTTGAATTGAAATGACAATGGAAAGGAATTTAAATGAGAGAAAAAAGGAGATCAGGGACGTTTGCAAGGAGGATGGAAGAGGCTTTGGCACCATTGTTATTCTTTTTCTTTGTCATTCTGCCTCTGTCTCTCTATAACAAATCCTTTCTATCTCTCCTCTTGGCTGCTACTTTTTTTTTTTTTTCAAAAATCACTCAGCTAGTCTTGATTTTATCCTTATCCTTCCTATTTACCACTGTGTCCTTCAACTATGTTCTTTATTGCTTGTTGTTTCCTACTATCAGTACTTAACAGGTTGGGAAGTCTGATCAATAGCTTTAATCTTGATCTTTTATCATGCATATCCCAGTATTCAACTAAATACCCATATTTTCCGTCATAACACAGTTTAGAGGGAAACCACCAAATATTTGTGCAGTGTGGAAATAGCTAGGTTCTACTTCACAAATGATGGGAAAAAGACACTGTGGCTTTTAGTGATTATAATGACACTTAACTATGGTTGGCATGTTTGAGGGGATATTTGACTACACAGGATTCAGACTAACTGGCATAAAAGAATGACTTAATTTAATGACTAGGAAAATATTAATGAAATATAGTAGACCATTCTATCCAATGGCATACAACAAACCTAACATTTATCTTCAATTTTCCTTTAGTTTTCTCCTAGTTTAAAATCTATTTCCTTATTAAGGCAGCCACAAACAGAAGTGGGTGTGGAGAACCAGTTCCAAGCTATCAAAGTATTGATGAGATGGCTGAAAGACAGACAAACTATTTAGGGATGGACTGATGAGAATTGGTCCCAAATAGTTTATCAGTACTTTAGTAATGATCCCTAACTAGCCATTACTAAAGTACTGATAAACTATTCCACAAACAATGTTGCTTATGGATATTATGAAGTGTTACCCCAGTTGAAGGCAAATTTAGTTGGCACCTTTTAATAGTTGTAGTTATTATAAAGGAAAGGGCAACATGTTTGTGTGGCAGCACTTTACAAAGCTAGGGGACAATGAACCAAAATACATTAAAAATAAGCCCTTACTATTCTCTATCTTTGGCGATTGTGCACAGTAACCTGAAGTCTCGTCAAAATATTTGCCAAGATTTCTGAGCATTTTTGTGGTTTTTCAACAAATGTAAGGAGAGTTTAACTGAAATCACCAAGTGTCAATTTTTAGATTAGATCACATTTATTAAAGAAAACATATAACTGACTGGATGTATTTCAGTTTTCCTCAATTCTGTCCCATCAGTCTCACTGTATCTTCGTGTGTCTCACTGTCTGTCTGTCAAATGTCCCTTTGTGTTATTACCCCAACAGTCTGTGGCCACATGTAGTCCAGTCGCTAATATAACCACTCTCAAAACAGGCACATTGATTTTTATCTCTCAGTGTCTCTCTGTCATATACACACATATGCATAGACATGCAAAAACACTTTCTCTCCCCATCTCCGTTTGTCTGCCCTCCAACCCCCCACCCCTTTGCGGCTCTAATTGCGATCAATTAGGAAACTTCAGAAGGCTGAAATAGGAGCTGTGACAAGGGGTATCCGCTGAGCTGGCAGGGAGAGAGGTAGGGAGTTGGAAAGAAAGAGAGAATGACAGAGAGAAAGAGAGAGAGAGAAGAGAGAGAGAGAGAGAGAGAGAGAGAGAGAGAGAGAGAGAGAGAGAGAGAGAGAGAGAGAGAGAGAGAGAGAGAGAGAGAGAGAGAGAGAGAGAGAGAGAGAGTGTGTGTCTGTGGGGGGGGTGCTCACATAGAAATGGAGAGAGTTTGGGAGGGGCAGGGGATAGAAATCCAAGTTGGTGTCAAGAGATGAGCTAATGGTAATAACATGATTGATGTGGCCACAGCAGCTGAAAGTCACATCATTTTTCATGAATGGTATTGATTCCTGACAGCGTCTTGTTAGCAATGAGGAGCAGCGAACAGAGCATTGGACTGACATAGAAAGGGTTTGCATTCCCATTGTAAATGCACTCGGTTACACTGTTGTAGGTTGCTTTAAAAAAAAGGTAAACATACCGACTCCATGAACAATTGATATACAGGTGACATAATAATTTATTTTTGTTTTTTGTTTTTCATTCTGTTGATCTCATGCTTTTCCATTCACCTTTTAAGTGACAGATGCATACTGAATATTGTAGGTACATGATGCATAATCTATGACAAGATTGTATGTGAAGGGCAGCAATGGACATGAAAGGTTAAAGGTTAAGGTCTCGCTTTTACTGAATGGATTGAGGACAGAAAGCAACAGCGTGTTAAAATCCCAAAATGTGGGTGCATTGGTAGATAAATTATATTACTTTTTTTTGTTTGTTTAATTGTGATAGATGATAGACATAAACTTTGAAAGTGTAGGACTTCCTTACTATGGTGGCTTTTATGACAAGAGACACATGATGATATACCAAAGAAATAGACAAAATGCACAACACAGTAAACACTTTTCTTTCAAAAATATCCAGTTATAGATTTAAAATGCATAAGCAAAATACCAACATCATTCTTGCCTGCAGGGGGCCCTTATCAGTAGCAGGGCTTGTATTACGCACCTTTTGTTGGTGTATGCTAGCTTGCCAAAAGTTCTGAAAGTTTTGCACATCGCTAACTGAGTAGTATTGATTGATCACAAAAGTGGTTGCTTTTAGTGCATTTCTAAATATTTTTAATTTCATATGCAGAAGCTGTGAATCTCATTCATGTAAAATGATGTTAAAGAATATTTTCTTACATCCTCAATTAATGAAAAGTGCATATTATTTTTTCGTTGGTGGATAAAGAAACTTTTCAATTTGATCTATAAAACTACAGTATAACTACGGTGGTATGGTGGTGTTTCCTCATGAACTTCTTTAATCTGCTCACTCCTGTTTTCTACACCTTAGCTGCAAACACACCAAATCTCACTGCCCTGTCTCTTTCTGTTTCTGTATGTCAACTTCCCTTGCAGAATTACATTTTTTAACACTACTAAAAAACAGAATACTTCACACTTTTTCACAACTTCCCAAAAGATGAACACCAGGTAAATGGGTCTATTTTTAATGATAATAATAATAATAATAATAATAATAATAATAATAATAATAATAATAATAATAATAATAATAATAATAATAATAATAATAATAATAATAATAATAATAATAATAATAATAATGATGATGATGATGATAACACATACACACACACTCACAGAAAATCTTTACTCCAGAGATAATATTCAAGAAAGAACAAGATGTGGTCTCAGCTGATGTTGTACACGTCCGCCAACTAGCAATGGTGTCAAAAACAGACGTGGACGAAGCGATGGCTAATGTCTCAAAAAACTCGAGGTACTCGTATATCAAGGTTCTACTGTTTTCAAACATAAATATATGTAAAAAATTACAGAACATAATTCTATGCAGTAGAACACAGTGAGCATGTCAAGGTTTAATGATAAGTATTTAGCTTCAAAGTCTGCCTGAGGTATGACAACATGTGTTTAAAAAGTTTAGGAAAATAGTGTATTAATAAGAAATGAGCAACATTAAGGTGTATGTTATAAATTGCTATAACACTAGCACATGTCTTGTAGCTGGGAGCGCACAGAAGCTTTCATAAAACACATGCATATTAAACATTTAAAAGGCAACAGATATTTTATATCATCCAACAGTAGATATCATCGTTTTGCACAAGCTATGTTTTCTTCATTTTTGCTTCTTGTGCATGCAGTGAGGATTAAACCTTTACCCTGAACTTATCCCTCCTTTGTTTGCATCTGTATAACAGGCTGTCCCCTGAAAGCAACATCCACATCATTGCTTGGTTATAGTCAAGTTGCCCACAAAAAGACTAATATTATAAATAGCATTGATATCCAGAAATGTTTCTTCACAGTGTGGTTTAAGTACTTCACACGTGCTGTTGCCTCAAGCATTCAAAAGCAAGAGCTGCTGAATGTTATGACCACATGATTTATATTACCTGACACAGAACTTGACTTGCAGATTAAAATGAAATTGTTTTAAATATATCTAATGATGACCTTTGCTGTGTTCGTGTCAGAAATTTGGGAATGTGTTCACAAATTTCAGTTTGTTTAGTTTTTTCTGCTTTTGTTCTACCAGAGGCTGAGATCCTCTGGTCTTATGTTCAGCTGGCTTTGCCTTGGAGCATAAAATACCCTTTTATCTTGTCACCCTAATGTGTGTGTGTGTGTGCATAACATGTACGTGTGTGTGCGGGCACATGTGTGTTTGTGTATGTGAGAGAGAGAGAGAGAGGGAGAGAGAGAGAGAGAAAGAGAGACAGAGAGAGAGAGAGAAACAAAAAGGGGAGATGTGAAGATCGATACAAAGCCGTCAGGAGGTCTGCTACTCCCAGAGAGAGAGAGAGGGAACAGGACACCCAGCAAAAAGTGGAAGAAAGGGAGGGGGAAAGAGAGAAAGAAATGAAAGGAAAGGAAAGGAAAGGAAAGGAAAGGAAAGGAAAGGAAAGGAAAAGAGGGGTGAGGGATGGATGGGCAGTAGAAAAGTAACAAGGAAGAGATAAATGGGGATAGGGATTGGGGAAGGGAAATAGATTGAAAAAATGAACAAATACAGAGGACAGGAAGAGTAAAGATGAAGAGAATAATTGCAGATGAAAATTAAATAAGAGGTGAGGAAAAAGGGCAAGTGGAGCTGTGTGTGGAACAGGGAGGACTACTGAAAACAGGTAATAAATTAGTTCCGGTTTGAGCCTTGCCATCACTGAAGTATTGATGAGCTCATTGACAAACAACCCTGCCATTGGTTTTTATAATGTTAATTCATTCTAACCTGGTTGGCATTTTCAGTAGTTGGTGCTAAATTGCATTGGCGGGGGATGTGAAGGGCAGTCTTCTCCATGTGACGAAAGCACAGATTTCAAATACCAAGTGTCAGTCCATTCTGTGCTGAACACTCCAGTCATAAGGACAGATGGGGGAGATGTTTCTGTTGGGGCTCTTCACAAAAATGAATGCAAATGCAGCACAAAGGTTGTTAAAATGCCACGAAACTCCAATAAACCTGATGTCAAATTTCCCATTTAATATATGCTGTGTGAGTTAAAAGTGGTGCATTCATTCCTATTAGCTTATATTGAAGTACGGAAGTTGATAATAAATAAAGTACACAACAGTAAACAACTGAGTCTGAAACAGTGGAACATAAGCCAGAACTGTTTCCCAAATGACCTTAATTCATACTCAACTTGTGGTTGCATTCATAAAACAGACCACATCGCATTATCGTTTCTAGGAGAGTGAGACTTCAATAGCTGACAAACGTAAGTATTTTACATGAAACAGAGCAAATTAATGCAATCTCTGAATATTACTCAAGTGCATTTGAGTGGGGAAATAGACTCAAAAGAAATCACCCCAGAGATCACACCCTGTTCCTTTATGGTCCATCAAAACATCAGGTGTCTTATTGAAGTGTATGCAGCCAACAGTTGAGTGCTCTGCCTTCTAAATACCTCTGGTGCAAATGTCAAATTTTCATGTTTTTATTTCCCAACTCAAATATCTAACAAAAGAAGCATAAACCTTGTGTGATACTTGTAATATTCCTCACAGTTGTGAGAGTTCATGTTCTCGTACGATTGGGTGACTCCGTTGGGATTTTAACCTCAAATTCTTGGTGGTGTTGCTGTCACACAAGTGCTTCTCCTTATAGCAACGCTAAAAACAAGGAGTATTTATAACATTCGTTTTGATGCATAATTCAGCGAATATAAACATCAAATGAGTCAAGGAGTGAAATGTTATCCCTGAAGATCCAAAAGCTTTGACACCCGTAATGAATATTTAAACCCCCATGACCTTCCCTGCATACGTCTGTAAATGATTTACTGTCCTTCCACTCACTTGTCTATTTTTATACCTTTTTTTGTCTTTTTACTCTTATTTCTCCTCTTTTTTTTTTACATCATTCTCTTTCTTCTTCACACACTTTTTTTCAGTTGCAGACTTGCTCACATTTTAAAATCCAGCTGAGAGCCTAGTAGCTACAGAAGAAAGAAACAAACTAAAAGAGAAGAAAAAAAAATCTTATCATGTGTCTTATCAGTGGATACCATCGACTGTAATTATCTATCCGTGGTGTATTTCAGCACCCAATGATTAAGCTTCATAATGGGCTCTGGGAATAGTATTATTTAATGCGAGGGAATAAGATGAGGAATAATACCCCATTATTACTAAATGTATTCAAGATGAAGAGTTTCAATTGTGACTTTTGTTATACTTGGGCCAATAACGACCTGGGTTTCTTAATGAAAGAAATGACTCTCAGGCATTGCAGTTCTTTTTTTTTTTTTTTTATGAATCCAAAAGAACAGACAATCTCATCCCCAGTAAATGCTTTATCTGGTTTGTGGCATGACTGGAAAATGAGGATTTTATGCTTTAATGTAGAATTACATTGAATGATTTTCTGATAATCAGTCGGTCACAACAGTTAATAAGAGTGCAGCAGAACAAAGAGGGAAACATAGTATTTTACACCTAATATGCTACATTTACAATACTTCTTTCTTCAGTCTTTGGACACCGTAAGTTGTAACAGTGATAATGCTGATCATAAAGAATGTTGTGTGTGGATTAATTATGCAACATTGGTGGTACATGACCTGAGGGACATTTGAGGACATCATCATTATCATCATCATCATTGTCATCATATTTTTATTTGGGCCAGGATTGTTCAAAACTGGAGGGCCAGAAATGTCAATCAAGGGTGTGCCAAGGCCTAAAAGCTGTTGTTATATTCTTAATTTGCCAGATGGTCTGGGACCCTCCATTCTTCCAATTGATTAACTTCCAGGGCAAAATGTCTGTTTGCATGCATCATTTACACCTACTCTATATGTATATCTCCTATACATTACTTTTAGGTTATCTAATATTAGAAACATCCAGTGATGAAGACTATTAGTCTCATTTATAACAGACTGTATTCTTTGCAACATGCATCTCTGTGTATAACTCAAGGTTAGGGCTCACAGGGGAGCAGAGCGATCGGGTTACACTAATGCATCACGGCTGCCGGAGGACACACATGCACACACCTCCTCACCCACTGTCTCACCCCATTCCTCTTTTGCTTTGTCTCACACACTCCCTTGTTAGCTTTTTCCCCTGAATGTGTAAACATCACAGCAGCCTTGTGCAATTTTCTCCTTGTATCTTGCAAACAGTCTGCTGTCTGTTGCTCAAACCAATCACTGTCTCCAAATATAAACTGAAACCACCTACAATCATTTAGAGCCTAACGGAGATAAACTGGCAGAGCAGTAAATTTCAATTCAAGTACCTTTTTATGAGCTATCCAGCATAAACTGACATAAAACTGATTGGTAGCAGGAAATTAAATTTTGGGAAAATGTTATTACAGAATATTCAATCATATTGCAGACATTATGTTCAGCTAAGTATACCAATTCGCACGTATGACAACTCACATGTATTTATTTCAATTAGACAGAAGCCATAAAACATTTGCAAAACGTCTGTATTGACACTGCGCGCAAAAATGCACCTTACTGGAAATCCTTCTACATCCTTATTATTGATAAATCACTTGTGAATATGGTTTAATTTTCCCAAATCCCACATTTGAGATAATTGAGCAGACTAAGATCTAGTTGAAATACGCATTTACCAAAGAACTGATTATGGGGTTGTTGACGATTGTTGCAACTACAGTAGTTATTGTTTAATCATTGTGGCATGTACAAATTGATGGAGCAAGTACCGAAAGCATTACAATCATTGTGGTACTGTTCACACGTAGTTCTAACAAAAGGATCACCAACATACTGCAAGTATAACTGGAACCTTTTGAGGCCAATCACCATTTAATTTGGGTGACAATAGCAAATAATCATTATTGAAGCCCTCGTAGACTGCATCTGCTTATGTTGCATTCACTCGACTCTAGCTTCTTTTCTTTTATGGGTCACACTGTGTAGAGATCTCCACTGTTCATTACATCATTCAAAGCCACAAGGATGTGCTTACAATTATGCTTATATCTAAGAAAAAAATGTAAAAGTCCACATCTATGGGTCCACCATCCAACTTTACCTTTACTACCAATTATATGAGTGCTGTTTTTTTTTAATCAATTAATTACTAGTAAGTATATGAAGAGGGCTAATTATCAATGGCTAATTATTGATTAATTCCTATTTCTGTGTCTCCTTTTGTTTGTTTGTATTTGGTTTGTGAGGGAAGTATGACACAACACTGAATGCCAAAGCTGACATAATCCACTCTCTTTCCAGTGTGTCATCATTTTGTATACTTTTATTCAAATAACAGATTACCCGTTGCTCTGCCATACTTAATCAACTGGTGTAGGTCACACAAATGAACAGTCATCGTCAGACCTATTCTGCCATGCCAGTGCATTTTGTTCACATAGATGTATAGATCTCTGCAGCGTTACTAACTCTGCAGGCTTCACCGAGGTGAAACACAGTAACAACCTTTCATTGCATTAAAATCCAATGTCTGGTCGAAATAAAAGCTCACTAGGCCTGCAATAAAAATGACGTCTGAATGGGGCTCATATCACAAGGCTAGCATTAACAGTTTTCCCCACATTCATGGGATATGAACCTACAGTATAACATCCAAATTGACAGAAATAAAAGTCTCCCTGGACAGATTAAAACTGTAAAAGACTACAGATTGAAATTTCCATTAAAGAACCGACCATTGACCTCCAACATTAAGAGAACACCATAGTGCAAGAGGGTCATTTTCTCTCAGAATGACAGTCTCTCCTTTACACACCTCTCTCTCTCTGTCTCTGTCTCTGTCTCTGTCTCTGTCTCTGTCTCTGTCTCTCTCTCTCTCTCTCTCTCTCTCTCTCTCTCTCTCTCTGTCTCTCTCTCTCTCTCTCTCTCTCTCTCTCTCTCTCTCTCTCTCTCTCTCTCTCTCCCAATCTCCTTGGTGTAGTGAGAGGGTCTTATTGTGTGAGTAAGAGGAAATGCAGACGCAGCGGAGGACAGGCCATCCATTGATCTGAGAATACACTCCTCTCCTGCTCTGCCTCTCTCTTTCTCTCTTAGCTATCCCACACCCAGCCCCTCACTTTCCACTGCACTCCACTCTGATACATATCGTTTTTTGTCTCCCTGTGATCCAAACACCCCTTCTTTCACCATATTATGATTATTCCCTCTGTAGATCTTTTTTTTTGTTACTCCTCCTTCTGTTTCTGCCTCTAGCCATGCTTTCTACAACCCCTGTTCTGTACACCTTGTACCAAATCTCTCTTTATTATTTCTACCTGCCAGAATTCGTCCATCCTCACTCAGTCCTATTTCCTTTACTTCGCTGCAGTTTCCCATCTCAAACGGCTTGTTGTGTTTTTTTTCTTTCCAACTCCCTCTGTCTTCCAGAATTTATGGTACTTTGTACATCCTGTTCATCTCTCTTAATTCACCCCTTCTCCTTCAATCCCTCTCTGGCTGCTTCCTGCTATTCTCACTCCACCTCTGTCTGTCTCCCCCCTTTATTTCTTAGCTCTAACACTTTCTTCATAACCCCGTGCCCCCCACTCCCTTCCTCTGTGCCCCGCCCCAACCCCTTCCTGCTGGACAGGCTTTTATATGAGCCATGTGGACCTCCCTAATGACATGTTGACCAGTTGTGTGTGTGTGTGTGTGTGTGTGTGTGTGCGTGTGTGTGTGTGTGTGCGTGCATGTGCGTGTGTGCAATGAAGGTGCTGACATGTGTATGTGTATTTGTGTGCACTTGAAGTGCTGACACGTGTGTGTTTGAGATGGAGGTGCTGACATTTCTGCTCACAGTGTGGTTCTCCTGCTGAAGTTGTGCCGATGGCCTCTTAGCTTTGAAGAGGTTAGTGAAGGGCGGAGGGGGATGACGGTGGGAACGGAGGGTCAGGGTAGAGCGTAAAAGTGCCGTTTACTGCAAATGGGAATAACAAGCTTTAACCTTTTCTGCTAGCATTTTTAAGTTTCAGAGGAAAATGTTTCTTGTTCTTTAACATTATGTTAGCTGTTGAGAATGCTGATTCATGTCTGTATGTGGGGCCAAATGAGATCTAGTTGTGCTTGGCTACTTCAGTAAGTGTCAGAAAAACTAGAGGGAAAGTTATCATCTGTAGTCAAAAGGAGGTCATTATCTCCACGCTGTATTTTTTTCATTATTTGAAAATGAGTTCAGTTGTCTGAGAGACGTTTCTTCTGGAAAGACAGGACAGCTCCTCCCAAGTCACACATAGGAGCACTTTTTTTATTTTTTTACCTTATAATTTGAGGTAATTTAGGTGTGATGTCATGTAAACAAGGACAGCCGTAATATAGATGGTCTGGTTTTCTGACTCTCACTGTGATAGCCTTTCTTTGCCAGGTACATGTCCTCCCGTCTGCTGAATTTAGTAAGTGCCGTAACACCAGGATTTTCTCAGAGAAATCTTCTTTGCATGTTAAAACCTGATGCTCATCAGAAGCTAGGCATTGTTGCTAATATTTACCGATTCATCTGCTATCAAAGCTGTGCAGGGTGCTGTCTGAATGGTAGCATCCAGCTGTGACTGTGTAGCCTGTGCTCGTACTTCTCTTCCTGTGGCTGCTGCAGCTGAGGGATGGTCTAGTTTAATAACTTCTCTCAGTGTGACAGACATGGCATCTATATACTCTTTTACTATTTCACAATCAGTAAGATAACTTTAATGTTTTGCTGTTGACCTGTTTGGATTGCTAAGTAGATCATCTTTATAGGTTAGGGGAAAAATAAGATTATTGAAAACACCCTGCAGAATAGCATTTTGAAGGTCTTTGATGGAAGTATTTTAACACATTAGGTGTTTGAATTGAAAACAGCAAAAGGCTTGCACTTGAGAGAAAAATCTAACACACTGCCAGTCTTTCAGTTAGTTAAATAAGAAATCCAAGAAAGATTGTCATGAATGGTTGCCTTCTAGAATGCAAAGTAATTAAAATTAAAACCAATCTTTTTTTCTTTTCTTTTTTTTTACTATTATTATTCGAAGGAAACTTGAATAAGAGCCACTTTATTTCAAATGTGTAATTTCCCTAAATATTTTACTATATGGAATGGAGTACATTTCATTTTTTGTTAGGTTTTACTGCGCTGTAGTCTATATGAACTCAGAATTATTTCATAGCAGCCCTAAAATTCCACGCAGAAATGTTACATACTGCAAAGTGGCATTGGTGCATGTACATCCATACATCGACACCCTCCGTCTCCACACAGGTGGTTTGTTTTGTCAGATGAATCATTTCAGCATTCTGAATTTCTTTCTTTTATCTGCCCTGTGTAATTGTGTTTCTATGGAGCCAGCACTCCTTCCCCAGTCTGGTGAAGTGAGCCCGGTGTGAGTGGAGCATGATAGCATGTCTTTGAAGTGTTACTGTCATGTCTGAAAGATAAAAGAAAAGCAACAAAAAGACATATGTTGTGTAGACACAAAAAAATGTCACAAGGAGTATGCAAACACTCCGGAGCACCACACTCATTGTACCATTAGGGCAGCCTAACGGTACAAAACTGGGTAAAAACAAATCTGAACTTGTGTTTATCACACTGTATTAATTTAATTTTCTCTGTGGGACAAAAAGATCCACATGGGTAGCTATTTTGGACAAAAAATATGTAGTTGAGTTGAGATATTCAGTTTTTCTATTCTAATTTAATAAGGCAGCAGACTAGAGACTCGGGATTTTATGTTCTCACCTGATAAACCTCTCCTCTTTGGTGTGTCCATATATTTTGTAAACATTTCAAAACAAGTCTGTTTTTTTGAGCAGACACAAAACACTTTTTCCACCAGGACATGTCCAACAAGAACATCATGTCCAAATGTCTGCTGCATTGTCTCCCCTGGTGTTGTGAATAATATAAAGAATTATGTGCCCCGCTGCACATAAGTCACTGAGGGGTTGTAGAAGTTAGTTTAGGAAATGTTTGATAGGGTGACTAGTTAAGAGTGATTGATACACACAACAGTCTCAGCCGTTAAAGAGAGATGAGGGGAAACAAGCGATGCAAATCAGATTGGGAGCCGTCTGCTGGCATCTGACATCAGGAATGGTGATTAAAAACACATTATAACAAAGACAACATCTGGTGGTGCATCAGCCGAACAGTAGTGCAGAAGCGCAGAAGATGAAAGGTGTGCCACAAAACTCCAAAATCCATTACGGCTGATGAAAAATGGAAAGCAAACAAGGTTTGAATTAAAATTACATTTTTACCACTCTGTGATGCCTCGACCAAAACCAACAACAAGCCAGTAATTCCCACTAACCCCAACCCCTTCCCCTATCCCTAACCACATGAATGGATTTTTATTCATTTACAGTATTTATTTTTTTCCATGCTTATTCGTGTTTTCTTTAACTGCAATTTACTTAATGGTCCGTGTTGCATATCTGGTCAGATTTATTGTAATCCATGTAATCCATTTGTTTAAAAGTCACCTAGTATAAATCTACAAAATCCTGGGGCATAAACTATTGTGAAACGTGCAACTTGAAGTCTTATTGAAGTTTCTGAAGTTCATATATAATTTGTTTGTTCACAGAATTACCTATCAGTTAAATGAAATGGTAATTAAAAGTGAATAAACAAAGACAAATAGGAACGATTTAATTTGAAGGCACAAAACAAAAGACAACATCTGTTCTGGTGCTGACATGAAGAGCTGTTCACTCCACACAGCTTCATCCTGCAAATCAAGCATAACTTACAGTCAGGATGAGTTATACTGTGGACCAAATCAGCTTTTGTCAAGGTCAGTCAACTTACATGGTGGGACATCTTGGCAAATCACAACATACGTGAATGCAATCACGTCACAACCAGTGGTGTACATGTATTCATGTTGTCTTTCAGTTTTTATGTCCCTCACCCTGTGGTAATACAACTTGTATTACTACATGTAATGCTGTTACTATTTAGCCTGGCATAAAGTTACTTGCTTCATCAATGTTTCATGTGAGAATATGATAGTAAAATTAAAAAAAATAAAAAGTTCAATCATGCTTTCAACCTGTGTCTTAATGATGTGACACAAACGTAAAAGGTCATCAGATGTATCAATCTATATGAGACTGGGAGATTTAAATTAATAGATTAAGACTTTATCTCTAGACAGATATATATTGTTTGTGTGGCTACAATACTTTCCCGTATCTTCCAAGCCCTGCTGAGTTGTTCATGAACAAGACGTTGGACTTGTATCAACTGTATCTGTCAAAGACAGCTCTGAAGTTATGTATAAAAATAGTGCAAGGAGCAAAAAGAGTAAGAAAAAGTAGTTTGAAGGACTGAAAAGCTGTCATCCACAACAGAAGAAACATGTCTTGCAGTCCCGCTGTTCGACTGGCATTTCATTCACAATGTATACAAGAACACTGAGAAATACACTGACACTTCTGTCAGAGCAGCTCACACAATGAGAGGTGGCGAGGAGTGACACGTATTTCCTTTAAAGCCTGAAATATTGTGACTTGTCAGCGGGAGACTTTCGCTTCCCACTGAGTTAAATTAAAACTTGTGTTTTCTAAAATCATGCACCACTTTCTCTGAATGTAATTCAAATCCACTGATATTGACCTGGCCACAGTGATTACAACACATTGACGGCCTCTGTGAAATTGAAGATCTCTAAGCTTGTTTTGCTAATCGGACACGTTGAAACATGATGCAAGATTCAGAAACACTTCAAACCGATATGCGGACATGGAGGGAGCTAATTGAGTCCCAAGCTATTAGACTATGGGAGGAAAAATACTGTCTCAAATTAATAGTGTAACTCCTATTGAAATTTACCAGAAATCATGTCCATGGTGTCTGTCATTTTGTCCCATTTCATGCATGGGTTGTTTGTAGCTGTGACTTTGGTGAATTAAATGTCAAATTATCCATTACACCATCGCATCTCCCCTGACGAAAGAAGGAAATCCTCTTCTTCCAGTTAACAACACAGATTGTCTGAAAAGCATTTGTCAACTTCCTCACTCATAGCCATGATCTCTCTATAATAATTTGATATAGTCTGTAATAGAAGACTAACAAATGAAAAAGGGTATTCTATTAGACATTGCCATTGTGACATATTTTCTCTACTCCACCAGAATAATTTTGGTGATTTGTACAAATGTTATGCAACCAGGATCATGTTTGTTATTCAAGTAATTATAAATTAGGGTTCCTGACAAGATGTAAATATATCTATGCTGAATATCAAAAAATAGCTGTTTGGAGTCACTGGTAAATCATGATTCACATTACAGTTACAGTCTGGACAAGAGTTGATTTGATACAGAAAATTTCCAGTGTTTAAACACAACAAAATCAACCCAAACCTCATTCTTTGTCTACCATGGCTATGGTGTTGCTTTACATCACACTGGACTCAGGATGTGCTTTTACCAATTTATAATTTAATTTAAATTAAATTAAATTAAATTTATTCCCTTAAAAAGGAGGAGGAGGAGAGAAGAGGAGGTGTCCTTTTTCGAACAGCAAATATGGTTCTCTTAATTTGGAAAACAGTTTAATTACTGCTAACACAATCTCTGTGACACAGGTTTTTAAATTAAATGGTCTGTGGTTTTTCACTCTGCGTTGAACAACAAACCAGTCAAAGACTTTTCCTATGTTGCTTTGGAAAATATGTGAGACATGCTGCCATTTTGCAATATTTTTTGACTAATTGACAATGAATCCATTAATCAAAGACTGTGCTGATTGCATAATTGTGTTTTTTAAATGCTCCAAAAATAATGCCACGTAATGATTGTTACAATAATCATTGAGATAAGCAGCAGAGGGATATGCTAATCAGAAGTACTTCCTTGTCTATGAATGTTTGTGTATGTGCTTACTTATCTGCATAGGTTTGTGTGTGGCTCAAAACAACAGTGGATAGGTTTAATTTGTCATGGTCTTATTGAAGCACACACATATTCACACAACCTACACGCACCACGCACGCAAGCACACACACACACACACACACACACACACACACACACACACACACACACACACACACACACACACTCACACTCACACATTCCTTTCTGAATACTGCTGCAAGTCTGTATAACTCGTAGTTGTGTTACTTGAGAATTTGTGTGGTAGAGAGGTTTCTTCCCTGTGTGTGTGTGTGTGTATGTGTGTGTGTGTGTGTGTGTGTGTGTGTGTGTGTGTGTGTGTGTTGGGGGTTAATCCTTCCCACTTGTTCCACGCCAGCACTTCCTTTTCAGCTTCTCCATATCCCTTCTTCCTCCCATGTCTGCATATGTACTTCATTCCACTACGTTTTCCTCCACCTGTCTTATTCCTCACTCCATTCATCCATCTCCCCTAGTTGATGAAAGCCTATTACAGTTATTCAGTAATAGAGTGTTTAAAATGTCTACCCTGCTTTATTTCTCTGTATCTTCCATCTTTAAATTCCCTCCTCACCTTAGACCAGTGCTTCTCAATTATTTTCTGTTGTGCCCCCTCCTGCAAGAAGAAAACAATTTGCACCCCCCCCCACGCTCTGCCGTAACTTTAAATATCAATTGTCTATAAAATTGTTATAAGTACACCTCTGCATAACATTGTATCCTTATTAAAGAAAACAAAAAAGAAACATAGTTCATTTTATAAAAAAAGAATAATTTTTATTAACATGATTTTTTAGTCTATAACAGAAACGTTTTAAGCGCATCAATTTGTCTGAAAATAAAAGATTGTTTGAACTGTAAACATTTTTGACCAACTTATTGCACCATTTGATACTTAAAAATAAAATTAATTTAAATCAATCAATAAAAAAAAAATCAAATTCAGTTCAGTAGCATTAACTGAGGAACACAATATATTAAAAAAAATTGCCCTACGAAACAAAAATGAATAAAACCATTTGTGCTGATTTTTTCTTTCCTTTTCTATCAAAATGAGGAAATCAGGATTAATGGCTACAATGCGCTCCTGCTCAATGTTTCAGCTCCTCTGCTATGATGTTTTTCTTTTCTTTTTTTTTTCGCTGAACATTTTAGTACGCCACTTTATATGATGCTAACAGATCCCGCTCGTTTACTGAAGTAACATTCACAAAGCGGGAATAATTGCTGGCAATATTCATCATGTTTAGACACAGTAAAGCCCACAGTGAAGCCCAGCGCTGCAGACGCTTCCTCATAGTTTGTTTAGCTAATACTCCCTGCGCACACCTGACAATGAAAGCGCCACTGCCAACTACTGTAGTGGATGTGTAATTACACTTTATTCTAGTATGGCAAAAATGCATGTTCCCCAGCGTCACAGCGCTGGCATCGGGGGGGGGGGGGTCACTATTTGAGATACACTGCCCTAGACAGTCTCCAACTATCTTTGTAATCCTGTGTCTCTGTCCTCCACCTTCTTGTTGCTGTTTCCATCTCTGCAGTCTAATGAAAGTGTGTGGTGTTGGTCTAATCCCCTGGCTGTGGGCTCACAGCCTCTTTGTTGGTCAAATCTGACTAATGCCCTTCGTCTCACTCCACAGCACAGGAGCCTTTTACCTCTGCCTTGCCACACACACACACACACACACACACACACACACACACACACACACACACACACACACACACACACACACACACACACACACACACACACACACACACACACACACACACACACACCTTGCAAAATAGGATGATTCGGATGAAACTGTATAAAAATATCAGTGTCAGGTTTGTACACTATTCCTTAAAGAAGTCATTTACTGCTGGAATATTTTGTTAAACTGGGATGTTTATGCTTATTTTTCGCAAATTGGCACTTTGTTACAAAAGGCAGCACAGGAAAGACCAGTGGTATTCTCTTCTATTAAAAAGGTAAAAAACCAAATAGGACCTGGGCAGCTGGTAACGAGATGGCCTTGCCACAAACTTCCATATCAACATCACAGCTAAAAATGTCTTAGAAATGGTATTTCAGACACAAATTTGAGGCTTTAAACAAGCAATCCAGTAACACCATTTTGATAGTTGGATCAAGTTTGAGTTTAATGAGCATTCACTAATAGAGGCAAGAGCACAGTATCAATATGGTGAAAGTCTTACCTGCACAACTGAATGGTAAAAATGCTAACATGGTAAAAATGCTAAATACAAAAGTAAGCAAGAAGTAATGGGCAGAAATAATCTTATGATCAGTGTTGCCAAGATTTGCTAGTTTGAACTAATTTTGAGACCCCAGGGCTTCCTCCTTATGCTGTGTTATGTGTAATCTTTTGGACTTTTGCCAACTCTACAGCTGTGGTGCCAACTCTAAGAGGATCTTTGAGTTCATGCCACAAATAATTGAACTTTGATCTGTTGTCTGAACAACTAACTATGCAAATGTCCAAACAGATAACACACACGCTTAACAGGAAGCAATTTGGAGTCAAGTTATGCATTATGTATTTGCATGAGACTTTAGCGAAATTATTTCTTAATTGTGAATGTAAAGGCACTCAAATGTGACACACTGTTCAATTTTTTATTTCTCTTGAGACCACTTTTGAAACGACTTACTGGAGAGCTGTTTTTGTACTTAATTTTTAATCATTAATCTTTAATTACAATTGCAATTTCTTAGATTTGCATCATGTAGAAGCATGACCAACAGTAACCTGTGCTTGTTTTTTTGTACATACAACCCCTGCTTTTATTACGTCAACCTCTTAGCTCTCGCACTTGAGAATATCTTTCCAAATCAGGGCTAATGTTATGAAACTCAGGGTTTTTCTACTGGTGCAAGTTTTTAGGTGCTGTTTGGTGTAATAACACAATGAAAACAGTTTTTTTTTTAATTAAACAATTGGTTTACATGTCTAGTTTTTCCTTTACTTTATTGCTATAGTAGCCTTGTTTTACATGTTTTAGGGCAAAACAAGACATACAATTAAAACAACCAGGAAAGTAAATATGATTTGTAATTGTTAAGCCCTTTAAAAAGTTTTTTTTATTGTCACAGTTGAAAGGCAGTTTGATTGGAACATTTTCAAATGTAGGAGGGGAGCTATAGTGAAATCTCTCTCTCTCTCTCTCTCTCTCTCTCTCTCTCTCTCTCTCTCTCTCTCTCTCTATATATATATATATATATATATATATATATATATATATATATATATAGTGTGTGTGTGTGTGTGGGTGTGTGTGCACGTGTATGCGTATGTGCGCGCATGCATGTGTATGTGTGCGCATGTGTGCATGTAGGTTACTAAGGGCTTGGCATAAATTACGGTTAAATTAGTCGTTCAGCTTCTGTACAAGGCTCCACAGTAAATCTTTGGACCCATGTGCTTTTATCAGCATTGATCTGATCTCAGCTTACTCTGCTTAGATGCTCAGCTGACCCTCATACCCAGACTGAGGCCAAAGAGGATCATTTTTAACTTCACCATCATCAGTCATAGCCATAAGTTTGACCCTCGAATGACTGCTCTATTATAGGGCAGAAAATGACCTCATGTAACCCCAGTCATCCTGTGCATTGTTAATAGTCTGCATTGATGTGCTGCCTATGTCCCAGCAGCACACATGCAAATGCTTTAGTCAATGTTTCCTGGTAATGCATTCTGTCAAAAATATGTGCTTGTGATAAATGTAGAATAGTTTGTGTGTCTTAAATTGATTTTTTTTCTTCCACCATCTCCCCTGCGCTCGCTGCCAGCAACACAGCATCATTGACTCTGGATCATGATGTGATTGTGTGTGTCACTGGCATATATTGTGCACATGGTGAGTGCACATGGTGTGTGTTTGCATTTGTTTGTGTGGTTGTGCGTGTATGTGTTAAAATAGTTTGCTCTTACACACTTCTGACAGTGTTTGTAATATTTTGCAGTCATTAGATTGCCTGTTTATAGAGATTGTGCAATAAATCATGACAAAACATAACCAAACACAAGTGTGTTTATCAACATGGAAAAGCTGTTTGAGGCCTTTTGCTCAACTGTGAGGTTAAATTGTTTCAGTCATGCTGAAACTATGAAGAGTTCTAGCAAGTTCTATTGGCATGTAGTCATAGAGTATAAAATATATATATTCCTGTTTTAGGAAACAATGTATTCAGATTTGCAGAATTAACAGCAGACTTGGGTTCATAATATCTTCAAAATGTTGCTACTGGACTGAACAAATACCACTGATTATACCAGATAAATCAAATATTTGTAGTAGTTGTTGCTTCCACTTTGTAGCTTTGTTGACTGGTTGTTGACAGAGCAGATCACCTGGAAATAAAAATGTACTCATCATCTACTCACCCATGTGCCAGAGAAAAGAACCGGGAATCAACTGATGAAGATGAAAACACCAAAATAAAACAACCAAAAACAATTTCAGAATCATTCCACACAGCTGTTCTGATGCAATTCATGTCTCCAAAATGGCCTTGAGATTTAAGGTTAGTTACACCCTTTATTAGCTGAAGTATTAGCTACAGCTGCTGAATTGAAACTATAGGCATGCATCCAATCTGAGTGAGAGCGAAAGCCAACCCGTTAACTTGCATTATATATCTTGTATTTTGATTGGCAGTCTTATTTCTGAGGAATATGTATCCGTTTATCAAAATAATAAAATAGGTAAGAAGGATGTGGATAAACCGTCCAAAGGAAAGAATAGAAGATTCAAACAGAGGGGTTTCTCAGTACAAACTGATAAAATACAGGCATGTACTGTATATAATGTATATGATAAATAAATACTACATATAAAAAGGGCATGACTTTAAATCATTTTCCTCCAGGTTTAATTCTCTTGTTTGTTTTTTTGTTTGTTTGTTTGTTTTTTTGGTTTTTCAACATGGATAATGGTTACAAAATGTAAAGATGCACCCAGCAATTTGTCTATACCTCCACTCATTAACAGACAAAGGAAGATTCTGCAAATATGAACTGAGAAGAGACGAGAGAATGCTCCAACAACACCTCAACACAGTTTACAATATTTTGATACGGTGTTAATTAATCGTGTTTGGATATAAGTGACAGGGCTGTTCCATTTCAACAATGGTGAAAACTCATGTCAAATTAAAATTTGAGACATAGTTATCTACACACATGCAAATAATTACTGCTGATCTTCTAGTGTGTCAGAAGTTGCTAACATATAGGCACAGAACAAGACAAGTGCTTGACAGTTTTTTTTTTTGTTTTTGTTTTTTTAAGTGATTACATTTTTTTCTCAGGGAGCAGATACTAAAAGAAACAGTCACTTTTGAAAACAGAGAAAGAAATTAATTACACACAGCATGTTTTAGAGAACAGCAGCAACTGAAGTCTCTTGTCAGCATTAATAATGTTTACAGCCTTGCCCTAGATCCTAGCTATGCTAAATTATCCACTTAAGGTAATGGTTTCCTTTCCAAGAATGGATATGAAACATCCAGGGATTAGGCCCATAGTTAAACATGGTTCTTAGTATTTACGCACATGTTAAAAGTCTGAATTTCAAATGAGCAATTCTGTTTTATGCTTCTTTTCTCTCTCCTATCTTGTTTTTTTTCTTTGTGATCCCAGTGAACGTAGAGGACCCATATTTCAAATTCTCTCATGTGGGAAGTTAAACAAGTGCAAGTCAGCCAAAGGTGAAATCGAGCCCCGCCAAGGGAGATTTTCAGCTTAAGATGTCTGAGGCAAGACTCCTCTGATTTATCAAGGATAGAGGAAGCAAATAAAAGTCTGTGAGTGGATGTTCACCAGAAATATGAGGATCCAGACCATCTCATCCACTGTTGTTTTTAATGATCTGTCTTATCCAAACATTTAAAGACCATGACAAACTACCTTCATGTAAGCCTGCAACAACTTGATAAACATACAGTAATAAAGTAATTCTAATAATAAAACAAAATTTACATCCTTAGAATACCTTTAATGTTGAGTTTAACTTCAGAAAACTTGATCTCTGAGTAGCAGACAGTAAGGAACAGGAAGGCTAAACTATGTCAGGCATCAAAGAAATGTAGGACTCAAGCTCACAAACTCTCAGAGTGTCGAGCACTGGGATGGTAACAGGGAATGGGTGAAAAGGTGTCCCCCACCCCATCCATCTCCAGCTTCTTGGGACCAACTCCTATCACTCAACATGAAGCTGGAGGAGAAGTGGGTGTATGAGTACAAGCACAGGCCAAAGAAAGGGCTGTGTTCTCCCAGTGCATCGCATCACTCACCTCTCTTCTGTCAGTCAACCAAATGCCTTCTTCCACTCTGCTTCCCACAGTTATAATATGACCCTTCAATTTTATGTCTATCTGTGGTGCTCTTTCACTTTCAGTCTGTTCTGATCTCACCCAACTCTGTGTCTCATCTGCCTCCCCATTTATTCATAACCATCTTCCTCCGCAAGTCGTCTTAATACCCCTCTATCTCTAAACCACATTGTGAGTCAATTTAATTCCCTGAGCAAAGCCCTGCATTTTTTTTACCACTTTCACTCCACAAAGAAAGACATCTAAAAGAGTTATGTAGATATGCCGGTTAGCAACGCATCAACAGGGAGGGTTTTCAGACAAAGGTTTTATTTCTCAGATATCAGTAAATGTAATACACCCATCAAATGTATAAATTGTCATTTTCAGTAATATCTGCTTTTTGCAATGGATAGTCAAGATAACATAGCTGAACTCATTAGCCTTACTGTGAGACTATAAAAAAGCTAAAACACCAAATAAATCTTTAATATCCTATTTTAGACTTGAACTTAACAATTTTCGTTAACAGTTTTCCCCAACAATGATGATTTTTTTTTTTTTTTTTTTGCGGGTTATTTTTGACTCATTTTATCATTCAAATAGGGAAGATATGTTTGGGGGCGCTACGACAAATACTCAGGTGACCAATAGAGATGAGATATGTGGCTAGGCACAAAATGAAAAATGGTGGAAAAACTCATATTGTATGTCTGAATTCATAGGTTATTACCATGGTTATATCAAGACCGCTGGAAAACAATTTTATCTTGGGTATAGATTTCCATTCAAGAAACCAATATTTCTTTTTAATTGATGAGGTGAAGTTTTCTTACAGTTTTATTCCCACAGATGACTCATGCATGTCTGTTATTGAGTGGATGAGTGCAGATGTAGTGATATAAAGTATTTGACCTATTTTGTTATGAATGAAGCAGCCAGTGCAGAGGCAATCACTTTTTGTGTGCAAAAAATATGTAACCGCTGGTCTCACCATCTAGCAGCTAATTCTGAATGCACAGAGACAGCATCATGATGATGATATCAGTGTGGTGCTGGCAATATTGTAAAAAGCTGTGGGCAAAATTACATAGAAACTGCAGACTGGTTTAATGAGGACCACTTTTATTAGTGATTGACTGCTGTATGGGTAGCCATGAGCCATAAGGAAAAAGAGCCACTCTGAATTTTCTCAAATGAATCGAATGTGCAAAATGAGAAGATCAGTAATCCATCTTCATGTTCTAGGCAAAAGCTTTCTGTCTTGGTCTAAATTCTGGAAACTGTGATTGAAGATGTTAGGGTAGAGGGTGCTATTCAGCCAGTAGAGATTGAACTTGTCACTTCAACCCAGCCTTACGTTAATCAGAACGGAGTGGCAACTCCTGAATGACTCACAGCAAAGCAGCAGCACATGTTGCCTTGAAGTAATAGTATGCTTTGGCATTGGTGCTCAGGTTAGTACTAGTACAAGTGCATTTTATCTGGATTTTTCATGTTTTTGTGTCAACTTTATCTTTTATACTATTTTGTAAAAGTTATGCTGCTCCAAAAAGCACATGGAAAGTAATTGACCTTGTGGGAGTGAATGTATGCATTGAAGGCAACATATTGTGAATTAGTCAAAATCAATGGTGCACTGTAGTTTCCATCCTGTAGCTAATTATTATCAGCCATCTGCTGTACAAACTCCATTATCAGCCATATTGCTGGGCTTTGACACGTTTCCTTCTTCGATGTGTGCTTTTGTGATTTTCCTCCATGTCGTTTGTCAACAGTATTTTTGACCATATTCCTTTTTTTTTCATGTCTTCCTTTTTTATATTTTCTACTTCTGCAGCTATTTATATTGATATTTGTCAAGACAGATATCTGTCTACTTGCTTCCTTTTCTTATGTCCTTATTTTCTGTCTTATTTTTTCTTTCCTTTTTTTTTTCTTTTGCTTTTACATCGATTAACCAGTGCAACCCCATAATTTATGATATGGCACAAGTAAAATTCTAACCACCTCCATTGTACTAAGATCTCGAAACAAGTACACAATACAAATCTAGCATTGTCTTTGTGACTGAGTATTGTAATTTTATATATATATATATATATATATATTTATACTGTATATATATATTTATACTGTATATATACTGTATATATACTGTATATATACTGTATATATATGATTTACAGAGGGCAATTTTTATTATTTTTATTATCTATTCCAAAAACATTAAATATCAATTTCATTTTCCTGTTTGCTTGGGTAAGAAAATATTTTCTGTATAATATTTTTCATCCTACATAAACACACAAACACAGCCCGTACAAAAATGGCTCCATTCACCTAGCAGATTTAAGCATGTCGTTGTAGCAATATTATCAATAGGCTATGGTGTACATTATGTCACCTTTAAACAGATAACAAGCAGTTATATCTGTAAGTGAGAGGATATTTTGTTAGGACAAAGGTAAAACAGCGAGAGAGGATAGGAAGGAAACAAAGAGGAACATATAGGATGTTAAATTTGCTCTGGATATTTCAATGACATTTTTTGCTTAACCTTTATCTATCCAGGTGAGTCCCATTGAGATTACAGATCTCTTTTGCAAGGGAGCCCTGGCCAAGACGGCAGCAGCACCGGTTACAGTTACATACAGCAATTAAAAACAAATAACAGGTCAACATTAAGGTTGCCAAAAGGAAGTACAACTTTGGAAAACTAAGAAAACTCCAGAATGTAAGAGTTTATTCAAGCCCTCTGACAAGATGGACACTACTGGACCCTTGACAGAAAACAGCAGAGCTTTCTTGATTGCCTGCGATTACAGATACTACACCATTTTCTCAAAGACCAATTTATTTTGATAAAGACTTATCGTCCTACCCAAGAGACAACCGGAGAGAGACCAAAAAAAAAAAAAAAAAGACAAAAATGGGGTTTAAGGAGTGTAATTGGTATGAAGTTCATTGATGAAAATTATTTTTTACCTATACTTTCTGGATTTTCTTGTCTCTCCCATTTTTGTTAACTTTTTTTTAAATCTCTCAGTTGTCTGTTTTTGTTTTCCTCCATATCATGGTTTTAGGTCCCCACTGACATATTTTGTATCCGACCTTACTCGACTCAAAACTGAAGCACTTGCAGCACCACAATGGTGCTGTGGATGGTTTTCAAAAAGGGTGAGGATACAAATAGTCAATTTCATTAAAAACTAGAAGAAAACTTTGCATTTTTTCAATATTTATCTTTGATAGTTATACCTCTTTCTTATCATAGAAAAAGAAAAATTGAAGGTGAAGCTGTGAATGGAATTTTTTTATTATTTACTGATAACACAGAAAAAGTTTTCTAAATGTGTGAGCAACAATGTTGGGAGCTTACTAATCAAATGATAAACACTGATGATCCTAAAATGATTAAACCATTATATGTTAACACACTACTTTCTTTATCTGAAGATTGTGGCATTAAAAAATAAATTAAGAATCACTAATCTTATGAAGTCGATTCATTTGAGGTAAAATCTAACATGATGATTCATTTATCCAAGTAAATGAGGTGAATCTACACCAGTGGCATGACATTCAGTTGTTTCATGTAGTGCATGCATACACTGAAAAGTCAAACTCTTTACTTATTTAAATATGCATCATAAATAAATTATAAATCAAATTAATCCCAGGTTAATGTTGTAGAAAAATGCTTCCTCATCCATCAGAGTTGTTACATAAAAACAATACCATGGCAAATTAACATTGACAATAGCCTGCATAATGTGTCTAGTGTCTGGTCACTGAGCAACTTGCTTCCACCGCAACAACTTACTTTGTCCCCTTGGGACATTTAATTTAAACCATTTATAGCCACCCTGCTGGCTGAGCATCAGACAGACCTCTGGGGACGGAGAGGACACAGTGTAATAGCTATCATGGGACATTCACTGGTCCGAGGACTTATCCAGAGATCATAAGGTCATGCCAGAAAAGATTGGTGGAAACTTTAACTTTTAAGGGAAAATTGCTGCGACTATGCCAAAGTCTATTTATCTTTAGGTCATTAATATGAAATGTAGTGCTAACCATGAGAGTGAACAGTTATCAAGACGTTCCTCTGTGACCTCCTGGTAGATTTCTTTCAGAGAATTAAACATGTACTGTAAATTAAAGACATGCTGTGTCAAAATAAAGAGTCAAACCTATGTTCACCTCAACTATGCATGAAAATGTGTATTAAAAAACACAAATAATTACTAGAAATTAATTGTTAGAAAGGGATCAACAAAGTGACTGCCAGCCAATTTACAGAATCATAAAATACATATTTATATATTCTGAGTCCATCAATTTCACCATAGTATAAAATTACTCTTTGGTTGAACTTCACCAGATGTGGATTTTAACAATACACAGGATAGGGTTTTATAATCCCTTGTACCCTAATCCAAGATAAAACACATTCAAAAGACGTTGCCCAAAATAAACTAGCAAGGAAGCTGGCTACCCTACTAATAAGATACCAGTCGATGGTTAAACACAAACCAAGCAGCCCATCCTGAAAAAGTTTGCAGCGTGATATCAACATTGGGGTTATCAACTGGGCACCTACTTTCATTGTTTAGTGAAGTTAGGCCCACAACATCTCAGAAAAGCTCAACAGTAACAACCAGCGTCCTGGAATCACTGGTTGTCAAAGAGAAGCTAGGTTGGCAGAGATGGTACATGAAACATTTTTGCCCATCACACGTCACCATTTGTAAGATGTCGAGATGTTTTAATCAACAGATGAAGGCAGAGCCCCTTTCACCTTGAAATGTGCTGCATTTCTGTCTAATCTTCTTTCCTCCTTAAAAAAATTACCTTTCTGAAGGGTGCTGGTCCAGGGGAATCGATAGATCTCTCAGGCTGAAAATGTATTATCTTTCAATGGAAGTTGAAGGGGCGATGAAAAAGAAAAGGGATGGACAGAGGAGGATTGTAGCAAATGAGAGGAGGCGAAGATGATGGAGGGAGTGTGCTGAAGTAAGAAAGGAAATAAGTGAAAAGATCGGGGTAAATGGGGTGAGAGAGCAGGTAGAGAAGAGCAGAGGAAAGCAAAAGGAAGAAGATACCATTGACAGGTGGCCATTATGGATGGTTACGAAACAGATTTTGGGAGAAAAAAATCAAATGACAAGGTTGGGATGTTAAAAACAAGAAGTGGCTGAAAGTAGAACAAGGATGATGTCTGCAAAAGGTGGGTTTTCAAAAAGAATAAAAGTCCACTGAACTGTGCAATGAAGATGGTAATAATCATGTAAATTGTGCAATGTTTTACTAAGTTATATTCACACATTTATAAAGTTCCAGTGCAATCAAGCCTCTTATTCCTTCAAACAGAACAAAATCTTAAGGTAAGGTAAAAGCCAATCAGATGGCTCTTGCTGGGTATAAGTGAATGTATACGGGTGTAAAATAGAAAGGGATTTAACAAATGTCAACAAATTTGATGCAGTTCACTGAGAGATGACCTTTCTTTTTTGGGAGATGAAGCAGATGAGCAGGAAAGATTCAAAAGATTTTTAGTGATTTCTTTTGCATGGGGTGAGTGTTTCCCAACTAGTGTAGACTGATATGTACACCGGGCAGCATGGCGGCACAGTGGGTAGTGCTGTAAACTCACAAGGTCTCAGGTCTAACTGAGGGTCTTTCTATGAGGAGTTTGCATTATTCTTCCCGTGTCTGCGTGGGTTCCCTTAAAGCTTTTGGTTTTGGTGATGGGTTTATGTCTTGGGTTACTTTACTGTATAGTGGTGCACAGTGTTTGTTGAAGATGGGGACAGGGCTGAGTCGGCCGATCCCTTTGCAATGAGGGATAAGGCAGGGCTGTCCTGTCTCTGGACAACTCTACAGCCTTGTTATAGAGCCCCTGCTGTGCAGATTGCGAGGACAACACAGTGGTATTTCGATACCTGGATCCCTTGGTTTTGAGCATCTTCCTACTGTATATTGTATTTAGCAATTTTATTATAAATATATATATATATATATATATATATATATAATACAATGTTTATGTTAAATAATAATTCTAAATTTAGTTAGTTCAGAACCAAGTGACTTAGCTCAAAACCTAGTTAGTACAAAACCTAGTTAATTTAGAACCTAATTTGTTCAAAACCTAATGGGTTTGTTAGTTAGTCAGTTAGTTTAGTGTCTTTATGTGGGGTTTTGACTAAGGACATCATCCACAACACAAGCAATTTTTCACTTGCTATGCAATGGTGGAAAACCCTTGTGTATGCTGAACTGAGCTTTGACTCCATGGCTCTACTCTCACAAACCTGTTCCACTGACTCCAATTAAGTTTCCCTGCTCTAAGGCTGTTGATCATCAACCTTCAAACACCACACAGAGAAGAATCCCTCCATTGGATTCAGGACAGGGCTGCAAGTTGGAAGGAAAATAAGTACTTTGTACTTTATGAAATGCTGGTTGCTGGTGAACCACAAACCAATCAGGACAGTATGGCGAAGGTTGGTTCAGTCCCTAGCTCTCTGCTTTTTTTTTGGCGGGAGTGAATGCACTCTACATTTGCATACATTACACTACAGCTTATAATACCACAGTAGTGGCAACTGCAAATATTAGCCAAGAGTAACGATAAGTCTATGAGCATAAACTTGTATTATGTGCAGAAGTGTGTGCAGGTTATATTTACTTGCACTTCCTGAAATATCAGAATTAAGGGTACTCTTCTCACTTCATGCTAAGTCTGTTGTGTTGGAAGACATGGTCAACAGTTGACAAATACACAATGGATCTGCCTGAATGCATTAGTTAATCATCAATGAGCGTTTCTTGCTGAAAGAAAAAAAAGGTCCTTCCACCCTCATTTGGTTATCTTTCTTTGTATTGAACATTACAGCATTTACAGTTTATTTTGTATCAAACATTGTGCAGGAAGAATGTTATTCTTTTCTTTGAAGGTTATGATGATGCCGGTCATAGAGAATCTGGTCAAACTGGGTTGGACTCTGTCCTTCCTGCCTCATTGTCATCCCACGACAAAGACAATAGTGTACAATAGTCGTCCAAATTTCATTGGCAATGCTTGTTCTTGGGCTTTCTCCTCATCCACTTCCATTCTGTCCAACACCTCTCACACAAAGTCTTTCTCCTCTCCTCACTGTGTGTTTCTGTGCATTGTAGATGGACATGTGCACTATGCACTCTGAACTAACTTCTATCTTGATTGGTCATTTCAATATTAAAATCATGTGTGTTCAATTTTGCGTTGAGTTGTGTGTTCTGTGTTGTCATATTTTTCTACCAGAGATCACAATTTTGCAACACAAGTCTATCATTGTGTATTGTGTTGAGTGAATACAGTAGAATGTGTTCAAAGTTTGACAAGAAAGAGTGGGAGAGTTTAACAAATTGTATCTAAGAATGTTTGGCTAAATATGTTCAGGCCACTGAAAATTTGATTCAGATAATTGGGTTTAGTGTTTTAGCAACTAACGAACTGTGAATCCAATAATTTACCAGGAGTTACTGAAGTATAAAATATTGTTCATCAAATACTGTGTGTTGATTAGCATGACAGAAAATAGATTTTGTCAGAAAGTCTCTTTGCTCTTTGGCTGTTCTCTTGTGATTGAAGAACATCGGTCCTGACCAGCAGCGAGATACAGGATGTATTCCACCTTAGGAGTCCAGCCTTGTGACAGCAGGACAATTACATTAAGCATGCTTGAGTCATGTGTATGGCAGAATATCATTCTAAATAATGCATATGATGTTCAAACATGTAGCCTTCCTGGTTGCACTGCTGTTGGAGCTTTATTTGTCAGGTATGCCAAAGGCGGCAGGATGTCACCAGTAAACCAGATTACAAAGTACCATATTCACAATTCTCAAAAATATGTTTTGGTACCATGGTTTATGTTTAATTCCTATCATCATGTTAGTTCAGATTAAAAATCACTGAATGTCTCCCAGTTGTAAGTGAGTCATTTTTTTTGAAGTGATAAATAGGAAAGACCCTAAGACACCCAAAAATATATTTATATTTCAATTTCTGGTATTGACATTTTTCTGCGAATAATACCCTTCCACCCTCCCTTCCTCCCTCACTTCTTAAACTCATTCTTTGAAGAGATAAAACACAGCTGTGATCACTATTCAGGGAATTCTTCAATCTTTCATTTTTAAAATGTATCTGCAGTCAGTTTAGTTTAGGGACCTTAATATTTAGATATCTAGATGAGCAGTGCCTTAGACCTGAGTTCCTAAATCCAGGGTAAAAAAAAAAAAAAAAAAAAAAATGGAACTATATATAAGTGTTGTTGCACAAGAGTTTTAAAGGCGTTCATGATAATTGTTAGACAGTTACATAAAACTGCACATTAGCATCCGTCTTGTGAGTACGACTGCACCCCAACGCTTGTGAATATGATTTATCTGCTCTGTGTGTGAGTATGTGTGTGTGTGTGTGTGTGTGTGTAATTGTATCTTTTTGTATTTATTTTCATGTTTCACTTTAAATCATGCTATTTTTTCATTCATTTACACATACAGTGTCTGTTCTACCGCATTGTCACACCCTCCTTACACAAATACATCTCCACATTTTGCTAGGTTCATCTCCATCTTTACTTTCTCACTAATATTGTCACTTTTTTTCCCCTCTTCCTCTCTCCAACTCTCTTTCTGCTGTCATGTTCTGGCATTTATTTCCTCTTGACAAGCATGACTGTAACCTTCAAAAACAGTACTGATTCAATATTTCCTGGGATACAAAGGCATAGAGTCAACGTGTGCTGCTACAGGGCCAAGCAGCGCTGAGTTGTGGCTGACCCTTGATAACTGATTGCATCGCTAATTAATAATGAAAGGGCAGGACAAGAGCTTCTTTCTTTACCCTTACAGTTTGGCTCCATTACTTTGTATTTCTTGGCAAAATTACTATTATTTTCATTAAAATCTATTCTCTTCTTTTTGAATACATTTTGAAAATTCACACCTATCAGTTTCTTTATAGGTATTTTATTAGAAAGGCTCACTGACATTTGTATTACAGCTCCCATTTGCCATAAGCCAAGTTCAACCTTCCTTTGTCAGCACAAATGAGCTATTATATATTTTACACTGAAAAACATTTGCATTCAGACACTGTTGCAATACACACTTACTCATCGGTGTGTCATCATGATGACAATTCCTCAGGGAAGTTCAGAGGCTTTCTGCTGTGCGAAAATAGGAAATGCTGTCATCAGCATTTACCAGACGACATGAAAGAGAGAGAGTAGAGAGAGAGAGAGAGAGAGAGAGAGAGAGAGAGAGAGAGAGAGAGAGAGAGAGAGAGAGAGAGAGAGAGAGAGAGAGAGAGAGAGGAAAAGAAAAGGTAGACTAAAATGAAACAGAGTACAAGGACTGCAAAAGACGACAGCAAAAGACAGTCGCGAGAGCCTTTGGGAAAGGTGAATGGAGAAGGGCAACAAAATTGTGGAGGGCAGCAGGTGGAACGAGAAGGTAGGATGAGAGAGACAAATGGATGGAGAAAGTAAGTTGAAATATAGCATTACTTAGAGAGACAGAAAGTAATTAAATGACTGTGTATGTATAGGCTTTGAGAGGAGCTAAGACAATTGAGAATCACACACACACACACACACACACACACACACGCACACACACACACACACACACACACACACACACACACAAGGGTAGCTGGTAATGACATCAGTTGGTGATGAGTAAGAATACAATAGATGACTCATCAACAGGATTACTTCGCATAGTTGTGTGATGTAAGAGGATCTCCTGTGTGTTCATCTTGCTTAAAGTGGTGGCATTGCACTCACTGTTTTACAAGTGTGCAAATCTAGATTTTGATTTTCACAGTACAGGTAGTCCTCAATTTATGAACATTTGATACAACATTTGGAGAACAAACATGAACAAACATGTGCCGGCATATCCGACTATTGTCCTGCAGTTCCCCTTTCTGCCACAACTGCCACTGGGCAGTACTGCAATGTATGTTAAAAAAAAAAAAAAAAATTTTAGAAATCAGCACACTTTTTGGTTTCAACAGGGAGACTTTATTTCATCCTGTGTGCATCTTCTGGGCAGCTTCTTCGTCACTGACAGCTGAACATACCGCAGCCAAAGTTGGCTCTGAGCATCTCAGCACGTCAGGCTTCATACCTTGGATACTTTACTGTTTATCATGGATGATAAAGGAAAGGCTAATGAAGATACTAGTAGTGGTGACGATCTCTCTGATCACAACTCTGCACGTCACCAACAATAATTTACCAACTCCTTTGCTCTAAAGGTACCATGCAGTGGATTATCAACATCAACAGCTGACTGTGACTGTAGTTGTTTGGTTAGCTTAAAAAACTGGTCAAGAGATCCTTGAAGTATTTTCTTGTTTTTCTTCTTTTCAAGGTTTAAATTATATGGAGCAAAATCTTATCCGAACACGATATTATGTGTTTTTAATGGTATTCTAGTGATTTTAAGAGTCCAATATTTGTGGCTGATAGACGTTAAGTTGAGTGAAATGATGTAAATGTTATTTTTCTGTGTTTTTTTTTTTTTTAAATCCAATTTATAATCCAGAAATGACCTCTAATTTATTACATCCTGCTTCAAAGCAGTGATGTGTCAATGTCCGTGTGTCCCGTCATCCGTTCGTTCATCCGTCCTTCCTTTTTAACCCCCCCTCTCTTTTTCTGTCATTTTAATAGGTAAGTTGTGTTGTTTTTATGATTTATCATGGCATGTTTGAGAGATAAAATTAGTTAATTATATTTTACATTTTATGGCTAGGTCATTAGAATTCTCTCTGGGACAACGACCACTTAACAATATTACATCTATTTTAAGAGTATTTGAAAGTTTAGATTTGAATTCTTTTCAGAGAAAAATAATTGCATAAATGTATTCAGGCCACATGTGTGATACAATTATTTAATTTGACGTTAGTAAAAAAGGTTTGTTTTTTTTTAAAGAGATGAAATATGAATCTTTCATGTGGCTGTAATCCTGTTTTCTATGATATTTGAGTATGTTTAGAGGAATAAACTGCAAAAAGATGCAAACTGCTTTACTGAAACGTACACATACACACTAGAAAATGACTATTTCAGTCATGTGTTTGCCTAAAAAGAAGAAACAGACACTGTAATTTAGTGAAAGCTCCAATATAGCTAGTGTGTTTATCTGGTTAGTGAGGTTCCGAGGCCACCCATCTCACAGTGGACATGGGTTTTGGGTGTACCTGCAGTTCGTGGATATGTTTGTCTGTTTGTGCACAAACACTATCTATTAGAGTGTGTTCCAGAATTTTCATACTTATTATATGTAACTTATATAAGTAAAAACATGTTATTGTGTGTCTGGCAGTCTTATAAATGTTTGCTGACCAGTGGACAGTTGAAGACGATGTATTCATGTGTTACATGTGCACATGTGTGTGTGTGTGTGTGCGTGCGTGTGTGTGTGTGTGTGTGTGTGTGTGTGTGTGTGTGTGTGTGTGTGTGTATGTGAGAACCGGGTCTATGCAGCTACTGTATTCTCTATATTTACTAAAGGCTTGGCAAGCAAGTTGAATAAACACAATTTTTAGTTCGCAGCAAAACACTTAAGCTTGCATTCAGACACTAACAGACTTTCACACAAATGTATACTGTAGATGTCTCTCTTATTTTCTCTCTCTCTCTCTCTCTCTCTCTCTCTCTCTCTCTCTCTCTATCTCTCTCTCTCTCTCTCTCTCACACACACACACATACACACACACACACACACACACACACACACACACACACACACACACACACACACACACACACACAGTTTAAGTCTGATAAAAAATTGTGGTGCTCTTTTTTTTGTTTTCTTGCTTTTCTTGTGTACCTTGCTCTGTCTTTATCAATCTTATCATTTTCCGTCCATCTACTGCTGCTCCCTCCCTCTCTCCTTTTCTACATCTTCCAGTATTCACCTCTCTGTACTTGTCACACTTTCATCACTTAAGACCTTTATCACAGTCATGGTTTTTAGGACCAAGATCAGTAGAGTTTATATGGAGCAAAGAAAAAGAGGCGTGACCACAGTGAAAATTTTCATTTTGAAAAGATGCTGCTGTTCTAGTATACAGGTGAAATCAAAAGTTAGTAATACTACTCATTCTAAATTAGGTTCTGCATCAACTAACACCTCCCTGGCCTTATGTAAATGACAGATAAATAACAGAAAGTATCAAAATAAAATCATTAGCAACAAAAAAAATCATGGTGAGCACTTGACTGACATGAATTGATAACTGCCGGTTGGAATGAATTAGCGAAAGGTAGGGCAGCAATTGTGTGTGTGTGTGTGTGTGTGTGTGGGGGGGTGTGTGTGTGTGTGTGGATGTGTGTGTGTGTGTGTGTGTTTGTGTGTGTGTGTGTGTGTGTGTGTGTGTGTGTGTGTGTGTGTGCATTTCATCCATTGCGGGCAAGGCCTCCGTTCTGTTTCTGATTAACTCCCTGTAAAAACACCTTTGTTCAGAACATCACAGCCTGTACATCACACTCTCCATCATACACACACAACCACACACATGCTGTGCAGCTCCTGGAGGCTCCCTGTTCACAAAGGGGAGTCTACACCCATCATTCAAAGCCTCATACTCCATAAGGATCCTGAGACACACTCGCACACACACACACACACACACGCACACACATACGCACGCACGCACACACACACACATGCTCAATCACACTCACCTAGACACACACATCGGCCTGTTTTCTTAGCTTTGATACACTTATAGAGTTCAGAGGTGAGAGGGCTGGAGGTAACACTGTGTTTTTCCAGAGCTTTCTAACCACCTAAATCTGCCTCTACACACACAAGGAGGTCCAGATGGCTGGGTGGAGACAAAAACACTCTCATACAAACTCAAGCTCACACATATATACACACCTAGTCATGCTTAAATGCAAATTCTCCACATGATAGGCACTTATGCACATCTGTAACCTGATATAACGTGATCTTTCAAGGTTCACATAATGTTTTGGCTGTTATTTAACATGATGTGTGTGGAATTAGCAGCCTTAATACTTTAATGGTATAAAGTACAGAAATACTGCCTAATCGGGGACAGTATCCACCAAGGATGAGCTAATTTCACTGCCCCATGAGGTATGCACTTTAGGTACCGGATACAAGTGTAAAACTGACACATGTTAGATACTGACACTGCAGCCGCAGCACTGCAGGACACATGATACATGGTAGCTGACGTGTTCCGATCCTCTAAATCTCTGCCAGCTGAGAGCAGTCACATGTGATCAATGGCCGAATTTATCACTCTGAGCCAAGTGCCGTCATCCCCTTGCACTTGCACAAGGGTGTGCATTTGTGTGCCTTTGCATGTGTGTTTATGGATGTGACCCCTGCTACCTCCTGAGTCAGGATTGACGCTGTCTTTAGCGAGCAATTATAGCCAGAACGACTGTGGAAAAAGGTCACAGCCGTCTGGCAATCAACACTCAGCACCAAATGCCAACTATGCGCATCAAGTGTGTCGTCTATGCATGTCTGTGTGTGTGTGTGTGTGTGTGTGTGTGTGTGTGTGTGTGTGTGTGTGTGTGTGTGTGTGTGTGTGTGTGCGTGTGTGTGTGTGCGCGTGTGTGTGCTCTTACCAAAATGCCAACAGACACACTGTGAGTGTCGACCTCCCCCACGTCGCACTTCACTGCTTGTGGGTAATCTGTACTTCTGCATGATTGATGAGACAACTAGTTTTGCTAAGCATAAGCAGACTTTTGTGAGAATGAGGAAGTTGTATTATTAGATACAGAGCATGACAATAAAGACTATGTGTGATTGTGTTTTGTGTATTGTGTATGCGTGTGTCTAAATGGCAAGTCAATTTTATTTGTGTAGCCGCAATCACAAAATGTTATAGCAAAATGCTTTCCGAACAGAGCAGGTCTAGACTGCTCTTTCTTCTGCTGAAATCCAGCTGTGATTGAGCACTAGGTGACAGTGGCAAGAAACCCTTTTACAAACAATCCCTGAGGAGGGGGCGCTGCTGCCTCATAGTAAGAAGGATCCGGGTTCAAGTCCCTTCTATGCAGAAATTGTATATTACCCCACTGCATGGGTTCTTCGGGTCCCTCCAAAGACATGCAACTTTGTTAAATTAGTCATTCCAAATAGTCTGTAGGTTTCTCCGTGAGTGTCTGTGTGTGTGTGTGTGTGTGTGTGTGTGTGTGTGTGCGTGCGTGTGTGTCTGTCTTTTGTGTGGATCCGCGTTGAGCTGGCATCTCCAGTAGGGTTTAACACTTGAGATAAAAATTGATAGATTCCACAATTACACACAGAAGTACATAGATAAATAGGTAAATGGTGATAAAAGGGAAATAAAAGAGGGACAGTTGAACTGGTCGACAGGTGTGTACGGCAACTAGAACCAAGGCAGTCACAGTTGGGATAGGACAGAATGGCGACGCGTGCACACGCAGCGGCTCCTCTCTCTCCCGCTAGAGATTTTCTTTCATGTTTTTTTACTGGCTGTGGGTCTAAAAGGACTCTAATTTCTTCTGTGCTGTATATCGTGCATATATGGTACATTTGACAATATAGTTGACCATGACTATGGCTATGAGAGACTGCAACATCCCATGACACCCCTGAATGCAAAATTTTACCCTGACCTATTTGCATAGGTAAAAGATCAAAGGTACTTTCATTGATCAAAGTATGTAGTAGCTTTGATCTATGATCTTACTCACACTGGCCTTCTCCCCAGTCCTTTGTTCTTATCTGGTTCCTGAGTGGACAAAAGTATAAATTGCATGTGTCCTTTTTGTTTCATCTTTCCATCTGTAACGGTTGCGAAGATATTTGGTGGACTAACAGACGAACGAACGGACGGACTGACGAACACTCGAACACTATCAATTACAATACATCACCACTTTGAAGCGGGATATAATAATATTCAAAATGATAATTTTTGGATAATTGTTTTGCAAAAAATCGTTTACATTATTTTATGCGATTTCCCATAGGTCTACCACAAATATTGGAAATGTCAAATCACTAGTACAGCACATAATCCCATGTTACTACACAATAAATAAGAATAAAAACACATATCACATTACTAGCTCGTACCAACCCCCGTTGCCCGCAATGTGGAAGAAGTGGCTGAAGATAAGACGGGGACATTTTTTATGTACAATCTTAAAAAGATATATAGTTGTAAGTTTCACATAAATTTGTGTTCAAGAAGTATTAATGAAAATGCATTCATGAATAAAGTACAATACAGAACTGGGAATTGTTATTTTCAGATTAGCCTGGAGAGGTTAATTCAACTTGTGTCTTTTTCGACTTATGGAGCATTTCCTGGAACAAATTAACGACAAATGCCGAGGTATACCTCCAGTGGTACACAGAATAACAGTTAATTTTCTGCAATGAGGCCTTTTTTTTATACAAGTGTATCCTCTGGACAGACCTTACCTTGGAGTTTCAAGAGTTTCAAAATTTTACTTGATATGATGAAATTTGAATCTTCTCCCTAACAGTTATTCACCTGTTATTCCACCCTAGGCAAGTTTTCTAGGTGTATCTTATGTGTTTAAGACTTTTGGATTTGAAGGGACTGTTACTTCAGGAAACTCTATATGTTTCAAATCCAGGAAAAGTGTTGCATGTTCTATACTTTTCCTGGATGCTGTATTGAGCTCAATTTATTGTTTTTGGGTCCAGCCTACCCCTCAAAATGGTGAGCTCTGTTGGTAAATCTCTGACTAAAGCTAATGAAAACAGAAAATACCATTGCATCTTCCATTGTACACATCCCGGCAAAACATTCATCGTCACGCAGTACATACTACCATATACTGAGTGACACAGCTTTCCACAGATTTTGAAGGTTAAAAGTTATGATGATTTCATGATGTGCACATCTTGTCTGACTAACTTTTCTGAACTTAACCATCAATGTACACCGTTCCCTGAAGAAGGCTGGGTAATTCATGTAATTTATTGTCAGCCTCTCCTTTGATTTTGATAGCTGTGGTTGATGTTCCTTAGGGTTGTAAACTCTTCTATTGCTATAAACCAAAGAAGTCATTTACTATGCAGTAGGATGCTTGGTTTTATTTTTCATGCAAACACATTTTTAAAAAACTTTAAAAAACGTTTTTAAAAAAAAAAAAAAATTCAGACAGCTCACCAACAGGAGGATTTTATTTTTATTTTTTGCTAAGAAAAGGAATTTATTGACTGTTCTGTGTTCTCTACCATCATTCAACAAATATGAACTGACGTTAATAGGAAAGAACACCCCACAAAAATATGTTAGGTTCAGTTCTGTATTTTTTTTTTTTTTGTCATTTCAAGAGACGATCCTCCAAAGATTTTCTTCATATGCCATTCAATGACCAACCAATGTAAAACGTGCTTGTTGAATTAGTTTGCTTTACTTTGTAAGACACAATTTAACTCCTAAGAAATGAAAGAACACACACACACACACACACACACACACACACACACACACACACACACACACACACACACACACACACATACTCACTTATACTACCTTACCGGGTCTCACTCATCTTTGCTACCTTGTGGGGTCCACCCTTTCCACTGGTGCTACAACTTTGTAAAAAATCAGGCAAGCTGGAAAAAAAATCTATTTCACAAATATCACTTGTGTTTAACATATTTCAAAACTTTTGTCTCCAAGTAAGTTTTTTGCTGCATTGTGAGGCCCAATTTCTAGCATTTACTACCTTAGACGCCCTTTTTTACACACCTGCACACACATTTCTAGCTTTTATATCGTAGCGTGGTACAAGACATGTGACAAAGACATGAATGCTTTACATTAACCCAACTTTATCAACAAACAAGAAAAAACTTAAATAAATATGGCCTCATCACAACAAAATGCAAAATAAAAAACAGGCAGTGACAAAAACAAACAAAACCTTACTGCCTTGCTCTCCATTGGGTTTTTTTTTCCAAAAAGGCCTTCTTTTGAGCTTAGATCACCATAACTTTATAAAAGAAAAAACAAGTGGGCTTCATTTCAAAACATAAAATCAAAAACAGGCAGTGAAAAACATAAAACAAAAACTTTCTACCCTGAGGCCTTCTTTTAGCCTTAGTTCAATTGAAAAAAAAAAAACTTAAAGAAAGATAACTTTATAAAAGAAAAAACTGAAAATAAAGTGGGCCACATCTCCATCCATCCATTTTCTGCCACTGTGTCCACCGTGGCGGGTCACAGGGTGCTGGAGCCTATCCCATGCTGGCGTAGGGCGTAAGGCGGGGGACACTGCGGCTGTTGGAGTGGGAGGCTGCTTGTTTATCACCTATGAATTCAGATCAAAACAATCATTTGCAAGCTGGTAAAGATAAAACCTGCTATTTGTAGATATTTCTGTCTTAAAAGCACTAGTTCAAGTGAAAGCAGCTTCTGAAATGACATGTGAACTCAAAAATAACAGCATTGTTCAGTCTATACTAGAGGAACAAGGAAATAAGACAACAAATGAAAGAGTAACATGGGTTACATTCAACATAGCCATGTCAAACCTCTAATACTTAATAAAGTGCTATTTTATGACAGTAATGACTTCACTTGGTTGTTGACAGGTGTTGCCAATTGTTTATAAAGTAATATATTATAAGTTACAGACGGAAGGGCCCCACAAGGATAAGACTAGAAACGGAGTGTGTAAAGTTAACGGGCTGCAACAAAAGAGAAAACTGTGTGTCCAGGATTTCAAGACCCCACAAGGACAAGACCAGGGACACATGAGTGTGTAAATGCATAGAGGTGAATGTAGACAGAACTAGAAATATGACTGTAAGGTCAAGTCTGTTACATCAAATAGGACACAAATCCAGGCAGTAACTGGGAATGATGGCTTCTGCATTGCTACTTTACCTGTTTGCTGTCACAGGCGCTGATGTAATCAGTCTGAGACTGTAGATCCAAGGGTACCAATTTCAGGTGCGGCTGGTGGAATGGGAGGCTGCTTGTTTATCACCTGTGAATTCAGATCAAAACAATCGTTTGCAAGCTGGTAAAGATAAAACCTGCTATTTGTAGATATTTCTGTCTTAAAAGCACTAGTTCAAGTGAAAGCAGCTTCTGAAATGACATGTGAACTCAAAAATAACAGCATTGTTCAGTCTATACTAGAGGAACAAGGAAATAAGACAACAAATGAAAGAGTAACATGGGTTACATTCAACATAGCCATGTCAAACCTCTAATACTTAATAAAGTGCTATTTTATGACAGTAATGACTTCACTTGGTTGTTGACAGGTGTTGCCAATTGTTTATAAAGTAATATATTATAAGTTACAGACGGAAGGGCCCCACAAGGATAAGACTAGAAACGGAGTGTGTAAAGTTAACTGGCTGCATCAAAGGCAAAACTGTGTGTCCAGGATTTCAAGACCCCACAAGGACAAGACCAGGGACACATGAGTGTGTAAATGCATAGAGGTGAATGTAGACAGAACTAGAAATATGACTGTAAGGTCAAATCTGTTACATCAAATAGGACACAAATCCAGACAGTAACCATTAGTGAAACACAAGCAGCACTAGCCCTTCTTATTCTGGTTAATGTACAAGTTAAAATAACTGGGAATGATGGCTTCTGCATTGCTACTTTACCTGTTTGCTGTCACAGGCGCTGATGTAATCAGTCTGAGATTGTAGATCCAAGCGTACCAATTTCAGGTGCGGCTGGTGGAATGGGAGGCTGCTTGTTTATCACCTGTGAATTCAGATCAAAACAATCGTTTGCAAGCTGGTAAAGATAAAACCTGCTATTTGTAGATATTTCTGTCTTAAAAGCACTAGTTCAAGTGAAAGCAGCTTCTGAAATGACATGTGAACTCAAAAATAACAGCATTGTTCAGTCTATACTAGAGGAACAAGGAAATAAGACAACAAATGAAAGAGTAACATGGGTTACATTCAACATAGCCATGTCAAACCTCTAATACTTAATAAAGTGCTATTTTATGACAGTAATGACTTCACTTGGTTGTTGACAGGTGTTGCCAATTGTTTATAAAGTAATATATTATAAGTTACAGACGGAAGGGCCCCACAAGGATAAGACTAGAAACGGAGTGTGTAAAGTTAACTGGCTGCATCAAAGGCAAAACTGTGTGTCCAGGATTTCAAGACCCCACAAGGACAAGACCAGGGACACATGAGTGTGTAAATGCATAGAGGTGAATGTAGACAGAACTAGAAATATGACTGTAAGGTCAAATCTGTTACATCAAATAGGACACAAATCCAGACAGTAACCATTAGTGAAACACAAGCAGCACTAGCCCTTCTTATTCTGGTTAATGTACAAGTTAAAATAACTGGGAATGATGGCTTCTGCATTGCTACTTTACCTGTTTGCTGTCACAGGCGCTGATGTAATCAGTCTGAGATTGTAGATCCAAGCGTACCAATTTCAGGTGCGGCTGGTGGAATGGGAGGCTGCTTGTTTATCACCTGTGAATTCAGATCAAAACAATCGTTTGCAAGCTGGTAAAGTAAAATCTGCTATTTGTAGATATTTCTGTGTTAAAAGCACTAGTTCAAGTGAAAGCAGCTTCTGAAATGACATGTAAACTCAAAAATAACAGCATTGTTCAGTCTATACTAGTGGAACAAGGAAATAAAACAACAAATGAAGGAGTAACATTGGTTACATTCGACATAGCCATGTCAAACCTCTAATACTTAATAAAGTGCTATTTTATGACAGTAATGACTTCACTTGGTTGTTGACAGGTGTTGCCAATTGTTTATAAAGTAATATATTATAAGTTACAGACGGAAGGGCCCCACAAGGATAAGACTAGAAACGGAGTGTGTAAAGTTAACTGGCTGCAACAAAAGAGAAAACTGTGTGTCCAGGATTTCAAGACCCCACAAGGACAAGACCAGGGACACATGAGTGTGTAAATGCATAGAGGTGAATGTAGACAGAACTAGAAATATGACTGTAAGGTCAAGTCTGTTACATCAAATAGGACACAAATCCAGGCAGTAACTGGGAATGATGGCTTCTGCATTGCTACTTTACCTGTTTGCTGTCACAGGCGCTGATGTAATCAGTCTGAGACTGTAGATCCAAGGGTACCAATTTCAGGTGCGGCTGGTGGAATGGGAGGCTGCTTGTTTATCACCTGTGAATTCAGATCAAAACAATCGTTTGCAAGCTGGTAAAGATAAAACCTGCTATTTGTAGATATTTCTGTCTTAAAAGCACTAGTTCAAGTGAAAGCAGCTTCTGAAATGACATGTGAACTCAAAAATAACAGCATTGTTCAGTCTATACTAGAGGAACAAGGAAATAAGACAACAAATGAAAGAGTAACATGGGTTACATTCAACATAGCCATGTCAAACCTCTAATACTTAATAAAGTGCTATTTTATGACAGTAATGACTTCACTTGGTTGTTGACAGGTGTTGCCAATTGTTTATAAAGTAATATATTATAAGTTACAGACGGAAGGGCCCCACAAGGATAAGACTAGAAACGGAGTGTGTAAAGTTAACTGGCTGCATCAAAGGCAAAACTGTGTGTCCAGGATTTCAAGACCCCACAAGGACAAGACCAGGGACACATGAGTGTGTAAATGCATAGAGGTGAATGTAGACAGAACTAGAAATATGACTGTAAGGTCAAATCTGTTACATCAAATAGGACACAAATCCAGACAGTAACCATTAGTGAAACACAAGCAGCACTAGCCCTTCTTATTCTGGTTAATGTACAAGTTAAAATAACTGGGAATGATGGCTTCTGCATTGCTACTTTACCTGTTTGCTGTCACAGGCGCTGATGTAATCAGTCTGAGATTGTAGATCCAAGCGTACCAATTTCAGGTGCGGCTGGTGGAATGGGAGGCTGCTTGTTTATCACCTGTGAATTCAGATCAAAACAATCGTTTGCAAGCTGGTAAAGATAAAACCTGCTATTTGTAGATATTTCTGTCTTAAAAGCACTAGTTCAAGTGAAAGCAGCTTCTGAAATGACATGTGAACTCAAAAATAACAGCATTGTTCAGTCTATACTAGAGGAACAAGGAAATAAGACAACAAATGAAAGAGTAACATGGGTTACATTCAACATAGCCATGTCAAACCTCTAATACTTAATAAAGTGCTATTTTATGACAGTAATGACTTCACTTGGTTGTTGACAGGTGTTGCCAATTGTTTATAAAGTAATATATTATAAGTTACAGATGGAAGGGCCCCACAAGGATAAGACTAGAAACGGAGTGTGTAAAGTTAACTGGCTGCAACAAAGGCAAAACTGTGTGTCCAGGATTTCAAGACCCCACAAGGACAAGACCAGGGACACATGAGTGTGTAAATGCATAGAGGTGAATGTAGACAGAACTAGAAATATGACTGTAAGGTCAAATCTGTTACATCAAATAGGACACAAATCCAGACAGTAACCATTAGTGAAACACAAGCAGCACTAGCCCTTCTTATTCTGGTTAATGTACAAGTTAAAATAACTGGGAATGATGGCTTCTGCATTGCTACTTTACCTGTATGCTGTTACAGGCGCTGATGTAATCAGTCTGAGATTGTAGATCCAAGGGTACCATCTCTGGTGCGGATGTTGGAATGGGAGGCTGCTTGTTTATCACCTGTGAATTCAGATCAAAACAATCGTTTGCAAGCTGGTAAAGTAAAATCTGCTATTTGTAGATATTTCTGTCTTAAAAGCACTAGTTCAAGTGAAAGCAGCTTCTGAAATGACATGTAAACTCAAAAATAACAGCATTGTTCAGTCTACACTAGTGGAACAAGGAAATAAAACAACAAATGAAGGAGTAACATTGGTTACATTCGACATAGCCATGTCAAACCTCTAATACTTAATAAAGTGCTATTTTATGACAGTAATGACTTCACTTGGTTGTTGACAGGTGTTGCCAATTGTTTATAAAGTAATATATTATAAGTTACAGACGGAAGGGCCCCACAAGGATAAGACTAGAAACGGAGTGTGTAAAGTTAACTGGCTGCAACAAAAGAGAAAACTGTGTGTCCAGGATTTCAAGACCCCACAAGGACAAGACCAGGGACACATGAGTGTGTAAATGCATAGAGGTGAATGTAGACAGAACTAGAAATATGACTAAGGTCAAGTCTGTTACATCAAATAGGACACAAATCCAGACAGTAACCATTAGTGAAACACAAGCAGCACTAGCCCTTCTTATTCTGGTTAATGTACAAGTTAAAATAACTGAGAATGATGGCTTCTGCATTGCTACTTTACCTGTATGCTGTCACAGGCGCTGATGTAATCAGTCTGAGATTGTAGATCCAAGGTTACCATCTCAGGTGCGGATGTTGGAATGGGAGGCTGCTTGTTTATCACCTGTGAATTCAGATCAAAACAATCGTTTGCAAGCTGGTAAAGTAAAATCTGCTATTTGTAGATATTTCTGTGTTAAAAGCACTAGTTCATGTGAAAGCAGCTTCTGAAACGACATGTGAACTCAAAAATAACAGCATTGTTCAGTCTATACTAGAGGAACAAGGAAATAAAACCACAAATGAAGGAGTAACATGGGTTACATTCAACATAGCCATGTCAAACCTCTAATACTTAATAAAGTGCTATTTTTTAACAGTAATGACTTCACTTGGTTGTTGACAGGTGTTGCCAATTGTTTATAAAGTAATATATTATAAGTTACAGACGGAAGGGCCCCACAAGGATAAGACTAGAAACAGAGTGTGTGAATTTAACTGGCTGCAACAAAAGAGAAAACTGTGTGTCCAGGATTTCAAGACCCCACAAGGACAAGACCAGGGACACATGAGTGTGTAAATGCATAGAGGTGAATGTAGACAGAACTAGAAATATGACAGTAAGGTCAAGTCTGTTACATCAAATAGGACACAAATCCAGGCGGTAACTGGGAATGATGGCTTCTGCATTGCTACTTTACCTGTTTGCTGTCACAGGCGCTGATGTAATCAGTCTGAGACTGTAGATCCAAGGGTACCAATTTCAGGTGCGGCTGGTGGAATGGGAGGCTGCTTGTTTATCACCTGTGAATTCAGATCAAAACAATCGTTTGCAAGCTGGTAAAGATAAAACCTGCTATTTGTAGATATTTCTGTCTTAAAAGCACTAGTTCAAGTGAAAGCAGCTTCTGAAATGACATGTGAACTCAAAAATAACAGCATTGTTCAGTCTATACTAGAGGAACAAGGAAATAAGACAACAAATGAAAGAGTAACATGGGTTACATTCAACATAGCCATGTCAAACCTCTAATACTTAATAAAGTGCTATTTTATGACAGTAATGACTTCACTTGGTTGTTGACAGGTGTTGCCAATTGTTTATAAAGTAATATATTATAAGTTACAGACGGAAGGGCCCCACAAGGATAAGACTAGAAACGGAGTGTGTAAAGTTAACGGGCTGCAACAAAAGAGAAAACTGTGTGTCCAGGATTTCAAGACCCCACAAGGACAAGACCAGGGACACATGAGTGTGTAAATGCATAGAGGTGAATGTAGACAGAACTAGAAATATGACTGTAAGGTAAAGAACTTAATTATTTTACATTGAATAATTAGCAGTTGAAATTAAGTTTGTTCCCAAAGATATGTTTTTGCTATGCATCCTAAATATCAACTTTATAACAGTGTATTGTGCACCCAAATAATGCCCTGTACCTTTATTGGCGTCAATATGTCATTCAATAAATGCTGGTTTGTCCCTCGCAGACAGAATGTATGATTTTGCATCATCTGCAGGCCCTAATCCTGGTTCTCCTTGTTGACATTAGGCCTCTGTGAAAATATTGTTAAATTGTTTCAAATGTATCCAACAACACAAACAACATCCTTCCAAACTAATAACTGATTTAAAGACATATTCATAATCATAGTTCATAATCATCTGGAATAGTCATGTTGATGTATACTTGGAAGTTGCACAAATTTTAAGGTACTGTGATAGAGCCAGCCTGTCCTTACCACAATTTTTTCCAATCTACTACATTCATTACTATTTACTGTATTCTAATTCATTTGAACATTTTTTATATCAACATGACCTTGTATTACAACGCGTACACTACAACATCCAATTTAAGTCCTAATTATTTCAGTAGGTTGCTCGACATGGTCAGCACCTCACCAAACATTTGTTTGCTCCACATGGCACACCCTGAACATTTGATGCTGCTAGGCCAGTTATGTATTACATTTTTTTCAGTTTGTCCCAATTTTTATTATGTTACAGGTATACCAAAGTATACCTGGCCCTCATCAAAAGAACTTTACAGGCACTGTCCTTTATAATGGTTAAATATCTGTTTTGTCAAGGTGCAGACATAGGGAGACACAAATGTAAACACATTCCAGCTTCAATAGATCAATATTCAGAACTGGATTCACTCAACCCATAACCAGATATAGTACATTCCCTGATAAACATTTCTACTTATCCCCCAAAAGAGAAGGCAATACATGTTCTTGTTGATTGCTCATATCCATTTTGTCAAGCAAAGATCAATATACTTTTATAGGAATTTCCACCTCAAGCAAAATGAATATTTTCTTTTTTTCCAAAACTGCACTGTAACTCAAAGTACAGTTAGAGAAAAGTCAGCTATATATATAATCAAATGATGTCATTCAAAAAGCATTCGTAAGTTGAGAAGTGCTCCTTTGGGGTAAAAGCATGCATGTAGAAGGGTTGCTGAATCAACCATTCTGAAATCACCACAAACTCAAATTTACATTTCTGCAGTTTGTATGATGGGCTGTATCACACACAAATGGACAGTATCCAAACACCCTGAATGCTGAAATTACTACAATCCCTTTTTGCATATCTCCAAGAAACTACAGATGTATCCAGTAGGATCAGCTGAACATCAGCCTCAGACTCTGGATGAGTGTGAACTACGTTGACACGCCTTCCAAAACGAGCGTTACATGCATGCTAGCATATACGTGCACGACACGTGCACGCAGGTTAAATATATAAAAATAGCATTAATATTTGTATTATTCTGGCTATCAGTCAAAAATAATGTGTAATTACACACATATCCGACCAAATACCACACACAAAAACTTTTAAAACGTGATTTACGCACACGGGTACATACACTCATCGCGAACAAAAACTAGCATCAGTACTGGTTATTATTCTTGCTGTCAAAAACCGTGCAGTGACGCATCGCCTGTCTGACAACTTTCTGTTAAAGCCATGTTAGATTCGTGACGTATTAACACACTTACCTCGGATTTCACCACAGGAATGTGCTTTCAGCCACAACAGAAACAGAACTTCCGTGTCCGCTGCTCTTCATCCACCTTCTCTCCGTGACTCTAATGAGATGCGGACGTCTGATGAGTCGACTGGCAGCGCCGACAGTCGCGCGCGTCTGAGCGTCACGCGCCTGTCACGTGACAGCGGACTGGCTCTCTGCAGCCACACTGATCACGTGACAGCGGACTGGCTCCCTGCAGCCACACTGATCACGTGACAGCGGACCGGCTCCCTGCAGCCACACTGACGCCTTGAATACATGAAGGAGTTCAGGAGGGAAACCAGGTCTGGTAGCCCAACAGCTACATGACCTCTGAATGTATGCTCACAAATTAAACGCGGTCTTGTGGTCTGTGTAATATTGTAAATTCTGTGATTGTATGACAGCAGATAGTAGATAATTTCTGCCCAGGATTAATAAAGTAAATTTATATACTTTATTAATCCCTGTAGGAAAATTATTAGTAGCACAGTATAGACCCCACTATTAGTTCTGGTGTTATGCATACAGGCCCGTAACACTCAGAGACACACAAGGGGCCTTCCTGCATTCAGTGACATCTCCCGCTGTCAGCTCACACTCAGAAGTGACCGCCAGTCTCTCACAGCGGAGGGGGGGAGCGGGGGTGGGGGAGGGGCGGCGGCAGCTCCACACAGCAGGTCAGGACAGCAGAGTCAGGGGAGGCCAGACAGAGGAGCAACAGGGAGGGACAAGGATATTCCTAAACACGGTAAAAAGTAGTGCTGTCAGGCGATTACAAAAATAATCTCATTAATACCAGGATTTGTAATTAATCTAATTAATCACATTTTAATCTCATACCTGCTAAAGGCCCCCAAATAAAGAATTTGAATTCTAGGACATTACAAAATTGTAGCGCATGACTAATCAATAGAATACACCAAGAAGAGATCACGTGTACAACATTCCAAGCATGAAAACCCTCTCTCAAAAAAATCATCCCTGCAAGAGAGGGTTAATAAAGCCCTCTCTAACAACCAACAGCTGGACATCCTGAACCACCACATCCTTCTCGTCAGTTACCTGTCATTTTATTGAAGACGATAAAATGGTGTCCTGCCTTCTGAATTGTTTTGAGTTCAGTGACAGACACACATCTGAGAACTTAGCAGGGGAACTGCTCAGAGTGGCAAAAGAGTGGAATGTTATAAACAAAGTAGGTGGTTGTGTTATTGACAATGCAGCGAACATAACCAAAGCAGTTAAAACGCTGAAATGAACCCAGCACAATTATGAAATGTCTTGCACACACAATTAACCTGATTGTGAGAGATGCTCTGAAGGTGATGAAGCCTGCTGTGGAGAAAGTCAATAGTGGAATATTTCCACAGGAGCACAACAGCCACACACAGGCTCAAAAGAACACAACGACAGATGGACATGCCTGAGCTGAAGCTCAGAGAAGATTGTGTGATAAGGTGGAACTCCACCTTTCATATGATAAAACGGATTCTGGAGTCCAAGGATGCAGTCATCTCTAACCTAGCTGTTATCAATGTACCGGTCGATCCTCCGAGCCAAGAGGAATGGGAGGTACTGCAGGAGGCATGCACTGCTCTGGAGCAATTTGAGGAGGTCGCTGTGGAGATCAGTGCAGACAGGTGCAGTATACAAATGTTGTTACATTATTATTAGTATTATTATTAGTAGTAGTAATTGTTGTTGCATTACTGGAATAAAAGGCTGAGTAGACATGAAATAATTTTAATACACCTGCACATAAAACAAAGCGTAATATTAACACCCATTGTTTATTCTTTTTTAGCTATGTTACAGCCTCCAAAATGTTAATCCTGCGCAGGGTTCTGCAGAGAGTGGCAGCTCAGAACCAGACCAGCGTAACCACAGCATGTGAAAGAGCTAGTAGAGGCTCCCTGTGCATCCATGGACAGAAAGTTCCATAGATTGGAATATAACACTGATCTGTCAGAAACCAACATTCTTTATCCAAGATTCAAGAAGCTGACCTTCAATGACACTAAAGCAGTTGATGAAGCTATTCAGAGAATAACTGCAGCAGCAGCAAGGTTCAACCAGCCAACTCCACTTCCAGGGGGCCAAGATGGAGCAGAGGATGAGCAAGAGGGGCCACAAGCATCTGCTGTTTGGAGATTCTTTGAAGAAAGAGCAAGTGAAGACACTACAAGAAGGAAGCCTTCAGCAGATGCAATACTGGAAGTGAGACCCTACTTTGAGGAGCCCCTTTGCCAGTTACGTGCAGATCCACTAAACTGGTGGGAAAACAAGGCTTCACTTTGCCCACACCTCACACACGTGATGACATGGAGACTGTGCATTGGTGCAACGTCATTTCCCTCCCAGAGAATTTTCTCCAAAACCGGGCAGATCATGACTGACAGAAGAAGCCGAATCAGTCCCTCAAAGCGGACACACATGGTGTTTCTGAATGCCAATCTTCACTAAACACATTATTTGGATGCTGATCTTTTTCTTTTGTGTTACATATTTTCATTTATATTTTGTTGTGTTGCGAGTTTTTAAGGGATTCTGTGTTGTTTGACTGTCGATTTGTTTTATATAAAATAAGTTTTAAGTTTAAATTCATTTAAAGTGCACTGTAGAGTGAAAAAAATAAAGGCATACTTATATAATAAACATATATAAATAAAAAGTATAACGAGATTTTTACATTATTAATTCATTTGTACATAATTTTACATTATAATTTTATATTATTGGTATAATATATTGATGAAAAAAAAAAGAGAGCTGGAATTCCCATCACTTAAAGGGACAGTAAAGTTAATTTTAAGTGACATATATGTTATTCATCATTATGAAAAATAGAAGAACATTTTTTATATCTGTATCATCATCTGTTTGGTCAAAAAAAGCTTAAAATCTGCACTGCAGCAGCTTCCGCATTCAGTGGTCACGTGGGCGTCATACGTCACTGGGGCCAAAACATAGCTTAGCAGCCATAAGAAACAATGCAATCCACGTCGCGATTAACTCCAAAAATATCATGGTTACCTGCGTGGTGAACGGTTGTGTCAACAGACTTGACCCAACAGACGCGACTTTAGAATAAATTCACTGTGGAATGAATAACAGCTAGAGTTGTTATTCATTCCACACAGTCCAATAGTAATAAATAGAGTTAGCTCAATGCTATCATAATATGTACAATCTCATTGATGGGCTAGCGCATTAGCATTTTTAGCGCGATACCTTCCCAGAAGGTATTCTAAAGAACGACAGGTCCTTGTCTTCGCGTCTTTTTGCTGTTCTGTTGACACAACTGTTCACTGCGCAGGTAATCATGATATTTTTGGAGTTAACCGCGACGTGGATTGTATTGTTTCTTATGGCCGCTAAGCTATGTTCGGCCCCAGTGACGCCCACGTGACCACTGAATGCGGAAGCTGCTGCGGTGCAGATTTTAAGCTTTTTTGACCAAACTGATGATGCTACACATTTAAAATTTATTTTTTCTTCTATTTTTCATTATGATAAATAACATATATGTCATTTAAAATTAACTTTACTGTCCTTTAATAACTTTCATTTTCTGGCGCTGGTTGTGAGCTCTTATAAGTTGACACTAGTTTAACAAGTTAAGAAAGTTTTAAATATTGAAACAGCAAAATTATAACTTCTAACCATTAACGTACCTGCAGCGTTTGTCTGTCTCCCCATGTCCCCTCTCGCGTTACCCGACTGACTTTCTGTAACACCACTTTAGGGAGACAGATAGGCTGCGCGCGGTTCACAGATAGGCTGTGCGTCTATTTACAATCAGGTCCTTTCGAAACTCCAAAAAAGATTGTCTCAGCAGATTAACCCAGGTGATGTGTCTCATGCTAATGACCCTCAATAGCATACAAAGGCTCGGTGAAACTAGCATTTCAACATTTTTGTTTATTTATCATCTATCCATCCATCTATCCATCCATTGGTCTGTGTCTGTTTCAACAATGTCTGCATTTTATATAAAACCACTGCGGAGGATTTATTATTAGACAACAGTTGTCCTGGCAACATTAACAATTATCGAGCAAATGAAGACCGGTCTGTGAAAATATTGTCTTAGATGAAACCGGTCAGTGGCGCAAAAAAGGTTGGGGACCGCTGCTCTAAAGCATAAGCAAGAGATCCATGTATTGTGGTTTTGGGGCGGCAGTTGCTCAGTGGTAAAGCAAGCGGTAGAGCGGGTCGTCCAATGTTCTGAGATGGGGGTTCAGATTCCCGCTCGTGCCCAAAAACACCCAAAGTGTGAGCTGATGGTGGGAGGTGTTAGCTCACGTCTGGAGCACTGCCGAGGTGCCTTTGAGCAAGGCGCCATCATCTTAGAAGTTGCGCATTGGATGCGCACCACGACGGAGCTGCCCGCCACTCTACCTCCCTCTCACCTGCATGCCCAAAGGCCCCTTGTGTGTGTTACAGGCCTGTACACACTATTTAGATGCATGTAACTACTAACCTGTGTGTAGAGTGGAGTCTTAATTTCCCTTTGGGGATTAATACACTTAATAAAAACTTTTTTTTTTAATTAAAATGAAAACCTTTGCATGAGAGTTCTAATGAAACATTCAACCAGCTATCCACCCATCTATCATCTGCCCATTTATCTATATTCCATTCATCCATCCATGTATTTGTTTTAAAAATCATGATCATCATGCCCGGCAGTTAACAAAAGAAAGCGAGCCAACCTTAGCTTGTAGCTAGCTAAAAAGCTCTGAAGCACAGGCAATAGATCCATTTGAAGTTGTGGTTAAACATGTGCTGTAGAGGTTTATTGAAATATCCATCCATCCATCTATCCATCTGTCTATCATTGTCATTTAACAATCATCATCATGACCAGCAGTTAGCAATACAAGCTAATGCTAACGCTAGCTAACGTTAGTTAACATTAGCTAACATTAACATTTGCTTCAGAGTTGGATTAAACACAATGGCATAGAAAAGCTATCAATGTATAAATGTCATCCATCCATTCATCCATCTTCTGTTTATCTATCATCCATCCATCTATCAATCCATCCATCCATTCATCCAATGATCATCAAGACCAGCAGTTAACAATAGAGTGCTAACACTAGCTTGTAGCTAGCTAACATAAAGCATAAACAAGAGATCCATGTATTGTGGTTAAAACATTTGCATGAGCGTTCTATTGAAATGTCCATCCATCTTTCCACCCATCCATCTCTACATTTCTACTGAAATATCCATCCATCTGTTTATTTTTATGTCATTTAACTATCATCATTATGACCAGCAGTTAGCAATATAAGCTAATACTAATGTTAGCTATTTCTAGCTAACGCTAACGCTAGCTAACGCTAACGCTAGCTAACGCTAACGCTAGCTAACGCTATTCAACGCTAACGCTAGCGCTAGCTAACGCTCGTTAGCTAGCGTTAGCATTAATGTTGGCGTTAGCTACCGTTAGCATTAGCTAACATTATCTAACATTAACATTTGCTGTAGAGTTGGATTAAACACAATGGCATTGAAAAAATATGTCCATATATGCAGCTCAGCAGCACTTCCTGCTTTTCCTGCTCTTGCAGGAAGTTGGGATACACACTTCCTGGAGTGTGTGTGCGATGCAGTACCATTTCCTACCACCAGGGTGAAAATGCACACACACCTGTACCCAACTTTTGCTACCTTATGGGACATGTCAAAAAAAAGGCAGGGGGCATATCAGGAGTGTCCCCTGAGCCTTTTGCAATGAAAAACCTTGTGGGGCCCAGCATTTTGGGGTGCCTAAGGTCTTTGGGCCCCACAACGTTGGTCTAATCCAGGTCTGAAATCACCCTAAGGTAATATAAGTTAGTTCACACACACACACACACACACACACACACACACACACACACACACATCACCACAACCACCACCAACTTCGTGTTTTCCCTTCTGGCTTTCCAATTTAAATGCAAATGTTCCCAAATCGGACTCCACAAAGACGAAGAGGCAAAATCATTTGACGTAGTGATGAATTATATATTTTAATTAAGCACCCAAAAGAATCATGCCTATTCAGCCCTTTCCCTTCCAATGCAAAATGAATAAATAAATATGGAAGAAAGGAGGAAGAAGAAGAAGAATGGGATAAATGGAAGGGTCAGGGGAGGGTAATGGATAGACGGATAAAGGGATGGGGTTCATATTGAGTTTGTGTGATTGCAGCACTAACCGCCTGTGGGATGCCATTATGTGAGCGATCTGAACCTGTCAGATTTCAAAAACGTATTGTTTGCTGATAGACAGGCTAAATACCCCCACGGTTTAAAGAACATACACACATACACACCAGAGTCTCTCAAATGCATTGAAAATACGCACAAATACATATGCACACACATTAGGAGTTTGATGGGCGAACCAACGTTTAAAGAGCAGAAATGTGGATTGCGACGCTCTGACAAGGGATGCAATTTTAATTTCACCCCCTGTCACTCTCTCCAATATCTGCTCAGATGAAATTCATATGAGCTGCCAATCATCCTCTTGTACTAATAGACACATGAATGTAAGTACACACACATGCAAACGCAGTCGATCCTTCAATCACATTTACAAACTTTTCTCTCTCCGTCTATTGAAGTCACAAGAATGCAGACAATGTCTCATCTTTAAATACGCAGAGAACTCAAATACCCTTTATTCCAGATTCTAGAATTCTAGATATTTTATTTATTTTTTTTATTATCGTATTGATTTAATCTCTAAAGGGAAATTGCATCATCACCAAATTTGTGTATCTGTGAAAATTTGTGTGGTTGTTTTAATTCTCAGTGGCGTTATTTTGTAGCTAAATGTGACAGTCCTTCAAATGACTTTATATAGGTGAATGTATTCCGACATTAAAACACATATTTAACAGCATGTGTCAGTGCCTCAAAACCACAGATGCACACATAATAGATATCCCTCCTGTGTCACTGCACATGGTGGAAAACCTGTATACTATGTACTGTAAATGCATCCAGATGGCCCCAATGCATCCACTCAGACCTATAAAGACATGAAATAGGATGCTGAAAAATAGAATACAAGCGATTCAAATTGACCTGCAATTGAGATGGTGTGAGGTTAAGATCAAGTATTGCCTTATCAAATCATGTATGTGAATGAAAATAATAAAAAACACAGAGAAGATGTGTCACATTCTGATGTAGCTTTCTGACATGTTTCATAAACATAAACATTTTTTTTTTGTTTTATTGCTTCTTCATCTTGACAATTTCTGATGAGGGAAAAATGTCTCTTAATTTGCGTTTTTACATAGGAAACACACTTTATCTGAAAATAACACAATTTTGCAATTTGCCTTATACATGGTTAATTTGATTTATTTTTTGAGCATTCTTGAAAACACTAGCCCACCACTGAGTATAGTTTTCCACATGGGAAGCTGCCTTTGGATGTCTTTTTGTCATTTAAAAGCATTTTTATGTTCTTGAATGTCGCTCAGTAATACTCAAAGATGTGTTCCTTCTTGTCTGCGACCCATAAGCATGGTGCAGCGGTGCTTGCGGATAATGGTGACAAAGAGTGGCACAAGGAACAAATGATGCAACATGTGGGAGGAAAATGGAGAGATACTCACTGAAGAGAACAAGTGGGAGATGTTAAAAGGAAGTAACATAAAAACAATAACTGAAGCTGAATAAAGAGCGAGAGGTAACAGACGATGAAAATGTATTGTGACAGCTGGAGTGTTGCCCCAAAAGAACAAGGAAATTCACTTTCCTGTGTTTGACTTACCCTGTTCTCCACATGCAAACATACAGACATTGCTCATTACATGTGTCAGTGGCAGCAGACCCTGAGAAAACCTTTGTCTGTAGAAGAGTTAACTACCTATCCTTGTTGAATAGAAGTGATGGTTAGGGCCAGCAAGAAAGGAGAAAGAGACATCTCATTTTAATAGGAAAGTTCAAGTCCTCTCTTGACTATTCTATGCTCTGCTCAAGTGTCCTTGAACAGAACAGTAAATCAATAGGAGCCCCAGTGGTGCAGTTATGCTGGAGCTGATGCTGATCTCTAACCTTTCACCTACTGGTGGCATCCAATGCGGCTTCTGAAGAGATCATTTTCAAAGGAGAGTCATTTGCACAGATCTTTTTTGTGTAGGCCATACAACAAGATAAGATATATCCCCACCTGTATATTTGAATAAGCTCATTTGAAAGTCTCACGCTGTCACGCTGTCACCAACTTCACCCACCACCTGTCAATCAAGCACCCAACCAATCACGGCGCATCTGCTATGTTAGGAGAAGAAATAACTATACATGGATTTCCCAGTTAACATCATTTTAGAGTGTCATAACCTACAGTTATGATACTCTGCTCATGTTTTTGAGCAGAGAGTCCAAACAGCAGGAACGACTCAGAAGATGGCAACAAATTCTGAGTGAAAGTAGCTGGCTAGAACGAACAGTCTGTCCAGCTATGGTTTCCATTTGGAATGGGACAATCGATATAGTATCCAAAATGCTCCTCGGGCATCTGACAAAAACGGTCTTTAAGTAACTACATACAGTTCTGTTCATATAGTCAGCTAACAGAACTATCACTTCTCTAAAATGTATTTTCCACTTGCTCTTTTGACAGGGGCTTTTTCCTCCTGTCCCAATCTCACCATTAGTTAGCTTTCTTTCTCCAGTTTACCTGCTAACATTCATCTATGGCTTCACCACGCATGCCCAGCGCAATACATGATATTGCCAACACAAAGTTGTTACGTCACCACATTGATTTTTGACTATGTTAGGTGCGATTGGTTAATAATATCAATACAGAAGTCTGATATTATTGTTTGTGAGGTGCAATGAGAGGTGACAGGAATAAGTAGTAAGAGGAAATGTTTGTGTCAGATGTGAAGCCTAAAGTGAATGTTGACCCGTTTTAATTACCGTCATTTAACTATAAAATACAAACCCTTTATTTTAATCCAAACCATCATTTTGCCTCAACCAACCAAGTAGCAGCCATAGGTCATGTTACTTTAAAAACAAAACCCGCCTGCAATCGTCTTCCTTAACATCCTGGATTCAAAATTAATCACTAATTAAAAAAGCTTTAATAAAATAAGTGGTCTGACACATGAAACATTTGTAAATTTGCACACCATTAAAATATTACATTTGCATCCTGGCTGATATCATCACTTTTTTTTTTTTTAAATCAACATTTGAATTGCAAAACCTCATTTCTGAAGGCCTTTGGTGAATTTTTTACCACAGTTACTGAGCATGGGTTCTTACAAACCTCCCCCCCCCAAAAAAAAAACCCCCAATATATCATTTGTCATTAAAAGCTGTATTCAAGTCACTATAACCAGCTGATGGTTAGTGATATCCATGCGTTTCCAGTCTTTGCCTTAAGCCAAATTTGCTTCCACATTCACCACAGAAGCAAAATTGTGTCAATATCCTTAAAATTGGGAAGAAAGAGAGCCCTGAGATTACCTATGTATCTTCACACTCTGGAATATTAAACTTGTCTTTTTACATGATTAAAAAGGACAGTGCATGAAAAAAAAGATGAGCACACCTGTGCACCACTTTTATCTTTTTTTCATCTTCAGAATGAATTGATGGGATGCCAGTGAACTCCTGCTTTATATGGAAGCTGTGTGTTTGTTTACGGTGTGCTACACCTTTAAGAGCTGCCAGCCGTAGCCCATCCCAGAGAGGATGGACCCATTAAACTGATGAACAGAGAGAGAGAGAGAGAGAGAGAGAGAGAGAGACAGAGGGTGACATACCGTCATAAGGATAAAAGTGAGAGGAGTAAAAGAATGGATGCCTTTTGAAATAAGGAAGTTGAACAAGTAGCAAGGCAACAGAAAAGGAGGGAAGAAAACTACTCAGGGACCATAACAGTGAGAGGAGATAGAGGGAGGACAGGAAGCAGCAATCTCTCCATCTCCTCTATGGTGTTGTAGGCGTCTATGGGTCTGTCAGTCAATCAGGACGGCAGCTGGACACACTCGCTCGGGGGATCTCTTGACTTTGCTGTGTGTGTGTCTACAGATGGCAAACCTTGTGACATCGCTTTGCTGTGTAGTTCTGGCCGCAGTGGTGGTAGCCTACGCTCAGAGACGCAGTCAGCTCGGTGAGTATCAATTTTGTCTTCCTCTTGCTCTTCTTTATCATAAGATTCTCATTCTCTGAGGCCTACTCTGTTACTTTTTGTTTATTTCCTGTCGGATCAAATCCTTTTTGCTCTTCCCTGCACTCAAGTAAATCCTGTTTAACTTTGTCCTCCTCACAACTACTGCTCCTCACTCTCCAATATATAATTTCCGCTTTTCTCCCTGTTCTTGTTCTACTTATATATGTGGTGCTATTGATGCTCAACTACATTTTACAACACTCATCTCAATATTATTGAACTCTGTCCACTTTGATTTGATGTCACCTGATGCGTCACCTTTAAGGAATCTCTTTTTATATTTTCTATACAATGTTTTGACTCTTATTGCCTGTTCTGTGTCATCCTGAACCCCAGCAGCTTGTTACCCACTTTGAGGTCAAAGGTGCAGCAGGAAAATGTAATTATACCTGTGAGAGAGATGAGCTGGAATTGACTTTTCCTCATGAACAGAAAAAGACAAAATGAAACAGCTGACCATGTTCGCTAGTCATTCCTGTTCATAGTATTTTGGTGTCATTACAAAAGCTAAATCAACAAAGAAGCCAGGTCAAATGTTTCCAATGATTAGTGCACTGAGGATTGGAGAGAGAAAATAATATGAACAGACCCACTAAATGAGCTGAGAGGTCACACAAGACATATGAACATTAATTTGACCATGTGCTCAAATGACGGGAGAGTGTTCATGTGTGTGCGTGTCTTACGTGTTGTGTGTTGTCACCTGACTTTTAATGAAGAATGGCCCCTGCTTTATAGCCAATGACTTTGGTCTGCTCAAGTCAGCTGATCAAAAGAAAGGAAGCCAATGAATCCCCAGTGATGCACATCACTATGTCACGAGGGTTGGACACACACATACACACACACACACACACACATGCACCCCCCACACACACACACACAAATCCACACACACATGCACAAAAAAAGAAAAAAAAGAAAAAGAAAACAAAGCAGAAACCGTTTACTTAGTAGACATGTTATTTGCGGGAATGAGGCAAAATAAAAAAGTATATAGAGATGTAGACAAAATTTAGTGAAGGCTAGAAAAACAGCTCAAGAATGAATTATTGATGTCTGATGAGAAAACTTGATAAATTATTATTATTATTTCTTCAGAAAAATTGTAAAAATGGTTGCAGTGTCCCAAATGGACAGTTATGTCTTCAACTTCTCTGCGTAATATAGGACATTTGTGTAAATCATAATGTGTAGCTCAATTGTATAGTGCATGCTTCATTGTATGCTGACCGGGTTTAATCCCCGGCATCTGCAGCCCATTGGGGGTACAAGCCAGTGTCAGCTGTAGGCTGGTCCCAAGCCTGAGCATCCAGAGTAAAAACAACTTGCAAACAAATATGAGCGATAATCTCAAATGGAAACAATGACACGCTGTGGCAACCCATAACGAGACAAGCCAAAGGGAGATTTATAATGAACATATATAACAGCCAAATAGAGTGGCCAAAATCCTACACCTGCACACACTGACAGGCACATTTACAGTCACACAGAGACACACTTATACATTTGTCCATCTCGGAAAGAGCATTGCTTTTCTGACAAATTGCCAGCCAGTTTGATTGTCAGGATTCCCCAGGGTACACCCACACACAGAGCAACGCATATACAAAAACACAGACCAAAGACAAGAGCTAATCCCACCTCTATCTTTATGTACTAACTCAATTGTTCAATCTCACCATGAAGAAGTCACACTTTATTTTTGTTGTGTGAATGTACTGTCTGTGTGTGTGTGTGTGTGTGTGTGTGTGTGTGTGTGTGTGTGTGTGTGTGTGTGTGTGTGTGAGAGAGAGAGAGAGAGAGAGAGAGAGAGAGAGAGAGAGAGAGAGAGAGAGAGAGAGAGAGAGAGAGAGAGAGGGAGAGAGAAAAAGTCAGAGATGGAGTGGATGGGAATCACATTTGCGATTTTGCAATTACTGCCAGTGATGAGTTGTCGAACAAAGACAATGAAACACACAGGTTGAAAATGCCCACAGACTAAAATTTAACCATATGTACATGAGTTTAACACTTACATCGTGATTTTGGAGGAATGGAAAGTGAAAGAAAGAGAGCCAGGTTGTAAAGAGGTGGGCTGGAGAGACAGAACTCATTTGTCATAAACAGAAGAAAAACTGCTGCATGGAGTAGCTCTAGATGAACCACTTTCATGAAGAAGTACCCTTAAAGGGGGTTGAATTATGAAGAAAGCTGTTTATGTCATTTTATGTCATGTAAATGTTGGCTGTATTCTTGGCTTATATTCAAGTATTGCTTTGAATGTTCCGAAAATAAAACACTCTCCAATAATTGTAATTGTTAATTGTAATTATTAATCCATCCATCCATCTTCCGCCGCTTATCCTTAATCGGGTCGCGGGGGCAGCAGCTTCAACAGGGAGCCCCAAACTTCCCTTTCCCCGGCCACATCCACCAACTCTGACTGGGGGATCCCAAGGCGTTCCCAGGCCAGTGTTGAGATATAATCCCTCCACCTGGTCCTGGGTCTGCCCCGAAATCTCCACCCAGCTGGACGTACCAGAAACACCACCCTAGGGAGGCGTCCCGGAGGTATCCGCACCAGATGGCCAAACCATCTCAACTGACTCCTTTCCACATGAAGGAGCAGTGGCTCTACTCTGAGCCCCTCGCGAACAGCAGTGTTTCTCACCTTATCTCTAAGGGAGACACCAGCTCTCTTCCTGAGAAAGCCCATTTCAGCCACTTGTATCCGCAATCTCGTTCTTTCGGTCATGACCCATCGCTCATGACCATAGGTGGGGGTAGGAACGAAGATGGAATGGTAGATGGAGAGCTTTGCCTCCTGGCTCAGCTCCCTCTTTGTGTCAACAGTGCGGTAAAGCGACTGCAATACCGCTCCTTCTGCCCCAATTCTTCGTCCAATGTCATGCTCCATTGTTCCCTCACTCGTGAACACGACCCCAAGATACTTAAACTCCTTCACTTGTGGAAGGACCTCATTCCCCACTCGGAGAAGGCAGTCCACCGGTTTCCTGCTGAGGACCATGGCCTCAGATTTGGAGGTGCTAATCCTCATCCCCGCCGCTTCACACTAGGCTGAAAACCGGACCAGTGAGCGCTGCAGGTCACAGGCTGATGACGCAAACAGGACCACATCATCTGCAAAAAGCCTCGATGCAATCCTCAGACCACTAAACTGTAAACCCTTCTCATCACGACTACGCCTCGATATCCTCTCCATGAAAATCACAAACAGAGTTGGTGATAAAGCGCAGCCCTGGCGAAGGCCAACAGCTAGTCTGAACAAGTCCGACTTACTGCCGAGAACCAGAACGCAGCTCTCACTTTGGGCGTACAGGGATTGGATGGCCCTGAGGAGAGGCCCCCTCACCCCATACTCCCGCAGTACCTCCCACAGTATATCCCTGGGGATCCGATCGTACGCCTTCTCCAAGTCTACAAAACACATGTAGACTGGATGGGCACACTCCCAAGCCCCCTCTAGGATCCCTGTGAGAGTAAAAAGCTGGTCCGTTGTTCCATGACGAAGACGGAACCCACATTGTCCCTCCTCAATCTGAGGTTCGACAATCGGCCGGACCCTCCTTTCCTTTCTCCTTTGTAATTATTAATTACAGCCTTTACAGCCTTCATACTAGATGACTTAATTAAAAAGTAATTAAAACAATTCAGATATTTGACAAAATTGAATGCATACAGGGCAGCACAGTGGCCCAGTGGGTAGCGCTGTCTCTGCACAACAAGGCAGTTCTGGGTTTGAGTCCCGCTCTGTGCGGAGCTTGCATGTTCTCCCCGTGTCTGTGTAAGTTCTCCGGGTTCTCTGGCTTCCTCCAACCTCCAAAAACATGCACTTCAGGTTAATTGGCCGTTCCAAATTGTCCGTAGGAGTGAGTGTTTGTGTGCGTGGTTGTATGTCTCTGTGTAGCTCCGTAGTGCACTGGCATTGCTCCTGGAGTTTGCCTCGGCTCCCCATGACAGCTGGGAAAGGCTCCAGCTCCCTGTGACCCGCAAAAGTGAATGAAGTGGGAGGGAAAATGGATGAATAAATACAATACATAAATTTAGTCTTTCAGGCTTGACTACAATCCTGTATGTGTACCAGTTTTTACAGGTAACAGGGACAATACCAGTCTTACAAGATAAACTATTTCCTGGATTTGTCTCAGCCCATACCCCATTCAGGTTTCACTAAAGTCCATTAGTTTGGGGAATTTTTTTTTTTTTTTTTAAATATATCCAACAAATAAATAAAAAACAGAAAATGTAATTTCACACAGTAAAATTATATTGACAACCGTTTTCTGTTGTTCTCCCAGCAAGATAACTTCTATCCACATGTAGAAAAAGGTTTTTTGTTTTGCTTTGGGTTTTTTTTTTAATATTCTGAGCAAAGTTCATTGAATGTGCCATATCCATTTAGCTTTTATAATGTGAATGGAAGCCCCCACAGCCGAAATGACAACTCCATAATGAACAGCACTTGATACAACAGAGGAAAAAGAAAATAAGCAAAAGCGAAATAAATGGACTGAGATTCAGAGGTCATTCTAATTAAGGTGCCTTGAATGTGAATTTTATTTTTGATTGCCAGGGAGAGAAATCTGATGAGGTGTTTGGTTATAAGGGGAAAAATGTTGGGCAAGTGGAAAAGAAACAACAAATTTGTGTGTGAAAAAACAAGAGAATACAAAACAGATAAAAGATCAAGATAGTTTCAGAGGGTGGGAAAGCAGTTTTTCAGTTAATCCTGGTTATTCATTTGGAAAGTAAAGTCTACCTTTAGCCTTAGAAGAAAAAAACATTTGAGTTGAAAAGTCGATATAAATTTCCTTGAGGTTTTAGCATTTCCATTACCTGTGAAGTATTTACCTGTCTTGACCTTCAGTAAGGTGCATAATGTCAATTTGAACCAGAAATGTTGTGTTGCTCTGCTGACTCTTATGTTCGAATATTCCCGTGGTCCGTGAGAAGGAGAGGGAAGTTCCTTTGTGATCAATACTATTATTTTTATTCATTAGTATTAGATTGCACTGCTAGCAGAACAAACTTCAATGGAAAATAAGCCTTCTGGCAGTTCAGTCTTATCCCACAGAAGTGAAATGAGATGCATCAGTCTTTTTCAAAACCACAGAATTAAAGCAATTTATAGATGTAGTTGTGTGCGTGTGTGTGCGTGTGTGCGTGCATGCGTGCATGTATGCGTGTGTGTGTGTGTGTGTGTGTGTGTGTGTGTGTGTGTGTGTGTCCACACATGTAAACCTCAGTTTACGTCGTTAATAAGTTCCAGGAGAGGGTACATAACTTGTCTCCTGGCTAAACCGAAGATAACATCCCCAGTCTTCAACTGGACTTTATTTATGAATGCATTTTCAATAATATTTGGTTAATGCAAACCTATTTTTAACTTTCAAACATTTAAATTGCATTTTTTCACAGAAAAACAGTAGCTGTCTTTTGCGCTTCTTCCGCATTACACATAAAATTGGTTGCTATGGGCTTATAATATGTTTTCATTCGTCTTCATTGTACAGTAACATGATATTTGCTTTTAATGGATCTCAATATTTGTGGCGGACAGACAGAAAGGAAAAAATTACATAAATATTGTTTATTTTTCCGTGTTTCTTTATTTTTTAAACTGATCTATAATTCTTAGACAATTTTAGTACAGTATTTGATACCACACGCTAGCTAAATAAGCCTTATTTTCTTTCACTATTTCTTTATCATTCTGTCTTTGTCTGCTTCTTTAGTAGTCTCTCCCTGTTTCCATGACCCTTTCTTCATCCACTCTCTTTGTGTTTCTCTCTGTCTCATATTAATCCTGAGATAGAAAGTTCTAACCAAAGCAATGCATTGTCAAGAAGAGTGTGGCTCAAAGTGCATACCAATGAAGAGTGAAGAATGGTCTGAGTGAAATTGCGAGTGAAATTGTTTATTAGTGTCTATTATGAGTAGATTTCCTTTCTTTCTTTCTTTTTTACCGGCAAAAACAGCACTGCTATATCTGCAACCCCCTGAATCCCACACCACCTCTGCTTTGTAATATGTGTGACAGAGTGTGGGCAAATGTGGTGACATCATGCTGTTGACTGCAAGAGTGTTATTTATGGGAGCCCATATCCTGATTGAGAGACAAACATTTCCACTCATAATCATTCTCTCCAACTCTCTGTTTCTCGCATCCTCCCTCTGTGTCTGCATGCCTTTATCTCTCCCTCCTCCTTTCTATCACATTCCATTCTGGCCTTTTTCTCCACTTTACCATTTACACCATCTTCACTTGTCAAGTCTGTGTTGCCTTCCTTGCTTCTTGTCTCTCTGTTTGTAAATTACCAATTACCTCCTTCTCTCCTTTCTGCTCTCCATCTTCTCCTTTCTCATCTTTCAGTCCATCACCCAAGTGGTCAATGGCAGATTTATTGTGCATGACATCATTCCTCTGCTGACACTCCACCATTGTCGCTTAAATGTTTGTTTGTTTTTTTTTATGCGTTCAGTATCAGCTCTTTGCGAAGCTGCTTTAGTACACAAAGGTTCCATCCAACCATGATCCAAAATGTACATTAAGATCACGAAATGGGTGAATGAGAGATGTGGGAGAGGAATAGGTTAACACTCACACTAATGCCATGATATTAAAGCTGCCAAAGATGGTACGGAACACCCCCCCATACCTAACACAGGTACACACACACATATACACGCACACACACACACACACACACACACACACACACACACACACACACACACACACACACACACACACACACACACACACACACACACACACACAAACACACAAAAGTCACAAATTCAGTGGAACCAGTTGATGATGATATTCCACCAGTCCCTCATGTTTCAACATAGAGAGCAGACAGCCACTGTAAATAAATAAACAAGCACAAAGATTGATGCATGTGTAAATAGTGTCAGTTCATATGTCTTGTATGTGTAATCCATGTTTGTGCCGGTAGGGAACCTCGGTCGCTCTCATTATTCTGAGTAGCACTTAATGTAATCAGTGTTCCCTGTTTGTCACATTGTAGACAATAAATTCAAGACGGGGCTTAACTGATTGACTCTTAGACTGGATTGGCAGATGGATTACAGTCAGATTCATGACTCGCATGGAGGCAACACCACATATAGTCCCATTCATTTGTCAGACCTGCAAAAGAAAAACTTTTTTACTAACATAAATATGTAAAATGTGAAGACACCCCCCCCCCACATACACACAACATCACAAACAATTTCTAAAAATAATTCATGGACATTTTGAAAGAAGTCTCTCTACTGTTTAGTCAACTGATTGGATGACATTTGGCAAAATGTGTCAGGATTACATACATTTTGGAAGATCTGCTGGCGGCCAGATTAAAGGCTGAGTCATTGCTTGGCTGACAGAGCAATCATCTGATTACAGACACGTTGAGATGACACTGCAGCTGATACAGAGTAGTTGATTCACACTGATACAGAGGCAATGCCTTTGGTATAAAATAATAGTCATGTAATAAACTGAAGGGGGCTGTGTGTGTGTGTGTGTGTGTGTGTGTGTGTGTGTGTGTGTGTGTGTGTGTGTGTGTGTGTGTGTGTGTGTGTGTGTGTCTGTGTGTGTGTGTGTGTGTGTGTGTGTGTGTGTGTGTGTGTGTGTGTGTGTGTGTGTGTGTGTTTTGGGATGGTAAGTTGAGCTGTTTTAGTCATCTGAAATATTTGAAGGACAAAGATGCAAACATACACCCCAGACATTATACCAAGGTCATACATGTTACAAGCACTCATATCAAAGGGTATTCGGCACAGATATTATTGAAACACACTGATTCCAAAATGTAAATTCTGTATATGTGACTTTTGGCTGTGTTTTGATTTATTTTTATATAATATCCATCCAGTGCTGACCTGCAAATTCAGCCTTTTGAAAGTTTTTTTCAATACCAGTCACGTTCAGCATTCATCAATCATAAAACACCGTTGAAGCAACTAAGTCATGTAACAGTAGCTGCTAGACAAGTAAAATAGACTTACATGTTCATGACAAAAAAATAAAAAGTATATATACTGTGTGTGTGTGTGTGTGTGTGTGTGTGTGTGTGTGTGTGTGTGTGTGTGTGTGTGTGTGTGTGTGTGTGTGTGTGTGTGTGTGTGAATCATCTTTAAGTGAATGATAGATATATAATATATAATGAATTCAAAATGAACATGGCTCTCAAAATCAACCTTGAAAGGAAAGCCCTCTCAACACAGAGAAACATCAATCAAGATGTGTTTTCTAAATGCATGTCATACATCATGAGACCCAGCATGAGATATGGAATGGGATGTAATTGATCCGGAAGAAACCATGGATTCCCGACTGTCTGATAGCATCTGTCAGGGAACGGACCATTTCCATCCAATCACTGTCTTTATATCTGAGATCTGAAATCTCAGAATCTCCCTGAGCTGCAGCTTGTGCATGTATGCATGGAGAATGTGTATGTGTGTGTGTGTGTGTGTGTGTGTGTGTGTGTGTGTGTGTGTGTGTGTGTGTGTGTGTGTGTGTGTGTGTGTTGTGTTTGTGTGTGTGTGTGTGTGTGTGTGTGTAGCTCCTTTAAATTTATAATTCTGTCAAAAAGACCTTTCCAATAAAAGTTGATGGTTCTTTCTGTCCCGTTGTTCCTTTCTAAAAGTCTAAAGCAGCTGAATACATTTTATAGTGATGGTAAGACTTCAGTTTACATGGAAGAAACAACTAATTGCTTTTTTCCATTTCATCCCTAAACCTTATTCCTCTTGACCCTGAAAATGTTACAGTCACAGTTCTAAAAGGGAATTTTTTCAAAGAGCTGTTTACAGCTCAAACAAGATTTGTACAGACCAAAGTTTTGAGACAAAGTTTTAAGAACTTATTTCCAATACCTCTTTATTTCAATCCATCGGCACCATCAGAACTACAGGTGTTTGTAGTTCTTGACTAACATACAGTGACTGTTCCAGATGGAAGATGATGATGATCAGTTTACATACTATAGGCCAACGAAGCACCAACACCACAGCAATTGAAACAGTCATGGTTGTTTTCAGGAAAGCTAATATGGATGGATAATACATCAGAGTCAGAAAATTAGGTTTTTAAAAAGCAGGGCCTATTTTTGATTCAATTAATTGAAATTAAAGTAATGATGATTATTTGACTCATTGATTTATCACTAGAAGTCTTGAACTTGTACTTATACATTGGCGGGGACATTGACATAGAAAATAAGAGAAAGAAGAAAAGCATTGCTCACCTTTATAGTTTTTCTAGGGCAAGACAACCAAACAGCATGACATACCCTGCCCTCTGTCCTCCATCTGTTGCAGAAAACTGAACGGGGCTCTCACCGTTAGATTACTCAACAATCCTTTAAAGGCCAACCTGCTGCCGAACCTAGATCTGACATAAGTGCCCCCAAACTCTTATCTTGTTATACACGACACTATATAAATGGTCAAGAAGAAGACTTTTTTCTGCCTTTGTTTTTCTTTTCTCATCATATTTCCTATATAACAGTTTCTTTTACAATATGTAACAAACTTTAGTACCTTAATTCATCACCTTATGGTGATTATGGCTGTTTCTTTTTTCTACCCCTTTTTTGGGAGCTCTCTTTGCCTTCACATTCCTCGTCTCAGATAAAAATGGAGGCAGGACAAACTGCTGAACCACTCTTGAGTGGCCAACAACCACGGCTGGTAGAACTCATTAAATGAACCAAATAACTGTGCTAATGCATGTGTGCTTTTTACTGTGAGTCATTAATGGAAGTGTATTCTAATGAGGCTTACAGCAGGTCAAAGCAAGCCAGTGTTTAATGACAAATAAATAGTGAGCAGGTCAGACATCATTTAGCATTTTGGAGTTCAAACAATACATTTTGTTACAAAGAGCTTTTAATATTAGTCGTGAACACACACACACACACAGACACACACACGCACGTGAGTGTAAAGCACATGCATCATTATTTCTCAGGCGTCATACATCCTTATACCTAGACAACCACCATTCAGTCAGACAATTTAAGTGTTTTAACTGTTTAATATCACAACAGCCGAACACAAAACAATTTTGGAATTGGGATCACTCCTCACTTAATGAACCCCCTAACTAGAGCCTAGAGGAGGGTGATGGTGTGTTGGCGGGGCAGGTAGTACAAGCAACAAAATGCAACCACAGGAGTGGCAGTAGCTAAAAAGCTCTTCAAACTAGTCAAGTGTGTCTGATAATTGAGGAGAATGAGGCCCATTGTGTGAATGATGTGTGCACAAAGCATGGCTGACTTTATCTTTAATAATTATCTTGCAGACTTCATGACATTTTAAGTTGACTACCAATATCAGTCAATAGAAAATACATGATAAAAGACGAGAACTGTGACCATTGATCGTCTTGTGAAATGTCTTCTTTTTCACTCTTAGCACATCATCTATCACGGGAACTTGTTCCTTGTTTCTGTTTTAATTACAATGACAAGAGGTCATTGTATCACAGTTATAATCAGTACGGTTAATAATAAGCTGCTTACACAGATGGCCTACGTGGTTTTGCTGCTTGATGAAATGGCTAAAAATCCTACATTGTTAACTCCATGTAACTCCACCAAGAATTTTTCAATGGCCTTCTCTTCTTTTCTTTTTTTTTATAGGTTTTTTTTTGTTTTGGTTTTGGGTTTTTTTGCCAGTGATCAAAGATATGTGACCACTGGCAAACAGGTGTTTGCACATCTCCTGTATCTAGTGTGAACACCAGGGGTAATTTGTCAGATAAATTCATTGAATGTGTGTTTCAGTGTAATCCGTATGTGTTCCAGTGACCTTTTCCACATGGCTGTCATAATGTCCTGATTAACTTTCTGTTACCCCGCTGTGAAGCTAATGAGTGTGTGTGTGTGTGTGCGTGTGTGTGTGTGTGTGTGTGTGTGTGTGTGTGTGTTTGTGTGTGTGTGTGTGTGTATCTGTGTGTGTGTGCCTGTGTGTGTGATTGCTTGTACTGGTGTGTTAGCGTAATAGTAGCATAGGGAAATAAAAGCAGAAATAAAGCAGAGGTAAATATTTGGGAAGATTATGAACTACAGGTTTCAAGTTATTAACTTGACTTTGGAGGAAGACATTGTCTGAAGTACTTGTAACACACTGTGTCCACTTCTAATCTTTCAGTCATTTTCAATTACTGCAATTCACAAATGGAAATTTCAGCACTTTAGGGTCCATTACTAAACATCACAGTATGAAAAATTCTTCCTCAATATGTACACATAGTAATATATTTGTGGATGGTTTACTTATACTTAATTTATCATGTTGTGCTTCCGTTTTAGGAATGCTATTAATCTTAAAAGCAATGCCATAGGTTAGCTTTTGGATTGTAAAAACACCACTCGAGAAAGGGAGACTGTTTTTTTTAATAAACAAAAACTACTATCCATACATATCTACCAATGTTGCCTCAATACTCTTATGCATAGGACCTTGCAGTGCTAGCATCAGATATTTATGGGGGAATATTTTGAATCTAAAAAGGAAGATGCTGTTTTATTCAACCCTTTTCTGTTTGTAAACGTCAAATTCATCTATGTGCGTCATCTCACCTTCACAAGCAAATTAATTATTTTGTCTTCCTTTGTAGTATTTACCAATAATTGTTCAGGGAGAACAATCACAGATTTTAGTATAATTCACTTGATGACGGGGAACCCCTGTTTGTTTATGTAACAGAAGTCAAAGACAATGGCAATAACCTTCATTCAAACTTTCCACTTTTGGCTTTGAAAGCTGATGACCAACAGATGGTAAAAAGCAAATAATTGTTAGTTATAGATAAGCAAGATGGTCAGATGAATATTCTAATTATCTTATTATTATTATCTTTCGGTTATTATTATTATTATTATTATTATTATTATTATTATTATTATTATGTTTATTATTAATGGTTGTTGTTTTTTTTTAAGGGTGCCACAATAAAAGTTATGTGTTCCTGAACACTTTCAAAAAGAATTTAAAACTCCCTATGATTTGAACTGAGGTGAGCGTGATGTCATGCTGCTTTAATTCTGCAGCGATAGAGGTTATGATCTGTCCACATCAGCACAAATTGAGTTTCAGTCATGTGGACATCTGTGTCCTTGGACACAATTTCTCTACTTTTTTTTTTACGAAATAGGACTACCAAAGTTTGAACTCTTGACAGACAATACTAAGGCAGAGTCAATATTGCAAATGAAACATCCACCTGCAGTTTAAAAGAAATAAACTTAACAGATTAATTTAATTTAGTTAGTAACAAAAAAGGAATTTTATTTGTAGATGAACAGAATGTCCCCACAATGAAACTGAGTGACCATTTGCAAGATAGATTTTCTGTTTCTGCAACCATTTTGTTAATTCTAACTCATTAAATCTCAATTTGTGTTTTCTGGTGCCATTAAAATCACTGAGGCCTCAGTAGTTCCCCCAATTTCTCCTGAAAGACAGTTCAGTAAGTGAATGTTGCCAGGAAGCTAATGCAATTCCACTCAGTATGAGCAGAGTTTTTAGCTAATGTTGATTCGCAATAAAACTTTGTTCTGAGATATTGAAACTGAATCACCCAAGACTTAAAAGGGGTCTCAGACCCCTGAATGATACAACACTTCTAAATATACACATTTAGTTTGATCTATGGTTAACAGAAGGGTCTCATTGTGATGCATTGCGAGGAGAAATTAGAAGAGTGACAGGGGGAAAAGAGTGCCATTTATCACATTGAACTTTAGTTTAATTCAATTCAGCTCAGCTTTATTGCCATTCCTCTTAACTTGAGTCACTTTGCTCAACTGAAGTACACAGAGAAACAAGAAATGTGCAATGATGCAAGTGAGAGTGGAATTTGAAAACAAAGCAATAAATGCCAAGACAAGAAGACAGACAAACGAAACTTGACATCAACAGCAGCGTGAAAGCAACTGGAGCCCGGGCTTTCATAATGACAGTAATACAACATCCAGGATGCAGCTGTTAAGGAGATGGAAATAAATGTTGCATTTAATTCATGCAACACTTGTAAAAAAATAAGTCAAAAATAAATTGGTTTTGCAAAGTGATGATGAGATGCTTCTGTGTATTCTGATGGGAATATTTAAAATAGAACAGATAACTGTATGCCTGACTGATAGAAGCCTTAGGAAACTCATTTGATGAATTATAAATTAAATTCATTGAACTCAACTCCCTTCTTGTCCTTAAATAGTTTAATATCCTCCAACCAAAGTTGATATTTTCTGCTTCAGATGCAGGAAAGAGATTGAATGATCAATCCATCAAAACAAACTAGCACACGTCCCTTTAGCTAAAGTGCAATCTTTGTTTGTACAAAGAGCCACTAATATTTTTCTTGTATTATTTGTTCTTGTTCAGACTTAAGTACAAAGTCTGTTCTGTCATTTTCTTACGCTGTCTCTGTCACTCGGGATGTATTTTTAAAAACGTTGCCAGAAGAAACGTACTATTACATGGACAACCAATATCTTACTCCCAAAGATATACTAACGCTGTGTGTGTGCGTGCAAGTGTGTGTGTGTGTGTTTATCCTTGAAAGGGAAAACAAAAAAAGTAAAGCACATGAAGAGTGTGTGCATAGTACTCTCTGTCTTTTGAGAGCCTTCATTCAGGTTTGTGTATTTATTGTCTACAACATTGTGCAAGGACTGTCCAATTTTGCTTTGAGCTTCAATGTGACTTCATGCCCTGGAATAGACATACAGTATATTGAAGTGTTACATGTACCTCCACAGTTTGTCTTGGGACAACAGCCTGCCTGCAATTCTCCCAAATTCAAATCCCGGAGCTTACTTGTCCATCATGCAGACAAAACTGTGGCTACAGCTCAGCTATCCACATATGCTTGAAGCATTGTGGGAATGACAAGCTCTTCTTTTTTGTTGGAAGAAAATGAGAATTGAACCTATACAGGTGCATGCTCATTTTGTTTTTCCAAAATTAGTTACTATACTAGCTGTGGCACTGGCTATAATTCATTGGGGAGGCTTTTGAGTCACTGAATGAAAGGTATTTAAAATGAAGAGCAGCTCTTTTGATGCAGCACCTTGTGCAAGTCTGTGTTCATGACTTTAGTGACTAGTCACTCTTTTTAGTGATTCTAATAGATGTCACATGTATAATGTGCTATGTCATGATGGACAGAAAGGCAAAAAATAATGCAAGGTCATGATTTACTACTTGAAAAGTGAAATGGGATTTGGAACACGGAAGTGTTTCCTGTGACTGTTTTGCCTCAAGATTTTGGAAGTGACCTAATGGTTTGGGAGATTGTTCTGTTATTAATAGGTAACAGGCTGGCTTTGTACAATAACCACATGCCCTTAAGCAAGACGCAGAAGCCCAGCCTGCTCTGTCATTGTCAGACTCACAGCTGAGGTGCTGTATAATCCACCAGGACTAACAGGCTATTATGCAGCATGATGTCTTGAAATAATCATGGGTGACCAGCTGCGGGATTATGATGAGTTATCTCATTCATGCAGCAGAGACCGGGTAATATTGTCTCCAGGTGAAATGCCAGGAATTTGTCACCAAAAATGAAGTGTGTGGAGGTTAGTGCAGCAACGGGGCAGACAGCACCTGCTGACTATAGATGACTGAGCAGTTATTACGATACCGAGCAGAAAAAAATCCTGATGAGGCTGCTAAAAAGAATTAAAGCAAAATGTATTGGACAAAATAAAGAAAAAACAGAGGAATTGCAAACAGAAAGAATGGCTGCCACATTCTCTACTTCTGACTTCTGTTTGGAGTTGTGTGGAGAAAAAAAACCCTGTAGAAACGTATCAATTATGTGAAAACAACAGTCTTTACAGTAGTTTTTGATTTCCCTCTAGCGATAACTGTGGATATCATCATTGTTACAGATCCAACGTCCTTCATGTTCCCTGGATGCGAAACAACTCTTTAAAAAATATATCTTGACATTTGTACTATTTTCTTTTTCTAATTTGTGATTTGGAAATTGTGGTTAACGAGACAATTGCAGTTATCAATCTTGGAATTTCCGTTCTAAATGGCATTTCAGCGTAGCATATGCTGCACACGTAACTCACAGGCAGGCAATTTTGGAGATGAGAGATCGAAGCATATAGATGCTCAGCATACTCTCCAATCAATGTTCTGGAATATTTCATTGTCATTCATTGAGGATCCAGTAGCTCAGTGTGTGGATCATGACGAATGTGCTACTGAGTGCCATCTCATGATTTAATTTGATTTTTTGTTTGTTGCGTTGCTATATCCAATGTCAAAGCCTTTTCAATTTGGTTTTGTTTGCTGAGATCATCCTATACCATCTTGAGAGAATGGAATACTATGCATGTTTTACTTATACATTTTCAGTTTTGACTTATATTTTTATTTATTTGTATTTTACCGAAGAATGTACCACTTGCATCTGACAGAATATGGTTAAAATAGTTAAAATCGTAAATGTGAAAACTTTGAAGAACATTTAACACATTTGTCGTATTCATTTTCAAGCCTACTCTTTAATGTAGATTAGATGTCTCCATCTTAGACAGAGCCTGAAGGTGGTTCCACAGAATAGTCTGTTTTATGAATGTTTAGGCTCTTGAGACCCTAGGTAGCACAATTAACCCAGAACACTTTGAGAAATAGGTTTTCATGTATTACTTAAGGTAATTATGCATTACTCAAGGTAATACCTTTATTGGGTTAGGATAATAATCCTTTACCTGATAAACGATTTGTTTGTGAGGAGAAGGGTTTTAAATTCTAAATTCTGGATTTTCCAGGATGCTTGTGCAGAGCTAATACATGCATAAGATACAATGCTTTCCTATCAGCACACATGCAGCATCATTTGGACATTTAGTTATTAAAAATATGTGCAATGAATCTAAAAAGTAGTGGTCGTTAGTATTTTGATCGTTAGTTGGTTGATTATTACATCAAAGCGGTAATGTATTGTAATTGTCAGTATTCATGCGTTCGTCTGTTTGTTCGTTCCTTCATTTGCTCATTCGTTTGTTCGTTTGTTTGTCCACCAAATATCTTCGCAACCGTTGCTGATAGAACGATGAATCAAGAAGCACATTACTTGGAGCGGCAAAGGGGATGAAAATGAGATGATGACCTTGACCTTGAGAAAATTAGTTCACGGTCAAATTTCAACTTTTGTACACTCAGGAACCAGATAAGATAAAAAAGACGAGAGAGAAGGCCAGTGTGAGTAAAACAATCTCACACGTTAACACACCAGCGAGTACCTCATTGGAGGCAAGGAGGGATAAGTGTCTTGCCCAAGGACAAAACGACATATGACTCGAACTGCCAATCTTGAATCATTGGACAACTTGCTCTATCACTGAGCCACTGCCACACTGTTGCAACTTTCTTGTGTTGGAAAGCAATGCACAGTAAATATAGCACAAAACTACTCAAACCAAAGCAAAAACCATGTTCTCATGCTCTTCCTGTTTCCACAGGTAACACATGTCTGGTATGCAACAAGAGTAGGGTAACATGTCAATGTGATAACATACCGTATTTATCACAGTAGTCTACATGCACAGCAAGAGAAGAGACATTACTCAGGCTCAAGTTCTCTGCACCATCTTCCTGCTCACTCATATAAACACACGAAAAACACATAAACACGTATTACTTATACTTTTTAATTTGTAAGGGTGTGTGGTTGTATCACTCTCACAACACAAGCTGCATCTGTGCTATTGTTGCCATATGTCTCTATTTACTGAAATTAAATCTAATCTGAAGCTAATGAGAGAAAGTAATGAAGAATGCATTGGTGTGAAGACTAACTTAGTGAGCAGTGTCTTAATATGCTTCTATTACACTCAAGTGTCACATACTCACTTTTAGGCTATCCCTTCTTGTCTCTGTCCCTCTCATGTCCTTTCTGTGACCTTTGATGGAAGTTGTAGCTCCTAAAGCTGAAATATAAAGTGTTGCTTATCCAAAAGAGAATTAATCAGGCAATGAATCAGGGATATTGAATAGCATTATCAATGCTGCTCAAACCCAAACCATGTGTCTTGCACTCATCTTGCACTCCTGCTACCACCACACACATGCACAGATGCACGCATGCACGCACACACACACGTGCGCACACACGCACGCACGCACACACACACACACACACACACACACACACACACACACACACACACACACACACACACACACACAGAGGCACACACACCCATACACACACATCACACACATGCAAGAGGATGCAAGATGTTCATGTTGGTAAGGAGAGCATATAGCGTGATATTAATTCGGTTTGAATATAAATGTGTGTGTGTGTGTGTGTGTGTGTGTGTGTGTGTGTGTGTCTTTGTGTGTTCACAATTGCAAGGCACTCCTGCGAAAATGCTAATTGTATCACTCCCAAACTAATTAGCGTTGAATGATATAAGTATATGAGTTTCTAAGGACGCAGCATTATAATATTTACTAATTATGACTATTATAATGAAGTGTATATTTAATGCAATTATAGATCAGATTGGAATTGATCAATTCAGTACATGGTCCTGTTTCCCAGCTGTTATTAGTCTTTTTTTTTTTTACAGATGACCATGTTCCTGATAATGTGAGGCAAAGATCACTGCCATAACTTGAGAAATTACAGTTTCATGAGTAAAGGCCTCAACATTCAAGTGCAACATGGAATCTATTATTAATTCCCTTATTTCTTGCAGCAGTGTGGGTCAGCCCAATAAATATTATAGAACAATATGTTGTTGTTGTTGGCTTATTTATTTATTTATTTATTTAAGTTTCACCAACCTTTACTTCAGAGCTGTGAGTAAAGAATGGTCTCTAGCAAAATAAAATAAAATAAAATAAAATAGATCAAAACGATTCTGATGATAAATTATGGCAAGCAGGTAAACATGTTTCAGATACTATATAGTTACAGTGGTATGTACGTATAAGCTAATGAAATGCAATTAAGATCATTATGATTTAAAATAAATGTTGCATGATTCAACAGTTTTAATGTGTGTTAGAAACCAATTCATATCTTTTCAATTCATATATTTTAAGTGCGATTTCATAACACTGAGACACATTGGTTGGAATAACAATATCACGCATTCCCATGTACAAATTCTGTCATAAAACACTTTCACTTTCTCCCAAGTTTCACTCGCATCCATATCTGGTGCTTTTGTATCTCTTTTCATTTTTCTTGTCCGGCACACTAAACACATTTATCTGTAGAGTCCATCACATCCTTCAAGAGAAACGTTCCAGATTTAATCCCTGACTTTTACACTTACTGTTACATCCAGCTGGAAAGTGATAGTGGATGGCTGTGATGTTGTAGCTCAGCTTTTTTATGGATCCACTGATATTTAGAAACAGCTCTGTTGTATTATTTATTTTTTTGACTCGTAGCAAAATTGTCTTCCTGGGAGTCCTCTGACTCATCACATCATCTTCTCTAACTGCCTCAGTTAACTGCATTGACCATTGCATTGGCATCATACTGTTTACACAGTTGGTGGAAGCTTTAGTCTCTTTAGAGCAATACCTACATAAGTGACGCTATGAGTGCACGCACAGCAGCAAGCTGTACACTCATTGTATCTGCAAGTATCGGAAATTGAAATTTTTTTATAGAAGAATATATTCAATCTCTTTTATAGAATCAAAACAAATAAATAATAATAAAATAAAAAATATACTAAAATACTACAAAAAATAAGGGCACATTCATTAAAATCTCTCTCATTACATTTTATTTAAATTTAGGCCAGAAAAATCATTTTCAAGTTTTTCACATTCTAATTCTACTAACAATATCATAATAATTTAGATCATGGAGAGCTTGTTTTCTTATGTGTGATCGTGAAGATGGAAATGCTGAATATGCCATCCTTCAATAAGTACCAGAGACATGAATACATCAGCCCTGTCTGTGAGACATGTGTTTTCATGCATGTCCTGTTGAGATACAAAGTATAAATGCCTTTCTACATACTTGTTTAAGTGCTATGCAAAGCATGTGCATCATCTGAACCAGATATGTGACAAAGTGGCAATTCTGTATATCCCAATAATTTCTTCTTCTAATGTAATATATGTGGGGTTTGTTATTATTGTTGTTGTTTTTTTGTCGTTTCAATCTACTGATAAATTCGCCCATAACATGAATACCCATCCAGTTGTTTCATTTTCATATCGTCCATACATTTTCTTGTAGTCAAGATAATCCAGATCGTGTCGTTTATAGCCACTTGTCTGCCTTGCGGGTAACGGGTTACGCTGTAGCCTAGCCTAGCTGACTACAGCAAGAGTCGGGGTATCCTCATATCTAGAATTTCCAATTCGAAAACATTTTAGATCAAAGACAGAGGAGCAGGCATTTTGAATTTCGAATGAATCATGTTTGGCCTTGAATCTGGATGTCCATCTCAGCCAGCATAAGATAGATAGAGCAACAGGGAGTTTGGAGGTAATATCAGCTGAGATGAATGTGCCAGCTTGTGAGTCTGAGGAACAGCTGCAGGTAGGAGAACTATCACGAACAAAACCACACAGAGATTACAAAGGGGTGAAGAGGGTTAGGGTCCCGGTTGAGGGTGTGAGGGGACCCAGAGCACTTTGTAACGTTATCTCCCCTGTTATAAAGCCTCCATTATAGTCAATATCCTGCCACCTGCCCGCGCAAAGTGAAGTGAAGTATATTTTCTTCACCCAACAAACTGAAAGATGAACTTACCGTGCACTGCTGCAACAATGTAACGTGTGGGTACCTTGGCCTACAGGGTAGATTATGGAGTAAAATTATTTCATTGTGTGTGTGTGTGTGTGTGTGTGTGTGTGTGTGTGTGTGTGTGTGTGTGTGTGTGTGTGTGTGTGTGTGTGTGTGTGTGTGTGTGTGTAAGGGGGGTGTTAAATAGAGAACAGGAGGGAGAGGATGTGTTTCAAATGAGGGGAGAGTTTGGAGCAGACGGTAAGACTGAGCTACTGGAATGTCAACAAGATGGGGAGAAAGTTGTCTATGCATGTGGGCAAAGCTGTGACTGCTGTCTCTCTCACACACACATCAACACACACACACACACACACAAACACACACATACACACACACACACACACACACACACACACACACACACACACACACACACACACACACACACACACACGTGGACATGCAGCATACAGTTCATTACACAACACACACAGTGGTATGCGCACATGGATAGAAGAGCATACAGGTACACACAAGGCAGCAATCCTTCTGTTTGTACACAACTGAAGCACAAACTGAAGCCCAAACAAAAACTCGCACACTCATTGCAGTGATACCCAGTGACGTGTGGTGAGGTTCATGGCTGTTGAGGCACTGATTTCATCATAATTAGATTTACAAACATATGAACCTACAGTGTAGCTTATTCACCATGTAATTACAAACAGTGAGTTGGTTATTTTTAAAGTCTCATAGCAGAATTATTTACACATACAAACTGCAACACACAAATAAGCACATTTGATTGAAAAAAACAACAACAACAACAACGTATGTTGTTACCTACATGTTTGTTTATATGTTACGTTTACTTACAGTATAAATGAAGTCCATGTGCAGCTCCTTCTCAACAAAAGCAACAAAAAAGTTTTGAGTCGAGATACATAATCATCCATTTTTTATAGTAAGGCAAGGCGCGCAGAAATCAAATGAATGGCTTCACTTGACTCGCTGACTATAGATTATAGTTTGCTGTCACTACTTCTGCGGCCGACGAAGAGGATTCCATGGCCTGAATCCCTAGGATCACCAGCGCCCCCTACCATGAGGCACGAGAACTGCGTGCCTCACTTCGTGCCTTTTCTCAGTCGTTTCAGGACCGCTCAACTCAAGAAAGACGTTACACACATGCAGTTGTTGACAAAAAAACAAAACACTGTACATTATATGCATTAGACAAATTATGGAAATTTTGTTCATAGAGCAAATGTGTGTCAACATTTTAATGGTGACATACAGTAGAGAGATAACATTGTGGTCTCACTGTATAGCATGCTAGCACAGCTAGCCGAGCCATTGCACAATTCATGGTGAGGCTCGGCTGGCTGGTGCCTCACCACAGGTCACTTCTCTGTATTTCAGCGGTAAAAATGAAAATTCAGCAATTTTGAGTAACGTTATCCTAAAATTGGTGATGTTAAATGGAAAATAACTTTATAATACACATCACAGGATAAACAACCATTTAATTAATTTCTTCCATTTTTCTTTTTTTTTTCTTTCCTGATGGCAGGTGAGGCCGTGCCTCACCTTCCTCCCCTGACCACACATCACTGCTGATACCATGTTTGGAGATGCGATGAGCCGTGTAAAATGAAGAGCAAGCATACCTGGATGTCATGAGTTAGGGCTAGAGTCCCACTCATGCATTACTTGTGTTTTGACATTCCATCTAAGCACCGACAAAGCCTCTTAATTTCCCCCATTTGTTCCCATGTTGTTAAAGCCCTGACATTTTTTGTGGTGAAAAGGCTGACCTGTCTGGGGTTATGTGTGTCTTAAGACAACGAGGTTATAAATATGGGTTAGTTTGACAAAGAAAACTTGTGCTTCTGTATTGTTTTTGTGCTGAAGCCTTAGTCATTATGATAGCAGTATTCTGTCCCTGCTCTTTCAGCTCGTAGTGATCACAGCCAAAACAATGAAAAATAATCCCACTGTACAGTTCTTCACCACCTGCAACCCACATTCAATCGTGGCCAAACTGATTCAAACAGAAAGAAAAAGGAGCAAACAAGAAAGAAAGACAAAATGACTGACTTTCGGTACATTAAGGTAGAAGACTATTGATTCTGGCTGTCTGTTCTGTCTGCCGGCTGGTTCTTTCCACTTGTTATTGACCGTCTGATATCCCCTCTTTTGCTGAAGCTGTTGCTGTGCTGTACAGCTGATCTTCAGAGCATCAGAGAGCATATTTCAAATTATTCTAAATATCTTGATAAAATGAAAGGGATTTTTTTTTTTTTTTGAGATTTTTTGATTACTGGGCTATCTTTCTAGAAGAGTAAATTCTCATTGATTCAAACCCACGTGGACTGAGGTAAAAACAAACAAATGTCTTTCTCCTCTGAAACTCCTGCATGTTTTCAGTGTTTTCTGTTTTTCTCAGTTGGAGTACCTGTGTCTAAGGTTGGACATCGTTTGGGTTTTAATGAGGCTGCTTCCAATTCTGATGCTGCTTTTCAGTTCCAGCTCTATGCTGCTCTGAATTCTGACTATTTGATGTGCAAGGTCAAAAAAATGCTCCCAGCTTATCTCACAGAATAAAAATAATATAAAGAACAATTCATTCTAAATAAAAATAAATGTATTTTTATATGATTGTGGGATAACTGCCACTACCTTTCTAAGAGTACAGTAGCTGCAAGTGTTAGGGATGTTTTCAGTATTTCAGTAATACAAGGTTGAGCATTATTATAGGCTAAGGTGTCAAGGTGTAAGTTGTGCTCCCCCCATTGTATAACACAACTTTGGATCAAAATACTGCTTTTTAGTAAACCACCATGTTTTAGGTCAAAATATATAGCTGTAAGGTGAAAACCACAGAAACTCCAACACTACAAATCTTCAGACTTCAGAGCAAGTAAACATTATTTAGTAATCAAGACGTGGAATTGTATTTAAAATGTATTAATGATTCCAATAGAATCTGAGTTTTTGTACTTTGGTACTTATTATTTCAATACACACAGCCATCCAACACAATCTTTGCAATGTCTTTTCTGGTGGATGTGTGATCTGATTAGATGAATAAAATACTTATTTTTTTATTGTTAAAACTCTGACTCTGATTTGAGGATCACCATAATGTAGCTGTGGTTATTATTCCTGATCAGCATTTTTTCTTTTAATTAGACTGCAGTTCTTTCACACTCCATAGAGCTCTCTATTTGATGTTGTTTGTCTTTTGACGCCAAGAATATCCATGATGACTCTTGGAAAGAAAAATCTGATTGTCAAACAGAATCATTTGCTGATAATTATTTTCATTGAGGAATCTATAATCTTCTGCATCATTAGTCTTCATGTAACAAAGGATGAGTGGGAAACATTAAGTTAACTTAAGCATCAAGAACAGAGCAACAAGACCGCAGGCTGTGCTCCAGGACAAATAAATCTCTGCAGGTCTCCATGGCCATATACAAGCACTGTATGTAGGTGTGCATGTCCCTGTGTTTCCGTGCACGTCACTTTATGCATGCACAGAATGTACTGTCTGTTGTTCATGGTGTGTCCAAGTCACATATGATTGATAACAGCTTCAGAGGTACTCATGTGAGGGTCCCTAGCTACCTAAATGTACTTGGAAAGCAGTCATACAGCTGACACTGCAAGCACATGACTCTGGAATAACCTGCAGCAACATAGAAATAGATTTGAGTCCCATTTGGAATGGAGGTCCTTTGATCACTGACTCAAATAACAATGAAAATAAAGCTGGAAGCTCCTTCGTTGTGCAATTGAGTTGCTCCTCACTCCATTTAGCTGCCACAGCAGCCACAGCTTGGCAAAATGTTGCGATGGCCGTTCCAACTCATATTTGATTGATGGCTCTGTGGCAGCTACTCCTCACTGGAGTTCAACAGCAGGACAGAAATAACTTATATGCTCTCCACATGCAAATATGTGCGGTTCTACAATATACACATAAATTACTTTTTTCAGTCGCACTTCCCAGCATTTCACCTCCTCAGCTCCGGAAAAACAGTTTCATTCAATAGGATTGTGAAACGGATGTGTGTCCCAAAGTGTTTGCGTATGGATGAGATCAGGTTTTGAGGTGAATATAAATACAGTATACACCATTTTTCTCAAGATGTCTTCCAGTCACACAGCATCTGCTTTAATATTATTATTAATATTATTATATTATTCTTAGTTAATGGTTGCAACCAGGGTTGAGCCGGGTACCCGTTTCAGACGAGTATCTGGTACAGATAAAGCATTTTTGACAAGTACGAGCATGATACTAGTAAAAGTCGTCAATACTCGTGCTGAAGGAAAATTCTTATAACCTGTCATGTAGTGGTACAGATGACTACAGTGTTGCTCATTAGTTACGACAGCTTGAGACACTGCTTTATGGCAAGACCATAGGTGTGAGGCGTGTGTTTTTGTGTGCCAGCCGGCTCCTGGACATGTTCTGTTTCCGGCCGTTAATAAAGGCCTATTCTGTAAAGTATAATTTACACTCATAATTTTACACAACCAGCGGTCCCCAACCTTTTCTGCGCCACTGACTGGTTTCATCTATGACAATATTTTCACGGACTGGCCTGCATTTGCTCGATAATCATTAATGATGCCAGGACAGCTGTAGTGTAATAATAAATCATCCACAGTGGTTTTATGTAAAATGCAGACATCAACAGACGATAAACAACTTTTTTTTTCATAAATTGATAATCAAAATCTCTAAACAAAATAATTGTAAGAAATAATTATATTAAAAACTTGATTCAAGTGACAGCACTGATGAGATTTATTTTGAAATATAGCGACTTACAATCAGTGCATTCAACGTTCAGGAGAAATACTGATCATTTCCAATAACAGGGTGAATAGGTCAATCAAATAATAATAATTACAATAATGAGAGCTAATGGATGGGGACCGCTGATCTAGGGGTAACAGGAGACGACACCTGAAGTGTGTTCCGGTCTACTCCGCAGTTTGGTTTTCTTTAGTCACTGCAGAAAATCCCACATCACAAAGACAGGAGGTTGAAAATGGAAGCAGGGTTTATGATGGTTTTTGGGCGATCCTAGGATATTCTTCCTTTATTTTAATCCAGAACACCGGCGCGGGTGTGGGCGCTTAATTGTGTGGGCTGATATCGCGTGACCGAGACCTGTCAAGTGGGACAGACACATGCATTCGTCTGTGCGTTATTCCGCGGTTAATGCTTTCCAGGAACCACATTGTCGTGATTTAGCGACAAACTATCTATTTTATTATTTGCGGTAATTTAAACGTTTATGAACTCTTATCGACTGTTTAAAGCACTTTTGTGTCTCACGGAAGTCCGAGACTCACGGAACTGAGCACACTTCCGGATGCCGTCAGCCAATAGAATTCACGTATGGTATCATGTGATCGCCTGCTAAAAATCTGCGATGAGGTAAAGTTGCGAGTTTTTACATTCAACAGAAAAACCTATCTAACTGCTTACTTTTATAAAAGCTCACATTTAATCCTAATAAAAATCACTATAAGTATTTTGAACTGAACCCCTCTTTAGATACAAATAAATCCAAATAACTGTCAGTAATACTGTATAATTAAGTCAACTTTGCAAGGCAAATCACATCACACTCCTCATTTAGCTGGCCTGGATTCTACGCCACAGTGATGGTAGCAGATTTAAGGGGGTGGAGCGCAGGGCTCAATGTTTTTCATCAACCTCTTTCATAATTGGAGCTATCATAACGTTTTATTGCAGGCAAGAGTTTTCAAATTCCCTGCCCCTTAAGTTTCTCTATGAAGGTCACAGTATATTTGCACAGTGTGCCCGAGATGAAGGCTGTAATTTTGGCTGATATTATCTTGGAAGCCAGGAATATTGTCATATATTACAGTCCATTAATTAGGCAGCCATCTCTCTACCCATCCTCCTCCTCTCATCTCTCCTATGAAACCCTCTCCTCCTTTATCACTCAGCTATACCCGCTCACCACTTTTGTCCCATCCCCTTGTTAAATTTCTTAATGACCCCTCATATATGCTTTTTAGTCTTTTTTTGCCCTTCTCCGCTCCTTGGTTATTTCTCTCTCTCTGTCTCTATTCCTCCATTCAAGTTAATAAATGATCAGTATGGCATTAGCACTGACCTTCAGAGTTTAGCTCGCTGGGAGGGATGAGGGAGATGTAAGCCATGTTATTAAACAATAAGATTAGCACAGCGAGGGAGGCGTCTTCAGGCTTTCGTGTGATTATCATTATTATGCAGACCTGCCAAAGGGGAGTCCGGAAATATGTTTATTAGAGGCACGGTTTGTCATAAAAGCAGATAATAAGGATATGTCATCCTTCTTTATAGAGGTGACAATAATGCCACTGATAACATTCCTATTGAGTATTTTTTTTACTATTTCTGATGAATTATTTCCTCTAAAGATAATATTTATTCACATGCACTTCATTATAGAAAAAGCAAACAACATAATTATGGCTGAGAACTGAGAACTTTAATTTATATCTCAAATATAAATCTGTCTTGGATGCTTACAGCCTGTCTCTTTCTAAACCAAACAATTACAGCTTCTTTTGAGCTGAGACAGCCAACCCGGTCCGAGACAACTGCTAATGTTGTGACAGGTCAAGTAAATGTAAATTAGATGTAAAATGGGGTTCTTTTGTTGATTTCGCATGCGAAAATAACAAACAAAAACAATCATGGGAAGGAAATGCTCGGCATGATGGATTACGTATGTGGAGCATGAATTAAGTTGGAAACCAAAACCCATGCAATCAGTTTTAAAAAAATGTTTCAATTTAGGTAAAGGTCAGAAAGTGTAGTCCATATGTAGGAATATTCTACAGTAGAGGGAAAATAAGTGGACATTTTCACAGAGTACTGCTATTTATTTGTGGTTTTACTATTTATTTGCTATGAGCAACACCATTTTATCTGTGTGTATGTGTGTGTGTGTGTGTGTGTGTGTGTGTGTGTGTGTGTGTGTGTGTGTGTGTGTGTGTGTGTGTGTGTGTGTGTGTGTGTGTGTGTGTGTGTGTGTGTGTGTGTGTGTGTGTGTATGCATGCATGTGTGTGCGTGCATGCGTGTGTGGCTTTGCTTCTCCGGTCGTTCATTTCTCTGAAGTTACTATGTTGTCAATGTTGCATGGAAATTTTGTGGTCATCATTGGCCCCTTGCAGCAGGGAAAATCATCCAAGATGCCCCCTACTAACAGTAGACAAAAGCCATGTGATTAAAAATGTGAAAAACCCCAATTTGTACCCAAGATGATTAAGACAGTAAAACAAACCGGACTTTGACGGCAAGCCTGAAACCTGTCCAGACAAACATATGAAGCAGGATGTAGTCGTTTCTCTTGCCATCGCTGCCTGTTTTTTCCCCTCTGCTGCAAAAACCTGCAGATGTTTCTGATCAAAGTGTTATCCAGCTGTCCCACTCCTTTTCTCTTCTCTCTGTAGCCTGCTCTCAGGAATCCTTCTCCCATTCCTCATTTCATGACCTCTCTAATCCAGGCTTGTAAAATATTAACTGCCCCTCTCTCAACCATACTCCGTCCCTTCTTTTGTCTTACTGGCCTCTCCTCTTCATCTTTCCACTCCATCCTCCCCGTCTTTCCTTTTGTTTTACATCCCGTCTTACTTTCCCTGCCTAAATGTTCTCCTCAGAATGCAGACATTTAAAATGTGAAGTGTCAATTAACCCCCGATGCCTGCAAATCTTTCTGTCTCCTCTAGTTGCTTCCGCAGAGCCAGATGATGAGGACATTGATCAGGCTGACACACATGCATGAACTCAATACGCTATGTCTAATGTGCGGCTCGGCCGACATGAGATAGCAGGAAACAGGAAGTTGATTTATTTGAGAGTTAGTGCCCTGACTCATGCACATACACGAACATAGAGCACACAAACACGCGCGCAGGCACGCACACACACACACACACACACACACACACACACACACACACACACACACACACACACACACACACACACACACACACACACAAACCCTCACACAGCTGCAGCTGTCTCAGTGCTTACATGAAAGGAGAGGCGAGATGCAGAGAGAGTGTGAATGTTAATCTCTCTGTGGGAAATGAGACAGGAGAGGATAAAGTGATAGCTTCATTCCAAGATGTTTGTAGAGGAAGTATAAGGGTGTGTGTGTGAGGGTGGGTGCAGTAGTGTGTATGTTTGTGCATATTTCTGAGAGAGTTTGTTTTTTTTCCACCTGTGTGGCCTTTATGTATGTTTGTGTGTGTGTGTGTGTGTGTGTGTGTGTGTGTGTGTGTGTGTGTGTGTGTGTGTGTGTGTGTGTGTGTGTGTTTAGAGAGAGAGAGAGAGAGAGAGAGAGAGAGAGAAATATAAATCAAGAGAGTATTTGAGTACTTGCTACACGTGCACCGGAGCACCTGCACATGTGTATTAATATGCATATTACCATGAAGGTGTCAGTAGTAGTTTACTGCAATGCTTATTATGTCACACAGAAGTTAATCTGATCTCAGTTTATAAATCACTGTGGGGGTGGTGAGGCTTTCACTGTTTCCCACCCTGACCATGTGGGAACTCTCAGCACTGCTACACACTGACCGATGTAGGACTAGTATGCCTGGGACAAACTATTAAAATTAAGATTAAAATAAAAAATTAGGTAACTTATCATTGTAGGATATGCACAACCTCCTCCACTCAGTACACAAAACTTTAAGATGATGTGGATATGCATTTCTAGGACTGCAAGTCATCTTTATTTTCATGAATTCCCTCAATTATTTTTCTATAACCTGATCAATGGAGCAAAGAGTGAAAAAATTCTCATTCCCAGCTTTACAGAGCCAGGCCACAGGCCCCAAAAAATAAATGGGGAGATTTATCACACTGACACAAAAAAAAAAAAAAAAAAAATCAACGCTCGCGACTTCACCTCATCGCGGAGTTTGGTAGGCAGTCATGTGATATTGTACGTGAATTCTATTGGCTGACGGCACCTGCACAATAATTAATACGGCAAAACATCAGTGTAAATTGATATCATAAATACAGTATATCATGTGTGAATGACTTTCCTTTTTCAATAAACAATCTTCTTGCTGCACTCTGAATTGTATACAAATAATAAACCTCACACTGTTTTGAGTATGATGGTGAGGCAACATGTGTAGCTACCTGAAACTGAAAGTGTTTAGTTTACATTTTACAGCTGTATTTGTCCATCCCGCTTCAAAGCGGTGATGTTTTGTAATTGTCGGTGTTCGTGTGTTCGTTCGTCCATATGTCCACCCAATATCTTCCCAACTGTTGCAGATAGAAAGATGAAACAAAAACCATATTACTCTGGCCTCAAAGGGGATAGAAATGAGATGATGACCTTGACCTTGAGAAAAGTAGGTCAAAGTCAAATTTCAACTTTTTTACACTCAGGAACCAGATAAGATAGAAAGACGAGGGAGAAGGCCAGTGTGAGTAAGACCATAGATCAAAGCTAGTGTTTTGATCAATGACAGTAGGTCTAGCTTTGATCTTTTACCGATGTGAGTAAGGCCAGGGTAAAATTTTGAATTCATGGGTGTTGCGGAATGTTGCAGTTTGTGACTGCATTAGTTCTTGTTGATATTGTAGGAGTACAAGTGTGAATGTTTGTTATTTACCGTCAGGTCAAGGAGTGTATACATAACTTGCATAGTACACGTAGTCTGTGATTGCATTGGGTCTAGTTTCTCAGCATAGATTTACCCAACCCTAGTATCTGTCCAAGCAAGTATACTTAGTATCTGAAGTATAATAGTTGACTGTGTTCCACTTTACCTAATGAAACCAACATACTAGAATTTAAACATTTATGACCCTCCTCACACTGATATTAAACCACCTGCTATCCGTATTACCTTTTCCCACACTCTTATCGACTGTTCAAAGCACTTTTGTGTTTCATGTAAGTCACATAAAAACTTTCAGCAAGTTTTTATGTGATTTCCTTTGATTTCCATATAAAAAAATACTGCATGTGTTGTTGTTTTTTATATAATCAAATGGAACTTGGACATTGTGAATATACGTGCAGTGCAATGTGACCACTTCCATTAGTGGAATGTTTGTCATCAGTGATAAGAAGAACATGCTCAACATTTTCAACCACATCATTATACCCTAAGCTTCTGACTCTTGCCTACTACTGCTGGATTTGTTTTTTAGCCCTTTGCTATTCAAATCCAGGCAATGCACTTTTGAGATAGTGGACATCATTTTCAACAGAATTATCTATTTAACGGCCTGTAGCTGACCAGTGTCATGAAATAAATCCAAGAATGAATCTGAGGGGGAGAGGATATGATTAGAAGACAATGAATTTACAAGTGAAGATCAAAACTGTAGGATCAGAGGCCTTGAAAAACAACTCAGTCAGTGCCATCTCATAAATATTTTGTTTGATTCAGCATCCTTCAGAAACGTAGGAATTCAGTACTTGTATGATTTATAACACTGCCCAAATTTAGCAATTTTAGAAATTAAGATGAAATTTAGCATTTCTTTTTTCAATAAATGTTTTTATAAGACTTACATTGTTTTCTCAAGCTACTCCTGAAGGACTCATTCATTAGTATATCGTCATTTGAATATTTTTTTGATACAACTAAAAAGCCTTTATCTCTCAATAGAAATGATAATTTGTTCAAGAGTTTGGCTGGTTATGCCTTAGGAAAAGTTAGTAAAATAAATTTGTATGTTTCTAAAATTTAAATAAAAATATGCAATAGGTTAGGATTTATGCATCTGTTTTTAATGTAAACTTTGTGTTATGTCAAACAGCAACAGAATTTTAAAAAAAAGTCTTCTTTTTTTTTTTCAATCAAAATGAAAACTAGAACCAAGGCAGTCAGAGACTTCAACATCCCGGGACTTACCTTGACCTACTTTCAGAGTAGTTCAGGGTACCCTGAAAGTAATACCTGACTAGTGCATAGACTAGTGCACATGGAGAAGGCCAGTGTGAGTGAGACCATAGATCAAAGCTAGTGCATAGGTAGATCAAAACACTAGCTTTGATCTAGAGTCTTACTCACACTGGGCTTCTCGCTTGTCTTTCTATCTTATTCGGTTCCTGAGTGTACAAAAGTTGAAATTTGACCTTGACCTGACTCATGCACCTGACTCAAGGTCAAGGTCATCATCTCATTTCCATCCCCTGTGCCGCCCGAGTAATCGGACGAACAACCACACGAACATACGAACACTGACAATTACAATACATCACCGCTTTGACGCAGGGGTAAAAACAAGTAAAACATCTCATTCCAAAAAAAAAAGCAAGCAAAAAATATTGTGTATCTATACTGGTGTATGTAGTCCAGACAGTAAAAGGATAAAAGTAAAAGAATTTGATCATCTAAACTTAACGCACAATTCTCCAGGGTTCTATTTTTGTCAAGCCAATCCAATATTTCACAGTTGGACTTTCCAAAGGCACAGCTCGCCAAAGGCATACAAATGTAATTCATTGATAAATGTACAAGTGAGCTGCAGCTTGGGTGGAGAGCAACACAGTCTGATATGTGCATGCATTCCAATGAATCCACAAGTAGGGCTTAAAGCGGGGACAGGCACACATCGTTGTAGACAAAGCTATGCAAAAGCACATTGAAAATTGTGTGCGAGCATGCATGTGCATGGACAACACTGTCACGGACACATAAACACATTGCGGACACAACTACAACACTCTCGAAATCTTAAATCAGAATGCTAGCCCAGAGCTTCAATTTCATTTCACGCTACTGTTGTGGAGTTGCATCATAACTGAGAGCTGGCAGCTCCCACACCTTAAACCTCACATCCTTACAAAGATGAGCAAAGTCAGATATTTGGAACTATAAAATATCTGTGTTACTTACACAGGGTTTATTCTGTAAATTGAAATCCATGCACACGCAAACAGGATCACACAACTAGTGCTCCACAATATAAATACATCAGTGTGGTTGCTAGAAAGATCTATACATAGAGAGTGATGTGTTTTAGCTCAGTATGTGTAGATACCACTAATGTCTCAACTAGGGTTGAGCCTTGTACTCGTTTGAGACAAGTATCTGGAACGGATAACGCATTTTTGACGAGTACTGGCATGGTACGAGTAAAACTCGTCAAAACTTGTGCTCGTTCATTCATTCATTCATTCATTCTCTGCTTGAGCGGGTAACGGGGAGCTAGAGACTATCCCAGCTGGCATAGCTGAAGGAAAATCCTCAGAACTGCTGTCTTCACGCTCTGTGATTGGCCAGTCACACACAGCGCCCCCCCCCCCTACAGAAACACTACAGGGACACTGCCCCATTATCACACACACACAGACATTGACTGATCTCTCTGTGCATGGCAGAGTGAATGTAGCTACAGTGAATATAGCTGATGTTGTTGTTCTTAGATTTTCTTCAGTTTGCACATGCACAAACTCGCACACACACACACACGCACTCTCTCTCTTTCTTTCTCCCTCTCACAAAGTCACTCAGTCACATGCATATGCACAAACAGACAGACACACAAACACCTTAATAAACTTTAAGTATTTGTGGGGAAAAAATGGCTGAAAATTAGGTGGTTAAAATAAATAAATGGTTGAAAAAAAGTGTTTTTGATCATAAAAACAAAATTTAAAATTTAAAAGAAAAAGAAAAAAATAGAAAGTTGTGTTGAGTATGACAATTCTTGTTCATGCATACTTTGTAGTTCATAATTTCCTATTGCATGCGTTGTATTATTAATGTATTTCATGTTCTGGCTTCATAAAATACTTCTTCTGTAAATAGTTCCTTTACTATTGTGAACAAAAGCATTGAATCTCATTTCTGTGGCTGTTTTGTAAATATTTTTAAAATAAACAATAAATAGCAACTTCTGATCAATCCATATCAATTTTAGACTAGATGGTTGAACAGATACAGATGCAGATACAGGTAGTGGTGTACTCGCTCATCCCTAGTCACAACTTTATGTTTACATCCTCCAAGGTGGTAATGTATTGTAATTGTCAGTGTTAGTTTATCCATCCGTCCATCCACCAAATATCTCCAGAACCGTGGCAGATAGAAAGATGGGATTTTGGTGAGATTTTGAGATGAAATTTTCTTTGAATACAGTATCCTCAATTCATCAATTCGACATTTGTTGATTCTGCCTTTGAAAGTTGTAATAGCCCCTTGACGTGTGAACAATTGAATGTGTGAACAATTAAATCTAGTAGTATTAACTAATTTAAAAATCTGCTCAGACTTGGCCCATAGGAAAGTTGCTTAATTGACCTCTCTGGTTTACTCACAGTAATTCAAATATTAAATGTAATAAAAGGATGAAAATGTGGATTTTTTTGTTAGGGTTAGGGTTAGATTTCAAACTGTATGCATGGGCGTTTATTTGGCTCATCAGTCATGTTGGTTTATTAAAAGGTCCATGCAATAGGCAGTTCATTGCCCATGTGATTGTGAGAAATTGTATGTGTTTTCATGATTCTTTCAAAAGCCTGTGGACAGAGATGTGCGCTTGTCATGCCCTGCAGGTCTTGGCACCACTGATCTCACAGCATGACAGTATCTTAGCACTGTGTGGTTCTGCTTTGGGAAAACATTGCAGTGCTGCATAAGAACTACAATAACCTCAGTGCCCTGAAGAATTGTGTTATGAATAAAACTGTCCAACTTTCCTGTATTTGCAAACACCTGTAGCTGTAGTCTGCTATATTATTTAAATAACTCAAACCGGCGCTATCTACCTCTCTCTCTCTCTCTCTCTCTCTCTCTCTCTCTCTCTCTCTCTCTCTCTCTCTCTCTCTCTCTCTCTCTCTCTCTCTCTCTCTCTCTCTCTCTCTCTCTCTCTCTCTCTCTCTCTCTCTCTCTCTCTCTCTCTCTCTCTCTCTCTCTCTCTCTCTCTCTCTCTCTCTCTCTCTCTCTCTCTCTCTCTCTCTCCCTCTGTCTCTTTTACTTGACCTATCTTTTTCCCCAATGTATTTCTCTCTCCCAACAACAGGTCAAGGCGGATGACCGCCCTCTAGAGCCTGGGTCCTGCCCAGAGTTTCTTCCTCAATGAGGGAGTTTTCCCCGCCACTGTCGCTTATGCTTGCTCTTGAGGGCATTGTTGGCTTTCTAGCTGTAAAGCACTTTGAAATGTCTTCAGATGTGATTAAACGCTATACAAATAAAAGTAGATTGATTGATTGATGACTGCATATAAAGACTGTAGCAAATTAAACCGATAGTGAAGAATGCAAAAATATTTGTGTGAAAAGAAATTCTTAAAATTTTGAAGCTGTTCTTGAAGCTAGCAATGTAAAATCATGTCTCTTGTTTGTGTGTATAAAGAATACATGGAATATACATAAGGTTAAATTATGCATTTTCTGTGTCATACATTGACAATGTTATGCTGAATTTTGAATTATAATTCAGTTATTAGGTTGGGCAGTGTTGATTTTTTTTGCATGATACCACCAGAATGGTCTGGTGAATTCAATAATGTTACTATAACAGAAGTTTTAATTAATTAGTTTGTAATTAATATTGATACAGACACAGACAGACAGTAAGACAGACAGACATGGATGGATGGATGGATGGATGGATGGATGGATGGATGGATGGATGGTTGGATGGATGGATGGATGGATGGATGGATGGGTGGGTGAGAGGGTATGCAGGTAGGTAGGTAGACTGACAGATAGACAGACAGACAAACACATAAAACAGAAAGCAATTATTGCTTCTGCTTTCACTCTTTATTTTTGGATATATAAAATTTCACACCCTCTTTTAGCATACTAAATACATTGTTACTAAGGAATTGCTTTAATTAATTTAAGATTGGCTTTCTTGAGCAAAGGTGCTCCGTCATCCAGAGCAGTTAAAAATAGCTACTATCTCTTAACAAGTTCTTCACTAAGCCAATTAATTACACGATGTTGCCACTAAAAATGTGGATGTCGCACTGAAAGATATTTTTGCTGAGTGTTAATTCAGGCCATTACCTGTAAGAGGTTGCACAAGAAATACTACAAGTTTTAACTGTGTTGAGATTTGAAAATTGTAGTAGGAGTGAAAGTATATACAGTGCGCCCTCGTTCTTTGCAGTTAATGCATTCCAGGAACCACACGCGATTAATGAATTCGATGATAGAGCGACAAACTATTTATCTTATTATCTACGGTAATTTAAACGTTTGTGACCCTCCTCTTACTGATATTAAACCATCCTCTAACCGTATTACCTTTTCCAAACTCTTATCGACTGTTGAAGGAACTTTTGTGTCTCATGTAAGTCCAAGACTCACAGAACATAGCGCACTTCCAGATACCGTCAGCCAATAGAATGCATGCGCAGTATCAGGTTACTGCTTACCAAAAATCCGCAATGCAGTGAAGTCGTGAGCTTTGATGCACACATGCGCGACTGTGCACTGTATGTGTTAATATATATACATATATACATATATATATATATATATATATATATATAATACATATTATTTTTTAAAAATATATGTGCAACTTTTACAGTTCAGTGTTGGATCTCAATGTCTTTCAAAAATAAGAACAAAATGCTTTGTGAATAATTTGCAATATAATAGTATAACATACTACTATTATATTATTGTCCAATGTTCCTAAGATTGACAGTTTGATTCCCGCTCCCCTCCAAAAAAAACACCCGGAGTGTGAGCTGACAGTGTGAGGTGTCAATTCACCTCTGGAGCACTGCAGAGGTGCCCTTGAGCAAGGCGCCGTCCCCCTTTACAATGCTCATTTGGGCGCTCCACAAAGATGCTGCCCATCACTCTACATCCCCTTGCATGCCTACAGGCCCCCGCGAGTGTGTGTGCGTGTGCTACATGGGCCTGTACAAACTAACAGGTATGCATGCATTTGAAATATTTACTAACTAGAGTGTGCACTTAAGTTCCCTTCGGGGATCAGATCAGTATATACAATTTAAAAAATATTTATCTTTGGTTTTTAATCATCATTTTATCACCAGTATTACTCTTTGCACTAATCAGAAGGACACAAACCCCATCTTTGTTTGAAAATAGGTTATGTGCTTTGCCATAGGAGGGTCATTGGCTTGTTTATTCATGAGAGGCCATGTCAGTTGGACTCAACAGAAATTTGTAGAATAATGAACTAGAGACCAAAGTTGCCTCTTTGTGAAGGACATTTATAACTCTTTTTCTCATTTGGTAGGGAACTGTAAGGCTACTTATGATGCTCTGTATATTATCAAGAGATCAATAGCACTTGAGCTCAATGCCATTATGAATATTAGGCCAGGTTGCCTGTATGCTGATGAGGGAGGAGGACATTATGCAGAGTAGTGTGGGAGCCGGTGTGCGTGTGAGAATGTGAGTGTACTTGTAATTGTATCTCCTGTGTTTCTGCTGTTGGTATAAGGTGGATTATGCACGTGTTGTGTGTGTGCAGAATACTCATGATATGTAATACACTACTGATGAATGCCAAAGTTTCAGGAGAGTTCAGAGGAAGCAAGGTGAGAGGGAGAGGAAGCGATGTAGAGGGAATATAGATATACAGGGGAGATATGCATTTGGAAAACAAGATAAGGGAAATAGACAGTGAGGATAACTCGGAAAAGATGATTGCGGCAGATGGCTAAAGCAGCGACAGAAGGAGATGAATGTGTAGTCATACACCTGTCTGAAGCACTATGTGTTGCATTTTAAATTCTTTGTTTTGTTCATTAAATATGCTTAATTCCAATTACATTGCTTTCAAACCTAATGAGTTATTGTCAACATTACAAGAATTACAGGAACAATGAATTTGTTCCACCATGGAAAACCTAAATCACAAAATAATTGCAATTTTTTTTCAAACTGGTGTGTTAATTGAGCCTTCCGATGAATAATTAAAAAATAAATCATATATAAATGTGCTTTTATTTGTTTTATTTGCTTTTATTTTTATCATATTTACTAAATTTGGCATTTTTGCAAAAGCATGTGTCTGATTATAAACATCAAATATTTCCGGAAACAGCATCCAACTTGTGATCAGTCTATCCATCCATCTTCAACCCACGAGGTCGCGGAGGCAACAGTCTCAGGAGGGATGCCCATACTTCCTTCTCCCCAGACACCTCCTCCAGCTCCTCCGGGAGGATCCCGAGGTGTTCCCAGGCCAGCCGAGAGACATAGTCCCTCCAGCGTGTCCTAGGTCTTCCTCGAGATCTCCTCCCGGTAGGACATGCCCGGAACACCTCCCCAGGGATGCGCCCAGGTGGCATCCAGAACAGATGCCCGAGCCACTGCAGCTGGCTACGCTCAAGGCGGTGGAGCAGCGACTCTACTCCGAGCTCCTCCCTGGTGACTGAGCTCCTATCTCTAAGGGTGCACCCAGCCACTTTACGGAGGAAATGAGGAAACTCATGTCAGCCGCTTGTACCGAAGATCTTGTCCTTTTGGTCATGACCCAAAGCTCATGATCATAGGTGACAGTAGGAATGTAGATTGACCGGTAAACAGAGAGCTTCGTCTTGCAATTCAGCTCCTTCTTCACCACGACAGACCTATACAGCGATCACATCACTGCAGACGCTGCAACGATTTGTCTATCAATGTCACGTTCCATCCTTCGCTCACTCCTGAACAAGACCCTAAGATACTTTCACTCCTCCACTTAGGGCAAAGACTTTTTCCACCAACCTGAAGGATGCACACCATTCCTTTTCCGGTCGAGAACCATGGCCTTGGATTTAGAGGTGCTGATCCTCATCCTACTTGCGTCACACTCACCTGCAAATCGTCCCAGTGCACGCTGAAGGTTCAGGTTTGATGAGGCCAACAGGACAACATTGTCTGAAAAAAGCAGAGATGAAATCCTTTGGTCCCCAAACGGGACTCCCTCTGGATCCTGGCTGCACCTAGAAATTCTGTCCATAAAAATTAGGAACAGAACCAGTGATAGAGGGTAACCCTGCTGAAGTCCAACATGCAGCTGGAACAGGTCGGACTTACTGCTGGGAATGTGAACCACGTTCTAACCCTAACTCCTGAAGCACTCCCCACAATATAGCCCGAGGGACATGGTCGAATACCTTGTCCAGATCCACAAGGCAAATTAATATATTTGGAAAAATAATGCTTCTTTTTTGTGTATTTATATGTGATTCATGATTCATATTTTTATGATGAGCAAGACAATAGGAATATCATTAAGTGCAGTAGAAAGTAAATATCTGATGAATAGAAAATTCATGGCTTCCATGAATAAATATGATTTCAAAAAACTATATACTTCTCTTCTCTTCTCTTCTCTTCTCTTCTCTTCTCTTCTCTTCTCTTCTCTTCTCTTCCCTTCCCTTCCCTTCCCTTCCCTTCCCTTCCCTTCCCTTCCCTTCCCTTCTCTTCTCTTCTCTTCTCTTCTCTTCCCTTCCCTTCCCTTCCCTTCCCTTCCCTTCTCTTCTCTTCTCTTCTCTTCTCTTCTCCAATCCCCTTCTCCTCAAACTTGTCACATAAAGCACAAGGGCATCATCATCATCAAAGCTGATATCAAAGTAAAGCTATGTGGCTCTTTTGCCAGAATGAAAGACATTTTTATGTAAATAAAGTCCAAAATCCATTCAGAGTAAATTTACGAAGGAGGAGATCAAAGAAGTGGCATTTCTCTCCATCCCCATGCATATGCGCACACATTATCTAGAAATGGAGACAGAAAGTGTGGAAAAACTAGAATGGATGGAAGAGCTAAAAAAAAAAATCTTAGAAAGAAAGATGTGGAATGAGAGCAAAGAGTAACAGTGGATAAAGAGAAAAGGAGCCTGTAACTAATGTATTACTAATGTAATCAATTGGCGTGGTGATCCTGCTTCATGTGTTTGTGGGATGTGAAAGACATATGAAACACAAAGGTGATGTCTGTATCTGCAGAGGTACCACTGAGGAATTGCAGTGAAAAAGAGGAGAGGGGGGTGACTGGTCACCAGAAGCAAAGACAGGGGGAGAGACATCAGAGCAAGACTAAGATCTTGACAGCATTTGATCCCAGGCCAAGGGGGGGCTCTTCTTTCCCCATTTCACTCATAAAAGGGGGCTTTCCTTAAGACGTCGATCAATGTTTTATTGATTGGTTATAGTTATTTCTTGTTGTTCCTGTTCTTCCCCTGTGTTTAAGCATTAATCACAGCTCTCTAATCCCTGTGATCATGACGTTGCCCATGGGATTCTTAAGCAGAGCGGGACCACTCACCTCAGTGTCCTGGTTCACATTCACATTAAGCCCACATATACCATTTACCCTGTGTGGTCATGGTCGCTGCAAACCTTTTCAACCCATGGAACAAGGCAGCGATGGTGTCAGTTGTGAGGTCATTTGATAGAATGATTAAAGATTACATGAGAAAATGATTGTTATTCCTTCCATCTTTCATCTCTGGCAAAACATCTTACATTATAAAGGAAAAATATAAATATTTTTTCAAGTCTCAGGTGAACCCAAATCACACTCATTGCATGAAAAAAGATTATTTGCTATCTGATTCTTGCTGCAAGAACCAAATATGACAGAACGTTCAGAAAACATCTGCAAACATCCTAATATGATTATGAGGCTTTGAATTTGACTGTCTGCTTTTACTTGTGAGAAGCCGGAATGCACTAATAGAACCTCCTAATCCTTCATGTATTTCACTTTTTATAGCTGTTCATATCACTAACATTTTATCTTTGCCTCTGACTCTTTTCAGTTGCCAGGAACCAGTATGAGAGAATGGGCAGTGATGTCACCATGCAGTGTGGCTCCCTGGCCAGTGATGCATCAGTGTCATGGAAGGTGAACGGAACAGATGTGAAGGCCCAGCACCGCCTAGAGGGTCCTAGACTGATGCTGACTGAAGTGGACCTGGGCCACAATGGACTCTACAGCTGTTTTCAGAACCCGCACGGAGAGAGGCGCGACACCATTTACCTTCACATTGGCAGTGAGTAGCCGGACATTAGCCAGATGAATCTCATTTTAAATTACACATAAGGAATTTTTAATTATTCTAAAGTGGACACTGGGTTACTTCAGCAGTAAATATTCCACATTGGAATTACAAATCCTTGCGAAAGTATCAGTCAGTAAGGGCAGATCTGATAAAATTTAGCTTGTGTCTTTGTGCAAAAACAAAAAGATTGCTCAACAATAAAGTTGGACTTAGTAAATGTCATTTCTCAAACTTGAAATGTAATGCTTAAGATTTCTCAACAGCAGGTACATGAACTGCAGTATTGATCCTGTGCACTTACCAGTATTGTGACTTGAACATGAACAGGATTAGAAGCTTTCACTTGACATAGGGATTCACACATGTTCCCCTTGTAACAGAAAAAAAGGAGCATTTTACTTAGTAATGTCAAACTTCACTTTTGCCTTTGCTCTCTATAACTTGTGATTTTCAGATTCTATAAGAAACTTGGATACCTATGACTTAGAGGAAAAACATACACATTACTCAGAGAATCAACAACAATCACTGTAGCATTACATTTAGAATACAATGCTCTTCAATCTCATTATGCTAGGAGCTGGAGAAAAATAAAATCTAACTTTAACGCTGTCAGCTGACAAACTCAAAATTATTCATCTGAATTGACATTTGGTAATTTTGCAAGTACGACGCAGAATTTTTTTTTAATCATGCAAAAGTAAATCAAATATCTATTTAAATGCATCTCACATCAGTCTCTAAGTTGATAATGACCTCCTCCATTACAACGATGTTCAAGGTTTTGCTGGCGCTGTACATAATTATTTTAATATTGACACAGGATTGACTAGTAAAGCACCCCAGAGGATGACTGGTATAAAAATACCTTTGTTAAGGGTGTTATTCAGCCAAATATATCCATACAGGAATTACATTTTACATTACATGACCTCTTTAAACATTAACAGAATGAATAATATTTGTCCAGTAGTGAAATCCAAATTTAGTCATAATCTTTTTTCTGTTTTTTGGGGGGGTTTTTTCTGGGATACTTCCAAATAAAGGCTTAATTCATGTTACTAGTTGTGACTTAGATGAATGCAGTATCAATGCATATTATTTTTTATCATGGAGTAGTCTGAGGGTTTATTTATGTCATACACCTTAAGTCCTCAGATTTATTGTTTCAACTGTCCCATTCAATCCGTCCCTGAACCTCTTCCTTCTTCCTTCGGTTTGGCTGTTTGAAATCATCAGTCACTGCAGTAATGCTCTTGACTAATGGCTGTTATTGGGAAAAAAAGATGCCCTAGTTAACAGATTATTAATGCTTTGTTACTGTGGCAGGAAAAAAAAAGTTATGCACTTCTGCCTTCCCTAACATCACTTCATTTGAGTCTGTTGATATAAGGAATAGGCAGCATCTCAAATTAAATTTCCACAGGAATCATGCTGCAGCTGCTTGTTGGCTAGCAGGTGAAACTCTTCATGGCAGGTCTTTCAAAACAGTGCCAAGAGTGACACAGTTGGAGACACTGCAGGATATATGCCTTGATTTTTCACACCAATGACTTATACCAGGCTCCTTATCAAAGAACTGAAGTTAGGGTTAATTTAAAAAAAAAAAAAAAGAAAGAAAAGCTGAGTGACCTTGTCACTTTGCCTTTGCTGACTCAAAATGTACCAGTACAATTATAAGCCGCTTTGCACCATCTGAATGATCCAATTTAAGTCAATCTAAGGTAAATTTATCTTTGTAAAACCTGTCCCTTTTAGCTGATTAGGAAACTAGCACAGATTCCATCCACTTGTCAACAGGACACACCACCCATCTTGGTCTGAGTCGGGACTGATGTTAAACGCAACATTTTCATGCTAATGTTTGATGAATGAGACTGTATGGCAGCGTGACAGTTTGGTTAATCATATCGGCAATGATGAATTACTGAATGCTGAAATAATACTGAATTAATGAGTTTTATGTTATGCCAGATTGTGTCAGAGAGATGAATGATGCAATGCATAAACAGATCAGAAAAGTGTGTGTGCTTGTGTGTGTGTGTGTGCGTTTCTTTCCACCATTGGTAATTTTCTGCATCATAATAATAATTGGGGTTTTAAAGCAGTATGTGTGTGTGTGTGTGTGTGTGTGTGTGTGTGTGCATGCGTGCGTGCGTGTGTGTGTGTGTGTGTGTGTGTGTGTGCGTGAGTGTGAGCGTGAGAGGGATGGAGAGAGAAAACAGGCACACTGTGTAACTATTCATCAGAGGTCAGTTACAAGTTTGTGAGAACAATACCTTAGCGATCTGGCCTGGTTGTGAATATAATTACCTCAGTAGCAGTTGGTGATTTTATGAGACATTCAAGGCACTCAACAGGGAAACATTGACTTTAACGCCGCCTTCCAAACGACATGTTCTCTGATCGCCATTTCACATCCGTCCTTTTCATCTGTCGCTCTTTCTCTAATTATCTATTTTTTATCTGTTAGAATCCTGCCTTTTTGATGCTTTTCTTTTCCTTTCTTTCCTTTCTTTTCTTCCTGTCTCTCTCTATCTCTCTCTTGTGTCTTGTGTTGTATTTTTATTTTTTTTTTAATCTGATTTTCATAATGTTAACTGTCACCTACAAAACTTTTAAGTGTCATGCCAATGGAGTGATAATAGCATCATGACAGGCTACACTTGTTGTGATTACCATCATGTTGATAGTCTGATTTTATGTTGTGTTTATGACTTACACCAGAGGCTTGTTATGTTTTTACAAAGATAGAAGTGTTATCAGGAGAACAGGATGGAAACATCTGTCAAAGCCTTTTAACCCTTTTTGTTCAAACTTGTGCGATTCTCTTTCGGTAATCTTTTTCACTTTTCTTTTCCAAATCCATTTTTTCTCCCCTGCATCTTCTTGTTGTCTCTATTGTCCTTCATACATCCTCTCTCCCTTCATCTTTCCCCCCTATCTTTATGTTTTGACTGGTAGTTTATGGCGGCATTCGTCAACTGTGTGTTTACACTAGTTTGCATTAAGAACAGAACACGTCATCGTGTGACAACAAAACCGGCCTGTGTGTATCTGTACTCACTCCTCCTTCATGCCAATTTTGTGAAGCTTTTGCCATGTTTCTCCAGGAGTGTGTCAGCATAATGTCAACACCAGAAGACCGCAGTTGTGTGTGTTTTGACTTGTAGTTTAATGTGAAACTTTAGTGCAGCTGTGATGTCTGTTTCTCTTCCTCTTTACCTCGTGTTATCATCATGTGTCGCAGTTGGATGTTTATATTCACGCTAGATGCATGTAAATACAAAAAGTATGGATGGCTATTAAATTAAAAGAAGCTTAGATGTACCAGCTTGGATCCATTCATTTGTTTAAAAATGTATAAAGATGTTACACATTTATGTGCCTCTCATATATAAACAGAAACATGCATTCTTCCCCGCAGAATTACATTTTTAGACACCAGCCTCAAATAGCTAGTGAAACATAATAGTAGATACAGAAATTGACATTTTGATAGGGAAAAATAAAACAGCCCAGACAATAAATGTTAATTTCAATTTAAAAAAACAAGGTCAAGAAAACGCAAAGTCCTGTTTTTTTATTTGTTTTTTGTTTGTTTGTTTTTTTGTTTTTTTGCTGTCATGTGTTGGAAGTTATTGTTCTCTCACCCTTTCAAAGTTAAGTCCATTCTTCCATCTAAAGCTGTCTTCAGCGGCAGTCAGCAAAACAATTTACGACATCTTAACATGACTTGCAGCCACACAGTCATTAAGTTATTCAGCCTTCCAGCAAAGACAACATCAACTGCTGTGGTCATATATTCATCCCTGGTGACCTGTCACAGTCAGACATTGACCTCAGACGCAACTTCCAAGTTTGAGTTTATCAGTTTCTCAACATTATTAAAAACAAAAAGACTATCTAAAAGAGAAAATGAGGGATGATGAAAATGCAATGACCTTACATAACTGTGCATGGTGTGCGTGGATAATTTACAATTCCTGTGTCATATCTTGTCATGTTTCCTAAATAATAGTGATCATAATCTGCAATGAAAAACTGCATAAGGTTGGTTTGGCATTTGGACATCCTCCTGAATGTGGTGATTTTCTGTATGGATGTGAAATAGCAATGGGCCTTCAAAAACCAGGTCATGCATATCTGAAAGCCCCATCACTGATCGCTCTCAATCTTCAGAGACCATTAGCCAGTTACTCTGGCTGCCTGCTGACACCAGGCAACATGGAGCAGTTCTATTTCTTTCTCCCAAATTCTTGATGGATAATGCATTAGACAATCGGCACCGCAGCCACAGCACCCCCACTGCTAACATCACAAAACTTTAAACATCTATAATGAAGAAAACCATTTATATCATCATAAAGGGATGTAGTAATGAATTTACACAATGGATAACACAAGAAAGGGGTCCTGAGTTTGGTATTGACTCATTCTTATAAGCAAATCCAGCCTGAGCCCCTCTCAGACCACAGCAGTGCCATTATGGACAGCCTGTTGTGGTAAAGACGTTTTCCTTAACACTACAAACGATCACAAAAGCTTCAACCGCCTATATAGTGAGTATGGTTTGGCTCATGAGGCCATTTTCATTTGGCTTAAGGTTTTCTATATATGTAAGCGTGTGTGTTTGTGTGCTTGTGGTTAGTGATGAAAAGAAAAAAAATGTTCTCAAAAGGACACTTTTTTCCTCTTAAAACTTGAGTGTTTGTGTCTGTGTCTGTGTCTCTTAATGAAATAAATGAAGAAGACTGAGACCTTGTTCAGACTGCCAGCCCAAATCCATTTTTAGAATAGCCAGATTGCATCGAGATTGATTGCTATGAGTCAAAAATGTGACAAGTCATGTGAAATGCTAATCCTATCCAAGCCACATTTGGAGGCTGTATGAAATGACAATCAACAATCAGATTTACAGATGTGTGTCGTGTGTCACTCGCAGTGTGACACACAACCACAATGTCAAGATATTGTTTACGTCTGTGGGTAGTGGATGCCATGCCAAACACACAAATGGTCAAACACAGAATAGTCTTGTTTAGCTTCTCATTGGAAAAAACCTCATACTTCCACATATGCACGCAACCCCTCACACGCCAATCGGTGTCCATTTCCTGTCCCTTGGCACTTCACTTTGTGTGCATCACCACGCACAAACTCAACCACACAAACACTGGGGGCTCATGCTACATTGTTGGGTAATATAATTATCTTGTCTCCTTTCAGACAGATTGCTTGGCGGAGGGTGAATTCATAGAGCCGTGTTTCCTCTGGGACTTCCTGTTTAAAACAGGAAATATTTGGCCTTGCATGTAAGGCCTTCGCTAGAACTGTTCAAGATCCATTTTAATTAGTCGCCATGCTACCCCCGGTACTTGATCAATCATAATAAATAGAAAATACCTGCGTGGAAGATTTACGCAACCTTCAAATTCAGTTCAACACTTTGTCAACCTGAGCTCTTGGGTCTGTTTCTGTCTGAAGGGGAAGCAAACTTTATGAATTAACTAAGTTTTAAGCATGTTTGAAAGCCAAGACAAATACTAAGCAGTAAAACTTTTAATCTGAATTTTGACTTGAGAAAGTTAAATCTGACAACCTAGGAGGACGTCAATGAGAAAACTGATTTTTTTTGTGTGTGTTTTGTTTTGTACAGCTGCCCAATATTTCAAATTTGTAAGATTTTAAAGAATCGGACTGCATTTCTATTTCTTCCCTCTTTTATCACAAGGGAAAATCTGCAACCTGAAAAATATGGAATTACTTTCAGATTTATCCTTGAAAGTTTCTGAAATTGAAGAGTTTAAAGATTTTTGCTCAAGTCCGCAGTTTGACCCACATTAAACCCCCATCAAGATGTCCTTGACCAAGACTTCAATTACCACTCCAGAACAACTGTATGTAGCTGACATTCAACCCCTTGAAAGACAATGTGACTTATTGTTGGAATCAATAAAAGCATAAACTGAACTATTTGTCAGCAGGACCCAATGAGAATTTCAATCCTAAATTTGAAATTGAACATTTTTGTCCAAGTATTTTTCAGTCTTTTCTGTATCTCTGGTGTTTTTCCCAATATCTGAATTCATCTTTGTCACTGCATGCCTCCCCACAGTGTTTTCCTACAGTCATAACAGTTTCTACTCTTTTGTTCCGCTCCATATCGCCAATTTCTTGCCTCTCCAATTTTTGGCTCAGTTTGTAGGACGGCAGCAACTCCCATCACTTTATTATAGCAGACAACCATAACAAATGGGAAAATGGACCTGGTTTAGGAAGTCAATGGGAATCCATGAGGGGAACTCAAACATATTAAAAAAAGAGTTATTGCGTGCTTTAGCCTCTTTGAATTCCTTTGGTATCAGAAGTAATCTGACAAGATGGATTGTTTTCCCTTCCCTTCTCCCTCACTGTTGCTGTTTCAAAGACAGTTGGGTAAAAATATTTAAAGGCCTGAAGTAAAAGAGTTTATTGGTAATTTTGATAATGGTCAGTGGAATCAGGTTGGAGCTCCTGGACACATCATCACACATTAATCCAAGTGATCCAAAGTAAAACCTTAATGACATTGTAGTTATTATTTCCAATATCCGCATTATTTTCCTCAATTATCTATCACCCTCATCCATGCATCATTTGTTTCACACAACTGCTGCTACCTTTTCCCTCCTCAAATCTTAAAATACTGGCCCCAGTCCCTTGGTTTCTATTTCATTCTGATTCCTGCCTCCCCCCAGCCCTCTTTTGCCATCCCTTGGTGTGTCCCGTGTTTTCTGTAATTTTCTCCGTTTGATCTCCTTTCATTCAGTTTTGTCACTGCAGTCATACTGCTGATCTCACTGGATATTATCTATCTTTCCTCACTGGATATTGTATTGACACATTGGTGAATGCATACGTATTGATTGTTAATGCGTTTTGCTTAGACAGTTTGACAAATGTCTGATCAATTTAAAACACACCATGGAGAGTGATACATGTTAAACTTATGTAAAACTGCCGATAGGAAGTAGAAACTCCACAAATGCCAAATAGTTTGAAGTTGAAATCAATAACAGGAGATCATGTTGGCTATGTGTAGTGAACGTCTCCCCAGGCACAAGTTTGAAGTGGAAGGGAGATGAAGCTAGATAAACCATAGCCAAGGACAGAGGAGCTTAATTTAAGGAACAGGAGCCTAACAGGAAATAGTGTGGCTAGAGAGCAGGATTCAGGATCTTTGTGGAGATTTAACCAAAAATGAAACTGCTTGCAAAGATGAGAAAAGTTAAATGCATCCCCTGACAGAGAATATAACATGGTAATCTTAAAAAAAAGAGCTCTCTCTCTCTCTCTCTCTCTCTCTCTCTCTCTCTCTCTCTCTCTCTCTCTCTCTCTCTCTCTCTCTCTCTCTCTCTCTCTCTCTCTCTCACACACACACACACACACACACACACACACACACACACACACACACACACACACACACACACACACACACACACACACACACACACACACACAAACAAACACAGTTATATTGCTGTTGCAGTTCTCTGGTTTGATTGATTGATTGACTGATTGATCCATTCCCTCATTTATTGACTGATTGACCGATTGATTGAATGCTAATAAAAAGGCTCAAGGAATGTGGTGATCAACATCATGACTTTGTGCAGTGCATCAGCAGGTATTAAAATAATGTAAAAAGGTATCCACCGAGGTAAAAAAAGAGAACCTATACTGAGTTGAGAGCATGATCTTATGAGTTAGACAAATTTGATTTAGTGTAATGCATTTAATGTTAGCATGTCAGCCTCTCAAGACCTTATAACATATCTTGTCTGGATGATTCTGCTGCTCTTGTGTGTGACGAGAAAAAGCATTTTGTATCAAAACAGGCTTTTGTGTGCTTTTTTTCTTTCTTTTAAACCAACTGGAACAAACTTCAGCAGCTGAACTTAAGCAGCTGGAGCATCACTTGATGTTGTCTAATACTCTGCTCTGTGCTCCAATTAAATTTGCAATGCTCCAGCTCTGTTCCGCTCCAACGCTCTACATGAAACAAAAGCATCCAAGTATATCTGGTAATTGGAAGTGTGCTCTAAGATGAGTGTGATGTTACTTTTCTAAACTGTCTTGTTCTTTGCTTTAACTAATCCCACATATTCTCATACTTTGAATGTCACACTTTAAAATCCAAAGCGTTCTTCCCTCTTTTTGTCTCTGTTTCTTTCTTCCTCACAGTCATGCTCACACTACTCAATTCTTTAAAGATTGTTAATCATTCTGGTAACACGTTTAAAATAGCCCAGAGGGGAATAACCTTTAGTGTTTTTTTGTTTTTCTGTTCTTCTGCCTCAAAAATAAAGACCAATAAATTGTGAACCAAGTGTCTTTCTGTTTTTTTCTTCCCTGTTTCTTTATCTCTGTGTGCTTCTATTTTCTTGTGTCGATCCCTTTTCCACCCTAATTACCCGTCCAGAGGTAGTGGAACAAACCAACTGACTATATCATTATCTTGTCTCCTCTGTCCGCTTTTCCCTCCGTTGACATGCGGCAAAACGAAAAAAGGCTGCACCTTGACTGTGTGAGTTCGTGTTCATACGTACTGTACGTTGGCTGTGTATTTAGGTGTCACCGCTTGTGTCTCCACACATGTGCCAGTGTGACTCTGTAGCTGTCAGTGTTTGTTTTGTATCAGTGCCAGGAGGGTAAGGGCCTGGTCTCTGTTGATTAGTGTCGGTGAAAAAGAAATTTCTCTGCTCTGTGTGAGAGAGAGAAAGAAAGAGAGAGAGAGAGTGAGCAATAGAGAAAGAGAGAGAGAAAGAGAGAAGGGAATACTTTCTTGACTGTGACTAGAAAGTATTTCATTGCATCAATGTCCAGCAGTGAGGTTGAGCAGTTTTCTCCATTGACGTCAAGCAACTGAGGAATAGTCAGATATCCATGAAAGCATGCTCTCCGGCCATCTGTGTGTGTATTTGTGTGTGCTTGCTTGTGTGCGTGCGTGCGTATGTGTGTGTGTGTGTGTATGTGTGTGTGTGTGTGTGTGTGTGTGTGTGTGTGTGTGTGTGTACGCATGCATGTGTGGCTGCAAGAAAGATTCAAATGTCAAATGTTCTTAGAAGTAAAACTGTCCTGCTGACCCTTTCAGCCAGCCCTGTCACATCCATTCAGTTTAATGCCTCCCTGACCTCAAAAACCAAGAGACTGCAAAACATGTTGTCAAAGCACAAACAGACAAACACTGCTACAGAGTTTTACCATCTTTCCCTCTCATGCCACATGCCTACGTGCGTGCGGCAGTTATACACGCGGGTTCAAGGGCATGCCAGGCAATTTGACAACCAACATCCCCCTCAACACAATTAAGTCATCCAAACATCACTTGTGTTTTGATAGGTCTCCTAAGGCCACAGAAAATGGACCAACCTACAGTTATTTGAATAACTTGGCCCAAAGCATTACCCATTCACTCCTTCGCATTCAAATATTTTGTTGCTACGTTGAATAGTTAAGATGTGGCTTTCAGAAATTTTAAGCTCTCAAAATGTCTTCAAAGTTTGTGTTTTTTGATGCTGTGAATGTACAAACAGATGGATTGCAATCGCCTTTCAGGGTCAACCAATAGCCCTTCAAAATGTTAGTGCACATTCTTGCACAGGTTAGGAGTACTCCTGATCTCCTTTCTGACTTCACATTAGACTTGTTGCTTTAGCAGAGATATTTGTGTCTCGCTTCCTCTCCTTTACTACTATGCATTCATTACTATAATGAACTGTAATCTGCCTCTTTAAATGTGCTTTCTCCAAAACTGTTGGTTTGGAGAGGATTTATTGTCTCATAAAACATTAAATACATGTCTGAAAAGACCCACAGGATAAACAAGAGACTTGCATAAAGATACATACTGGAGAAAATAAAAGAGGTAAAGACTACATCAACTAAGAAACTAACAAAAAATATGACATTATCATATCAAGAAGGAATGATGACTCTTGATAAGCGTGTCTTTAGAAATGACTGAAATATTCTGTGCTACACTTCATGACCAAGGTAACTCTTTAAACATAGATTGACAGATTTTGCCATCATTGCAGAAATGTAAGTTTCATCAAGCATCGGATAAAACACTGTGTACACCTCACAGAGAGAGCTTTGTAATTTCTACTTCAAAATTCATGACATGAGACAAGTGATGTCCCCATTCATTTGGAGCATTTCTGTTTGATGCAGCAGGCTAATCTTGACTCTCAAAGTGGGCTGCTTCTCAGACACTCATTAATGCTAAGTGGGAGCCCTTTAAGATACACTTCAGAAATGTATTAATTTATACATATTCCCTGTAGGGACGATTTAAGTTATCTGGTGGCGTTTTAGAGTCCAATATTTAAAAAGTTCTGTGTCAACTTAAGTATAACATTGTGTTAGGAAGGGGCTTGAAGATGACAAAATCATCATCACTTTGACAATAGCCTCGGTCAGCTGCTTGCAGCTGTCATTAAACCATGTCAAGGGAACTTTATATTTGAAGCAGTGGCATTGATTGTCTGGCCCGCTACGGCGGATGAAGCGGCAGAAAATGAATGAATGAATGTACCCAATGTATTAATTTTGCTTCATGTCTAGTTCTTGGCATGTATAATTAGCATACTTAGCAGTTGTGTTAGGTTGTGTTAATCCAGAACAAAAGAAAATGGAAGTTTTTGAAACAGGGATATTTTAGCAGGTAGGAATGGTATTAGATGATGCAGGTAGTGTATTTCTTTTCAACAACCATAGTGCTACTAATATATCAGGAGGAAATGCAGCATGAGAGATTGGATTGTCAAAAAGTAAATTGAGATACAGTGTTTTTACCAAACAAATCTGAATAATAAAGACTTCAGACAAATGTAAAGTGAGTGCAAGTAGCAGTTGAAGTAAAAGTAAAGCAGCTCAAGTATTGACACCAGATTTAGTGAAATAAATAGTTTTTGTGCTTACAGCTTTAGTTTTTAAAAGTCATGTATCAGAAGGAAGCAGCACTGCTGTCCTCTTGGATATGTCTCAGTTACACCAGCTTGTGGGCCTGCTGTCTGGGGACCAGGCAGCTGCGAGCCCGGACTGTGGCTAAATGTATGGTCCCAAAGGAGGACTAGACTCACAGAATGTAGCAGCATGGGAAAAGAAAGAAGGCAGAGATAGATGGGTGGGAAAAAAGGGAAAGGGTACAGTACAGGGGCGGCAGTGGCTCAGCGGTAGAGCGGACATGTTATGACCAGACATTGCCCAGACATCAGCCTATCAATTCCCGCTGCCGCCAGACATCCTCAGATTGTGAGCAGACTGTGGAAGGTGTCAGCTCGCCTCCTGGCCACTGCCGAGGCGCCCTTGAGCAAGGTACCATCCCCTTACAAGCTGCTGAATTGTTTCAGTGGCCTACTTACAATTGTATCTAACACAAGATATGTACGGTATATGGAGTGTAAAAAGTAATTTTCCTTAGCGGATTACTGTAATAAAAGTGGATCTTCTCCTTCTACAAAGAAAGCATGCAGATAAGACACAAGGGTACCAAAAGTGATGATATTTATCACTTTTATAATATGTAACGACCAGAAATGTTACATAAAATTGAAATAGAGCTAACGTGACATGGGAAGTAGAAAGTCCAGTTGTGTTTATGATAAATAATCACTGCCTTCTGGATTTTGAGACTCACACATGTTGCGGTGGGTGGATGAAAGGAGTTTCAAACAAACATAGCTCCTGTTTTGAATGAGCTGCTCTTATTCTGAAAAAACATTGACTTGTTGGCCTTGGCCGAACAAGAATGTATCCTGAACTGGTGCGTGTGTGTGCATGTCTAGGTGCGTGTGTGTGTGTGTGTGTGTGTGTGTGTGTGTGTGTGTGTGTGTGTGTGTGTGTGTGTGTGTGTGTGTGTGTGCGCGCGTGTGCGTGTGTGTGTGTATGTCACTGCAAAACCTCAAGTTTTTTAGTCTTATTTGAAGAAGCAAACACACTCCCTGAAAACAGCCAATTATCGTCTTTACAGTTTGGAAATGTGTGATCACACATGTATCTTTGACACATCTTGATTTGCACAGGTGTGTAATTTCATTCTGTCTTTCATTTTCTTTCAGCTTCACATGCTTTTTTTCATTTTTTTTTTCCATCCAGACATCAGCAGTTGATGCCATTCATTCTTGCATGTTCATCTTTTTTTAATTCCTACTTGTTCATCTCATCTGCCTAAATTCATGTTGTAGGCTTTCGAATGTGTGTGTAAGGGAAAATCACACTGAATCGAATGTGCAGTGATGTGAGCTTGCTCATTATAGTGTTGATTCACTCGGCTTTTTTCACTCAAAACTTTATTTTTCCCATTGAATGTGAACCAGAAAAGCAATCAGTGAGCTGTGAATTAGGTCATTTTTATGGGTTAAATACACAAACTATTAATTTTCTATAAATAAAAAGGCAGTTGCAGACTAGTTTCTCATTATGACAGACAAAGGTCAAATAAAAGTAAATAAAAAGGAATTGATGTTAGCTCCCCTTCCTTTATCTCACTGGGATGAATTAGACATAAACGATGAGCCATAAGAGCATCATAATCGTATAAATAATGTTCTCGCCGAGTGAATTCAAACAGCTCATTTTGATGATAGAGATCTCAACAAACAGTTTTAAACTCTCTTGAAGAAAACTGCTCTCTGTGTTCCATTTCATTATTTTCCTCTGATCACATGTGCAACACTAGTCTTCTGTTCACACTGAGGATGAATATGTGTAAAGTGTTGCATGCTGAAGATACAGGAGTGAAAAGATAACACTGAGGAGTGATTTTAAACCCATGGCAAATGACTGTACAAGAATTTGATGCCTGAATATGTCTAATTTAGTGCCAGAAAAACAGCCTGGCTGTCATTCACCACGATTCACAACCTCAGAACAGTTTCTGTCACAAAAGAAATAGCACATTTGTGGGATTGAAAACCACATTGGAGGAAACGCAAATGCTCTACAATGTTTTCCGGTTCTGATGTGAAGTCGTTACACAGATCTGGAGTTATTTCAGTTCGCATTCATCCACCATGAAATTATCTGTCATAACACAGCGAATGTGAATCAGTTCACCATTGTGATCGAGTAACACGTTTGTAGAGCCCATCAGAGGCAGGCGACGATCGTTACTTAACCTTCGTTTTTCTATCCACATTCAGGAGAGTGTGGAAGAAGTCATAAACAATGTTGGAGCAAAAAACAGGCATTAGAGTCTAGCTCAGTAGGCAGCGAACCTGTGAGATTTCCAGAAATCCCATCATAACTTGTTAACATGAAGTGGATCATAAATTATTCATGTATACATTTTTGGGGGGTGTATGAGTCTTTCTCTCTGCGAGGCTCTAGTGACAGGTGTGTGTGTGTGTGTGTGTGTGTGTGTGTGTGTGTGTGTGTGTGTGTGTGTGTGTGCGTGCGTGCGTGTGTGTGTGTGTGCGCGCACGCACGCGTGCACACAACCACTTGCTCCGATGTGTGATAGAGCAAGATTATCCGTATCAGAAAAGTCAGAAGAGAAAAGAAATCATTTCAGATTTCTTTCAGCATCTCTGGAGGGGGAAGTTATTGTGTGCTAATCAGAGAGAAGATGAAATCACCAAAGCAATACTGCAAACTACTGAGTGTATTGCAATCCCCCCACCCCCACCCACACATCGCTCAGTCTAGTCTCTCATTTCTTTCTCCCTCTTCATCTCCTTATCCTTTTCCCCCCAAAAAACCTGTCTTTTTATGCACCCATCTCTGTCTAAGTGTCCTTTCTGCCAATTTTTCTCTCCACATTTGATGATAATCTTTTTTTTTTTCTTCTTTTGAGTCGTTTGAAGTACTGTCTTCAGAAAACTTGCATGCAAGCAGAAAAGTACACCTCAATTTGTATCAGATTAGACTTTTCATTTCAGAGTTTTGTGGAACATGAAGAGAGAAGTGTAGGCTTGGAAAACATAAAATGAGTGAAGAACCAAACTATTTCCTGTGCTTGAATGATTGATTAGCTGCAGATTCGCTGCATTTCCTTCAGTTTCCCAGGGCCATAGTTAAAATGCTAAGTTCAAAAATGTCCCTTGTATATTTATTTTCACAGAAGACTGTTGACCTTTAAAAAATGACATAATAGAAGAAAACTTGTTTGATTAAAAGAGTGAGTAATGTTTTCCTTTCTTTAACCATTCATCCTTTTGACATCTCATCTTTGTCTTCACAACTGTTAATGTAACTTGTCGCTGAGTAACAGTCGATTTGAGCCCTGAAGTGCAATTTATAGTAACTACTTACATATATGAAACTTATTACATCCCGCGAAGCGGTAATGTATTGTAATTGTGAATGTTTGTGTGTTTGTCCGTCCGTCCGTCCGAACGTCCGTCCACCAAATTTCTTCACAACCAATGAAAGAAAAAGCACATTACTCGGGCAGCAAAGGGGATAAAAATGAGATGATTACCTTGACCTTGAGAAAACTAGGTCAAGGTCAGATTTCAACTTTTGTACATTCAGGAACCCGATAATATGGAAAGACGAGGGAGAAGGCCAGTGTGAGTGGGACCATAAATCGAAGCTAGGGCTTTGATCTGTCTATGCTTTGATTGAATTCAGGGGTGTCGCGGGATGTTGCAGTCTCTGACTGCCTTGTCAGTGTTGGATTTGTGTATTCTTTTCTGCAGTGATGAAGGACCGCGTTTGGTAGATGCATTTGAACATTTTCAGCACAGTGGGTGGACCTTTTATTACCTTTGACACCAACAAAAAAAAAAAATCTAAAAAAAAAGATAAATCAAAAAGGGACAGGATAAAATGGTTCTGTTGTTGCCACCCACAACCTTTGTCGAATAAAATTATAAAATAACTATAATATGGGCTGAAGCTGAAGCTGCATACTTCCAGCTGCAAGATGCTGCAAAAAGATGCCCATGCCAGGGTGTTGTTGTTTAAAAGCTTCCGCATTTTCTGTGACAGTATTTATTTTGTAATTGCACAATTTTATTGCAATCATTACCTAATTACAACATGGAAATTTAACATCTAATATTAGTGTTTAAATATAAATGGGATTTGCTTGCTTAAACCTTGTCATGCATCTCCATGGGTCCGTTTCTCTTGCTGTACATAGAGTACATTGTCTTTATGTTGTCTTGCATTACTGCCTCTGTCTGCGTCCCTCTTGTCTGTTTCATTATGACGAGTGGGATTGTAGGACGGCTTCCTGCTGAAGCATTAAACTGAAAACCACTGTCTTGCCTCTACAGTCTTTCTGCATTATCTCCACAAAGCCTATTAAGAAATAATTAGCTAATTCACATTTGCTGTAGGCAGACTCTCCCAATGGCATTTTAAAGATTGACTTACAATGGAAAGGCAGATAGTTAAAAATGCTTTTGGGATATTATGACAAAATTATTATTAACATAGCGCTGTTGCACTGGGCGTTCAGCTAAGTATTATGACATTCTTCAAAACTTGTCTTAAATCCCAGGCAATGGAAGAAAAAACAAAGAGTCCAATTGATTTTGGCCCTGATCAAACAGACAGAGATATTAGATGATCACAGGAGCTGTGAGGTTTGATTGTAAATGATTAGTATTCCAGTAATATTTTTGCTCTGTCTTGTTATGTCTGTTTTACAGCTTAATTTGAAGTTGGCGGCTTTGTTTTTAAAATTAAAATGCTAGTCATACATATACAGTAGCTGTTTGGATATAGTTACGTAAAGCTTTTTGTGACATTTCCTGCATCTGCGTTGCTGCAGGAAATGGCAGTAATTGCCAAATATTTTTTTTAGAAAGTTCTGTGGGGACTCTGGAACTTGTTATTTTTCTGAATAGAGAAATATCAGCCTTTTTAAAATCGGAGTAAATACTGTTATGTAACATTTTTCCAATTATTTATTCATAACTGTTAAATTGTATATTTTCCTGTGCATGAATTCTGTCGTTCCAGCTGACCACATACGTATGTCGATCTGAGTTAGGAAGAGTGCAACTCAACATTATCATTCCATTTATAACCTAATCTAGTAAAAATCTGGCTTTTACTATTAATAATGTGTTTGAAGTGATGTCATACACAGCGAGTATGCATTGTGTTTTGAGATACAAAATTTAAGCTTGAGTACCTGTATTTTCATTCCCATGCAAAATAATTAAAAAAAATATACATAAAATTAACAGTCATCAGCATTATCATCAATTTCAGGTTGCTGAGTATAAATGAATTGAATAAAATTCAGTAACATTATTATTATTGTTCAGTATCAGTAGTTGGTGAATAAGAGGCTAAATGTTCTTCTGACTGGACAAAACCTCAGCTGCTTCAACTTTTTTCCTTTCACTGCCTTTGCTTTTGCTTGATAATGATCTTGGCAGGCCTCAATGATTAATGTAAATGTACCGTAATGGTCAGAAGACATTCACACACACGCACACACACATACACATGTACACACACACTATCACGAGAGGTAAACAATGACACACTGATTTGCACATGCATGCTCACACATACACAAGCACAAATACAAAACGCTCTTTACATTATGCATACACCAAATGCACTCTTGTTCAAGGACGTACAAGCACATTGAAGAAGCACACACAATCACATGTCCACAAACACGCAGACACTCACGAACCATGGTGTAATTCCTTCATTTCTTAATGATAAGCATCAGAGAGCGGGGGAAGTAAATTATTAAAGCATACAGCAATTAGATTACACACACACACACACACACACACACACACACCTACACACACACACACACACACACACACATCTGAGCCGGAGATTTGACACACGTTGTTGGATCAACACACATTTGAAACATAAAATTATTTTAGACATGTGCGGCTACGTATGAGGTTATTTTTACATACATTATACACAGTCTAGTGTTATGTACAGGCTAGTTGACCATTTCATTCGTATACTGTATGTGTAATTTACCTTTTAAACAAGAAACACAGCTTTAATTGCTTTACAGCAAAAAAAATAAATAAATGAAATGAACAAACTGCTTAAAAAGAGAGAAAGAATAAAAAGTAGTGAACATAGAATCTTGTTTATTAATAGCTGTTCATATGGGGGGGAATAAAGAATAAAATAATAGCTATTAAAGATTAAAAAATTGAATACAAAAAATGATTATTTCAAATTAAGACTTCATATAGCATCATATATTGTATTCAGCACACCTACCAGAGGGACTAGTTCTGCTAGATAAGCAGCGACAAAAACAAAATTTAGTGTCACATCGTCCATGATAAATTGCTGCCTGGGGTGCAGAAAATTCCTCTTCATCCTTGTGTCTTGATTCTATGACCTTCAGGTTAATGATGGGCTCATGTCAAACACCTCTAGCATCAAATACCCTTTTAGAAAAGTCATTACAAGAGATTATCAGAACTGGCCACCATGGCATCGTTACAGAATTCAATCTCAATGTCCTAACTTGTTCCCAGACTCGAGACACATTTCCTAGGAGAAGACGTCTGCCGTCCGTTGCGGTTTGAAACATATGAATAATTCATTTGAAGTGACAACTTGACAACAATTTTTCATACCTTCGTAAATCCCCTAGATGGAGGAAACCAGGCAGCTGCCTATCAAAAAATTCATGATAGAGGCTATTGCAAAGTCAAGGGTAACGTGTGAGGCTTCTCAAACAACAATCCATCGATACTGCTTTTTTTTTTTTTTTTTTAGAAGTGGGTGGTATTACCACTACCAAACATGATTTCAAGTTCAGAGCTAAATCTTTACATTGGGCTTGAAGGTGAAATGGAACATAATTTGATAACATTGTGGCGTCATATACTGAAGGTGGCACGATAATGTGATGCAGAATGTCATTGTTTATCTGGTTCTTGGTTTAATCACTATCAAGGCTTGTCAAGCATACTGATCAATCCATGCAATTTTGTTTTTGTTGACTGTTCTGCATTGGCTGAGCAACAGATTTTGAATGTTTGACTGAAACTTGGTTAAACAGCTGTCACTGTTGTTTTAGCTGTCCGTGTTCCTTACATTCCAAATGAGGCATTGTGGCAAATTCTTAGAGCTGTTTACCGTTGTCTAAATGTGCAACCATTATTTCTCAAAAGCCTTTTCCTCATAGGGTGATCTGCTTCCTGTGTTTTCTTTGCATTAAGAAAACCCCATCACATTGCCTATTTTGCCAAAAAATAAAAAATAAAATAAATAAAATAAAAATAAACTTTAAAAAAATAAATCTAAATTAATAGTTAAATTTATAATTCCATTTCAATTAATTGATGACTATTGGACAGTGACAACCTTTAGATGCTTTTAAAGATGATACTGAAACGTTATGTTCTGTTTGAAAGATGCACACTGATGTTGAAGTTTTGCATTGCAGTCTTCCAGAAATATGTCTCTGTGTGTGTGTGTGTGTGTCTGTGTGTTTGTGTGTGCGTGTGTGTGCATGCATGTGGTCGTGCATGTGTGTGTTTTTTATTTAATAAAAAATTTGCCAGAAAGTTAACACAGGAAAAGCCGTCATTATGGAACAATATTTATCTATTGACCAACAAAAAAAAAAAAATGGCCTAGAGGATGTCAGAATTTAAATATGATGCACCATTGCCTGATGTGACAGCAATGTTCCAACATTCAAGCCAATTGTTAAATTTAACCCCCCAGTGATTGACCCCACCTCCACGCCCACCCCACTTTTCCCAATGTTGCCATTCTCCCAGCCTTCCCTCATGTCACACCACAGTCTCTAGCCATGGATGAGACTTGCATTGCACTGGTGTGATATTTCCGTGCTCTTTTGTGCACCTTGTGTACACTTCTGTGTCCTTCGCTTGTAGCAGCCATGTGACTGTTTCACCTCTTCACAGCTCCTGCTCTCTCTGGGGGAAAGTGTCCCCGGCTCTACTCTGATGGTTACTCCCCGTATGCCTTTGTGAATTGAAGATACAGTTCCTTGAATAATCCATCCGTGTTCTTCCTCCGCCAGCAGCCATTCCCAGATACACCTGACCTTTTGTCTTTTAAGGGAAAACATTTTGCTACCTTGCTCCTGTGTGACACTCATTGTAAATCACTCTGGATAAGAGCATCTAAAAAATGCTAATGCACAAGGTAAAGCAGACTGTGGCCTCACCGTATTAATCTTCACTTTAATGTTATACAATATATCTTGTGTATTTCATGCAAACTATGTATGCCAGTGAGTCGCAGCTATTTAAGGTCATGTTTGCAGCAATCATGCTTACTTAGCTTATTGATTTTCTTTAGGAATAGAGGTCAAACAGATAACACTTTCCAAAGACTCAGCAAAAAAACTTACAATGACGTGATGAAAATAATCCATTTAATTTGGTGTGTGTGTGTGTGTGTGTGTGTGTGTGTGTGTGTGTGTGTGTGTGTGTGTGTGTGTGTGTGTGTGTGTGTGTGTGTGTGTGTGTGTGTGTGTGTGTGTGTGTGTGTGTGTGTGTGTGTGGGTGTATGTGTGTCTGTGTGTGTCTGCGTGTGTGTATACTTAAGTGATGATAAATGCATAGCAACGTCTGACGTCCACCCCTAAACCCACATGAAAATCGATATGTGTATAATCTGACTGGGGAATTTCCCTTGGCAGTATCAAAACCAGTCATTTACCCTTCATAAAGTGGTTATGTGATGTACCGCTTCACACACTCTCACACACACAGACACACACGCAGTGAAGCCGGTCGTCTGATGGTAGCCTTGAAGAAGTGTTCCTTTTGGTTTTTGGGTCACGTTCAAGGCTGAAGTGTTTTGCCTCAGTGTTGTTGACTGTTTATAAATGGGATGTGTTTGTACGTGTGCACAGTTAATGACATGGTTACTGCCTCTGGTCTCGCCACACAAACAGCCAACCACAAGCCAGAGGAAGAACAGACAGGGAATCTTAAACTTGTTTATCTATTCTATTTTGTTCCGTTCTTTTACGTTGTTGGGTTCTTTTTAACCAGGTATGTCATAATCTTTGTCTGTTTTATTTCACTATGATTCAGAACTGGTTTGTTCTATTTTCTTTAATTTATGTGTCCCCTTCTGTTCTGTACACCCTTATATTTGATTCCATTTTCTTCTTTTTATATTCAGTTTTTCCCAGTTCTATTCTAAGATAGAAGTGTGTGGTGTCATAAGGTCCGTGGTAGTATGAGCAGCCGGAGTGAGGTCTAAACAACAATAGGGACACGCTGCATTGGTTGACTGTGGCACACCAAATGACTGACAAAGTTGTGTTACACTTTCCACACATGATGTAGATGGAATGAAATGACAAAGGAAGTCATGTTTTATCTGGAGTTGTTAATTCCTTTGCCAAAATGGTAATTGTTCTCTCAAACAATTACCATTCAAGTCAATCGAGACACATTAACAGTGATGTCTCTAAACGTACACTGTACATCATGCGAATAAGCAGAGTTAGTGTGGTAGAAACAATTCAATGTTAAGAATATATGAAAGGGTTTCTGCAACTCTCAATCTGTACAAGAGGCTGTGAACACTGGAGTTTCACTGGCCTTGTTGCCAGATCGCATGGCGTGATGGCGGTATATTGCATATTCTACAACATATCACCCTCACGCGATGCATTGTAGGACATACATACTGACCCAATCCGTCAAACTGCACCAACTTTGATAAAATGGTCAAAAACTTGAAAATGCTCTCGCGATTTTAACATTAATAAGCTTTGATTTGCAGGAAAAAGTCCAAGAAGATTAGAATAATGAGGAATAAAGGTGGGAATCATATTTTCATCATCAAACAACAGATGTTTCACTATTTAATATAAAGATTTGATTACCGGAAATTCAGTTTCAAGTGGAAAATGATGATAGGGACCTTAAACATTTTTGGTCCTCGCAGCGCAAAAGGTGTGCAGCAAGAAACACCTTTTAAAACCAGACCTAAAATGTCACATGCAGAAAGATTTAATTATCATTAGACTTTAATACTATTCTCAGTTTTGTTTTTTGTTTGTTTGTTTTTGTTTTTTTGACATATTGGCGATGAAAGCTTGGAAATACCACCTGAAAGGTTAGACATACTGTATGCATATGTAACTATTGTTAGCTGGCATCCTCAACATGTTGAGTGAAATAGAGTGCTGGCGTGGGCAATCTGTGAACTCGGTATTCTCTCTCTTACCTCAGTCTTTTATCATGTTTCCCTTTTTATTTCCTTCTCTTTGTCTCCCCCTCCCACTCTATCTCTTAAATGATTTAGTATCATGTGATTAATGATGGCCATTAGAGGCTTCAATATCAATATGTCTGAGAGTTCACCAGATACAGCCCACATAGCATCTGGCCATCCCTGCGTGTTTGCTTGTGTGTGTGTGTGTGTGTGTGTATCTTTCAGTGTGTTGTTGTTCCTCTGTGTCTAAAAATTACCCTCTAGTGAAAGCAGATAAGCGTACACTGAGTGCATTTCCTACTGGGTTATTTGTGCACAAACTCACGCATTCTCGGGCATGTTTGCCAGGGTGTTTATTAAAAATGTAATTAAGGTTCAGGCATCTAGAAATGCCGCAACAGTAATTTGTTTACTGTCATCATTATCTGCAAATAATGAACAAAGCTGAAGTTTTATCCTTTGAATTCCTGAAATAACATGGCCTCAATTACCGTTACACCAAGTGAATTGTGAACTTGTTTCTTTTTAATGGCAAAGCAGTGAAATCACAACAAAGCAAAGCGTGGCAGCTCTGTTAAACGCGTTTAATGATGGGTGTTTAGATTGACATTCAAATAATTACACATGCATATCTGGGCATGATTTCTCACATAAACTGCACTTTAACATTTAGTTTTCAGAAATTTAAATCGGGATATTGCATACTTTTTTTTTTCTTTTTCTTTTTTAACTTGTTGATCAGGTTAGTGACGTCAATCAAATATGAATTTCATTATGACTTACTGGCCTGTAATTTTTAGGGCATAAGTTGTATAAAGATGAAATCAAAAGTGAATACAGCATTTTAAAGAGACATCCCACCCTGCAGGAAAGCAAGCTTAATATAATTGCACTGAAATTCCTCCGGTAAGCTTGACAACAAGATAAAAATGCTCACTAAACTTCACAACCACGATGGTGAATTAATTTTATACCTCGCAGGCTGTTGTTGCTACACCATGAAGAGCAGTATTGTCCTCTGTGTCTGCCTGATAAGAGGATTTGAGAGGTTTACAGCAACAATACTTTACACATACTATAATTCTCCATATTTATAGTCTACTTTTTACCCTCATTCCACTTGGCCTTTTCACTTTTAGATTTCAATGTATTTTTATTAGTTTTTTTACCCTTCCTGGGTCGACATAATTTGCTGGATTTCTGTTGGACCGTCATTTTTGTTTTCTTTAGAACTGTGCAAATGGACAACTGAACATAAAACGTGGCTCAGACGTATAGTTTTTACAATCACATCTTTTTTTATATGCTGCTTTCAGCTGGTTTGGTTAGTTTTTGCAATGGAGAACAAGGCTGACACTAAATCAAATTGTAAGTACATATTAAATATATATGTTAAAATAAGCTAAACACAAACCCCACACTGCTTTTAAAATTGTAATTTAGATGTTAACAGATGGTAAATCTACTTGCTTTCTTTTTTTTTTCTTTTGTGAAAACTCTTACTTTTCTTAACTACTATTTGAACTTCTTTTTAAAAACCCGGTTATCCTTTGATTCCACGGTTTGCCAGCCCGGATGCTTAGATATAATTACCAAGTATGGTTTGATTTATGTCACTACTCTGTTTAAAATCATTAAACCTGTCCATTTGCCACGTCGTCCAAAGGGGCCCTGTTTTAACAATACACAGCTGTTGCAACTGTCAGGAAACCACATATATTAATCACAACCAAAAATGGAACAGGCCATATATTCAAAGCATAATTTTTATGAAAACTATCCCTTTCTTGACTTTGCATGTGGTTTCCCATGACGCATTAGAGGAACATCTCTCTCTCCCTCTTTATCCTCTGACAGCACATCACTCTCCAGCTCCTCTTTAACCTCGCTTCTCTATAATTTTACCTATGATTCATGTTCTAATTGAATATTCCATCTGTTGCATAGACCCATATCCATGTTCTTTAGCCATGTGGAGATGAGGTAATGTTCTGGTTGCTTGGCTAAGTAGAATAACCCTTATCAGGTCAGGGATTTTTGTGAAGTTGCAGCTTTATCCCATGTGGCTCAGGGTGTTTTACCACACTGGTTATAAAATGTGAAAACATTTTCCTATCAGCTGGAAAATATATATGTACAGTGTGCCCTCGCGAGATCGCGCATCAACGATTGCAACTCCACCACATCGCGGATTTTTGGTAGGCAGTCACGTGATACCGTACGCGCATTCTATTGGCTGACAGCATCCGCAAGTGTGCTCGTTCCATCAGTCTCGGACTTTCGTGAGATACACAAGTGCTTTAAACAGTCGATAAGAGTGTGGGAAAAGGTAACAAAGATAGAAGGTGGTTTAATATGAGTATGGGGAGGATTCATAAACATTTAAATTCCCGTAAATAATAAGATAAATAGATCGTGATCTTGATCATGGATTCCTCAATCGCGTGTGGTTCCTGGAAGGCACGGACCGCAAAGACCGAGGGCGCACTGTATACCTTATTTTTCAGTATTAAAAAACATATAACCTTCTTCAAGAGCAAGATGTAGCTTCACCTCCACTACAATGGATAAATGGTTATCTATCCCATGAGTAAAATACCATGAACTTCATTTTGAGCACTTTGAAACAATCTTGTCTATCTAATCTAATATGTAAATTATACAATTCAATGCAGCCTGATGTGCAAAGATCAGGAATTGTTTGATATACCATGTTGTCTTGGAGTGTGTGGACAGGCCTGTCATATCCATGAACTACAGTGCGCCCTCATTCCTCGGGGGTAATGCGTTCCAGGAACCACACGTGATTAACAAATTCCGCGATACAACAACAAACTATCTTATTATTTATGGTAATTTAAACATTTATGAACCCTCCCCATACTGATATCGAACCACCTTTTATCTGTAATAACTTTTCCCAGACTCTTATCCACTGTTTAAAGCACTTTTGTGTCTCACGTAAGTCAGAGACTCACGGAACGTAGCGCACATCCGGATTCTGTCAGCAAATAGAATGCGCGTACGGTATCACGTGACTGCCGACCAAAAATCTGTGATGAGGTGAAGTCGTGAGCGTTGATGTGCGAATGTGCGAGGGCGCACTGTATATCCTTCCTGATCCTGTTCTAATGAAAAAGTATTTATCAATTCAGTTGCTAATGTAATTAGAAATATAGAAAGGAATTTTTAAAAGTCAGCAATGTGAACTTCTCCTTAAGTGGTCTTCATATTTCTCTCTCCAAAGCCATTTGTATTCTTTATCCTCTTCCTTCCTCTAGAGGTTGCTTACCTTCCCGTCTGTCTGTCACCCACTTTCTTTCCCTTCATGTCAATCTGTCCCTCTCCGGCCACGCACTGTCACCTCAGGTTCAGAGTGAAAAGCAAAGGAAACGGGAGAGAAGTGAAGGAGAAGTAGGGAAGAGGAGGAAACTATGCATAAGGGGAGGAGAAAGAGATGAGAACAGTATGGGAGCTTGAGGATTTTAGCGCTTTAAGGTTTTTGTTTGCATGAGTGTGTGTGTGTGTGTGTGTGTGTGTGTGTGTGTGTGTGTGTGTGTGTGTGTGTGTGTGTGTGTGTGTGTGTGTGTGTGTGTGTGTGTCTGTGTGTGTGTCTGTGTGTGTGTTTGTGTGTGTGTGTTTCATACCAACGCACACAAAAAGAGATTTAGCATTTGTGTGGAAGTGAATTCCGTGTTTTTGAGCTTTACTTTTGTGTCTTTGAGTTTGTTTGTCTGCGAGTCTGATTTCATGTCTGTGTGTGTGTCGGGACGCACCCTCAAAGAACCGTCCGCGGCGGGAGGTCATTCATGATTTCATCAGCCGAGGACTGCTTAAAGCTCTCTCAAACACTTCTCCTTTTCTCTCAGCCCCTCTTTGCTTCTTTCCCATGCTCCCTGTCTTTTTTCAGCTTTTTCCTACAGCTCTCTTCACAATGTGTCGTCTCTGCCCTCGCTGCTCTTCCACTATTCCTTCGTCTTTAGCTGCTTTCCCTCCCATTCTTAAAGCTCCCATGTGTGGATTCATGCCATTTTTTTGCTCTTATGTCCTACTCCCTTTTCTTTGATTTAATCTCTATCCTCTATCTCTGTCACTTATTCTTGCCTCTTGTTCATACATTGTTAAAGTTTATGTCCTTTTTTGTCAGTTCATCTTCCTCTCTCTGTCATGTTTCTGTAAAGTTATGCAGGGCCACGAATAGAACCTTTTGAATGGCAGTATCTAAAGACCTCATATAGATTTGTGGCCATAAATATACTAGAACACACACAGAAACAAATTCTTGTAAGAATATTTATTGCATAAATTAACATAAATATATTTTCTTCATATTTCACTAAAATAAAAAACCTGAAGAGAGGGGTACTATGTTTTAAACCATCACTAAAATGTTGAATTGTATTTATATTTGAGAATCCAAAGCAGCAACTCAACATTTTTGCGTTCCGGAATCTGATCTAAATTTATTTGTTGTATATTGGTGTAACTGATTCAAACCACATACTATCAGATCAGGGTTCATAATCAGGGTACAAAGACTGAATGATCCTTGTGAAGTTGCACAGTGCTCTGAATTAATACTCTTCATCCCTTAAATTAAATGTTGCAGATGGAAGATAATATTTATGCCTCAATCAGACAACTGCAGAGAAGAGATCAGCCAGAAGGAAAAGCTTCCATACATTATTTAATACAAACAGTTTTGGATTAAAGTTATGGAAAGAAATTGTCTCTCAACCTCTTACAAACGGCATCAAACTCAATTTACGACTTCATTTCCGATGAAATTACATTCCTGCAGTTGCATGCAAATACTTTCTGTGATTGAACTGATATTAAATCAAAATGTAAGTTTTAATGTGATTGGAGGCCGATTCTGGAGGACTGAGCCAAGATTGCATCTGTTGACTCCAAACAGATTAAGAGGAGTTTTAACTACATTTTTTGATGCCCTACTTTTATGCACCCCCCTCTGTCTGGTGGTTAAATTGCTTTTAACAGCCAGAGATTAAATTAGCAAAAATGCAGAAGCAGGGACTTTTTTTTCCCATCCAATCACTTAAAAGTATAAATTTGAAGAACAAGCCAAAATGTTTTAAACATGACAAAACCAAAACAACTCAACTGTGACATGTACCGGTACCATATAAAGCAATGTACAACTTTAAGATCAGGAATTAATTCAAAAATAAAAGAAATAATAATTAATCCTGCACATTTCATGGGAATCATATAAAAGAAGAAATTCATCTACCGATATCAGGTTTAACAAATGTCAGTTCTGTTACTGTATCATCACAAACCCTGCAGGATGAGCCATAATTTCTCCTCTTGGCACATCCAAATATATTTTATAGCACATATAAATGATCTGACAGGAAGTGATGATGGGTAACCCTCTTACCTAATACCATGCTCATGAACAGCAAATTAAAGAACATCGTTTTGAGCGTGTCGACAGGATACAGAATTGTCTGAATGGTGTTTGAGGGTTTGAACGGAGACATCAAATGAAATAAATCTGTGCCATCTGCCTCTTCTTTCTCAGCCTGCTGTAAACACACATGAACTAAAAGGACAGTAGGATTGATGGACTGCCTTGCTTTATGTCAGCAGTAAATGCACAGACACAAACCTCATTGAGATGCCCAGATGCCTTGGCATGTCCAGTTGGATCCAAAAAGCCATTTAAAACACTGACAAGGCTTCTATTCACTTTGGCCTCGTGCCAAAATGCAGCAAATCCTCAGGAACATGCGCGTATGCATAAACACACACACACACACGTATGCATACATACACAGAATGGATAATGCTTTAGGGACATGTGCTTGCAGGTTGGCCAGATATAATTAATGCATGCCTGATCATACACACATATGCACATGTACAGCCCTGTATTGGGAAGTTCTACAATTACATAGGAATATTTTCATAGAAATTTCCCAACACCCCACTGACTGACCCCCTGGTGTTGAAAAAACATGTGCTCTCCTCTCTAACACACACACACACGCAAACGCACACGCACGCACACACACACACACACACACACACACACACACACACACACACACACACACACACACACACACACACATACACTTTTGTCGGCCAGATGAAATCACCCTTCAAAATAACCACACAATCAACAGCAGCACAGTTCTGGCTGAGTACTCACCACAACATTCAGAATGTTTCCGTGTGTCCTCACAGCAATGTGTGTGTGCGTGCGTGTGTGTGTGTGCACCCTATGCATATAATTTTGTATGATTGTGGGTCTGTATGTGTTTGAGGAGAAAAGCTCCTTTCACAGGTGATGTTGGTGTCATTTGTGCACCACGGCACAGACGCCACATTCCGTCCACATCCTGCACCATGCCATGTTTTTTTTTTTTTCCTTTGATACTTAATCCCACACATAGACCTCAACAAACAGTAGGTGCACTCACTTCTAATATTTACTCTGACAGATTTGACAGATTTCTATTTAGGGGTATTTTTCAATGCATTGGGAAAACATAAACAAAAATATGGACTTAAGGATAATTAAGGGAAAAAATGTTCTAAGTGTTAAGATGGACAATTACATTACACATGCTAGCAGTTGATGAAATACATGGGAATACGCCACAATGTTTCAGTCTATAAGTTGTGGCATTCTGCAGGCTAACCCAGCCAACTGAGTTAAATGGCAGATTGCCAGCAGTCTGCGGGTAAGAAGAAGACCGTCAGGTGATGTAACACGGACCAAATTGATGAAGGTATCACATTTTTGGAAAGGTTGGCTTTGGAAGTGCTTCATGTGCAAGTAAATTAATTCATCATGTCATAGGTTAACTCAAGTATATTTGACTGAGAAACACAGAACTCTCATCCTAACCCTAACCCTAAGGCATTATGATTAAGACCAACATTTCTTACATAAGTTACTTTTTTTTTTTTTAATCATATTGCCCCTGACGGTATGGTGGCACTATTGGTAGCTGTGTTGCCTCACAGGAAGAAGATTCCAGGTTTGATAACTTTCTGTGCAGAGTTTTTTTTTTACGTTCTTCCCATATTGGCTTGGGTTCTCTCCAAGTTCTCCGGCTTCCTTCCACCTAAATAACATGTAGCTTAGGTCAGTTGGTCACACCAAATTTTCCATCGGTTTGAGTGTGTGTGCTTTTTTAACTTTCATGTAGCCCAGACATGAGCTGGCATCTTGTCTGGGGTGTAATCACACCTTTTTTCTTGTAGACAGCTAGGACAGGCTCCAGCAGACCGACGACCCAGACAGGTGGATAAGTGGCTGCAGACGAGATGATTGCATTTATCTTGTCTTTAGCTTCCTCTTGGAGTTTTTCATTCACTTCTTTTTTATTTTGGTCAAGGAGCCAAATTTGTCATTTGCTACATGAGTATTTAATACTTTTCCCTGAATTGAAATGGACTAGAGAACAATGAGCTGTCCTCATTGTTGTGGTGTACTTGAGAGGAGACCCACACCAGCTCTGCAACCTGCCAGAAACACTTTAATGTGTTTATAATGAGAAACAAGTATATTATGACTCACGTGACAATGAAATAATTTAAAAAGTGAATTAGTGCTGATATCAGGACTTTGAATGCGCTCGTTTTATTTTTCTCCACCATGCCTTTGCATTTTATGAAAGAATGTTTGCAAATAAGCAGATGAATATTTCATCAGGTCCTGTCTGAGCACATCGAGAGTGATTCAGTTTCACTTTTTAAAATACTGTATGTTCTGCAGTTCGATATCCAGTATAAAGTTAACACATGTGAAATTGTATGAATGTGAAGTCTAGGATTCATGGTATGAGATAAGCAACTTGAAGTATCTAATTGTGTTATTTTAATAAAAAAGTTGGCTTTGTATTTTTAATAGCAAGAAGTGGATTGACGATATCTTACTTTGCACCAAGTAGTTTCTGTCCTGCACTCTGCACTTTTATAGTAAGTGGAAATTGAGTTTTTCTCAAATAAATCCTATCATTTCTTTAGACTAAAAACATCTGACCGCAGATATCCTGTGTGAAGCCAAACCGGAGGTTGTGTTGTTATGAAAAGATGTCGGTGAAACTTTGGCCTTGACTGACTCTGCCCATGGCCTTATCCAGCCCACCACTGTGTGCGTAAATGATTATATATACTACTGTGTGTGTGTGTGTGTGTGTGTGTGTGTGTGTGTGTGTGTGTGTGTGTGTGTGTGTGTGTGTGTGTGTGTGTGTGTGTGTGTGTGTGTGTGTGTGTGTGTGTGTGTGTGTGTGTGTGTGTGTGTGTGTGGCTTGCCTGCCTGAGTGAGCATGCCTAACTGTAGTGGGTTGTAATGCTAACAGTGGTTAGCTACAGGGTCATTGAAACCATAAACCTCAATACATATAATTCTAAATTCAGTGTCAACCTTAGGGAAGTTATTCGGAAGTTATCATATTGTTGGTTTCCAAATATTGGCATCCATTTGTAAAACACATCTACATAAAACAAAAAAACAAGGATAATGAAGACACAGGAGAAAGCTTTTCTAGAATGTAATATTTTCTGTAACATTAGTAAATGGAGGGCATCTCTCTGCCTCTCAGGATAGGCTCCAGCAACCCTTGTGACCTGTGAAAGTGGAAGAAGTGGCTCGAAAAATGAATGAATGAGTAGTAAATGGACAAATGTTACTGACACCAGTGTCACCAGACAGAATCCATCTTTTCACTAAATCGTGGAGGACTTATTTTACAAAATGGGGAAGCAGAATTATTTTCTTATTTTCTGAATTACTGAATGGGTTGTGACAAGCATCTAATCCAAGTACTGTGCAGAAAAGCTGTCCACCTCCAAACCACTCCATTGATATCCCCTGGGGTTAATACCAGTTGTTAAATGCTGAGGTAAATACAGCGGTTAAGGTGTTAAATCAGTGCTGAACATCATCACATATGGTAGACAACATGCTGCTCAATGAGGTGAGCAAAATGAAGCAGAATTCATTTGTCATTCATTATAAAGTCTGAAGTAGATCACATCTGTACTAATCACATAGATAGATAGATAGATAGATAGATAGATAGATAGATAGATAGATAGATAGATAGATAGATAGATAGATAGATAGATAGATAGATAGATAGATAGATAGATAGATTTATATATAATTATCATTATATGTCTTGTTTTTTTACGCTTCATCTATCAGAAGCCAAAGTTACGCAATGTGAAATGAAAATCAACCACCCAGTTGTCCTATTAAAATTATCTATAACCAGAAAAACATTGACTTAAATGACGAAGCAAAGCTATTTGATTAAAATAGTAAACAGATAGACATCTGTTCTTTCAGCTTTGTCTCAAACGCAAAGCGACGATAGAAACAGCCACGATGTAATCTCTGTAATCTGTTAATCGCATTAATTATCTCACAGCCATTATTCTACCCGGTCATAGTCCCCCTGGAGACCTCCACCACACATATACACAGGAGCTTATGCATGACGTCTGCATGTCTGCACAATTAAACACAAACAGGAGATCAAGTATAATGCATGAAAGAAAAACAGAAACCAAGACCACCAAGTTTGTCAAATATGATTGTTGTTTTTCTTCACTATTTCCTCCTTTGCTGTGTGTTTCATTAAACCTGCAGGATAACATCAGTGGTAAATTTGTAAATGCCCTGAAAACATCTTTGTGACTTCAAGAGTGGGTAAAAAAGGATTTAAAACATTGATTTAACACTTTTTCAAATGGAAAAACATCAACATAAACATCTCATTCCTTTGTGCTGTGGTGTGAAAACGTATTGGACTCGCTCCTTCCTGATTACTTATTTTGTGTGTGTGTGTGTGTGTGTGTGTGTGTGTGTGTGTGTGTGTGTGTGTGTGTGTGTGTGTGTGTGTGTGTGTGTGTGTGTGTGTGTGTGTGTGTGTGTGTCTTTCACTAAACTGTGTCAGATCAAAATTGTACATGAAATCAAAGCAGCCTGAAAAAAACAGAATATACGTTTTATATTTTCCTTCCTGAACTAAACAGCTGGTTGTGTCACATTTAGAAGCAGCCACTGCTACTGAATGCTGATGATGACAGGAGATCGGTCCCTGACATCACTAATGTTCTCAGTGCAGCTACATTATAGAGTGAGTGACCATGATGTTCTCTGTTCAGATCTCACCATAGCATCTCCTTAGGGTTGTGGTCTCTCCATTGACTCGACTACTTCTCCCTTTGGGGCCATTCATGGACTTCATTGCCTTGATGCATGACCCACTTGCTTGAGTGCCAATTCTCAGATGATGATTTGACATTTGTCTTGCTGATTGAGAGGAGGATTCACCTTTTCACCAATGACGGCAGGTCCTTTTGATCCCTTGGTTGAATGCTGTGTTCTGTTTATGAGACGTGTAATGTAACACCCATCTGGAAGAAGCTTTGACTCATCAGTCCATCGAATATTCTAGTAAATGCTCTGAGAGTCACCAAAGTGTGTTTTGTTAAAATTCAGATGAGCCCTACAGTACTTCTGGGATATTAGTATGGATGCCGTATTTGTGCCTTTGGAATATTAACACTGATCTTTACTAATGTATAAGACTGTAGTAATGTTTAATTTGGATCTTAAGTGACTTTCTGAGTGATCTTTTGACATCATGTTGGTGGAATGATGAATAGTCGGCCATTTCTGTGAAATATTCATTGTAGTTTGAAGTCTTCTCCATATTTACCGTGGATCTCTGGTATCCCGTGGACTTTGCAAAATTGTTTTAACCCTGACAGATTCTTCCTGTTCTTATTCATAATTTATTCCTGATGTTACCAGTGTGGAAACGGTGAGATGTACTTGCCAAACTTTTCACAGCACCAGCTAAGGAGGTCATTGTTCTCATCTTCTGGATGTAAATAGACAGCATATTACAGATTACAATCCCAAATAGCACATGAACATCTGACCATGTAAATGTAGCCGATGCTTCAAAAAGCAGCTGATGCAGGGACCATTATTCATTCACCCAGACCACTTAGCCTTATTAGTCTACAACAAAGATTAATATTTCAAACCATAAACAACATAGACATAACTCAGGCCTGGGCCACTTAGCGTTATTGTAAACCAAATATATAATATTTCAAAGCATAAACTAAAACAAACAGACAATCAGCTTCTCCTGTTTAAGCAGGATCCACCCTCATCCCATTTTGTATCTCGTGAATAACGTTCGTGTTCAGTTTGAGTTCATGCATTGCTGTTTAGGAGGTTGTTTTGCGTTTTCGAATTAATCAAATACCCCAAAGGGAACAGGCGTCTGTCTGCAGGGAGGTATCGAGGAGTGAGGGGATGGGAAACGGTGCATAAGAGAACCATGACATGGAGAGAATAAAGCCAATGAAGAGGGAAGAGATAGGATCACAACAGATAAAAGTGAGAATGGGTTTGAGCAATTTGCAAAACAAATCACAGACATGATGTGAGTGATGGAAAGGGACCAGCAAAGCAATTAGCAAAAGGAGAGAGGCAATAAGTGAGTCAGAAATAGCACATGGACCTTACGTTTTGGGCGGGAGAGAGGGGCAAAGAAAAATAAAGAAATTGGAAGAAAGAATGACACAAATTAAGGCTTTGCGAACATAACTTTAGATTTCTGTCGCAAAGAAGAAAAGTTTACATTTGTTTATAGCTGGGGTATCTTCACTTTATCCATCCATCCTACTCCTAATCTTAAAATGTACTGTTTTGCATTACTTGAATAAATTAAAATAGGGTCATAAAGTGTGAATTAAAACGGTGCCAGATGATGATTAGTATTAATTAAATGCATACATTTAACATGACTAATCTAATAACTGATGTTGTGATTGACAGCCTATTATTGTCATCCTTATTTCCTGCATAATTGCCCTTGTCTTTGTTGATTAAATTAGGAGCCGTCAATACCCAATCCAGCAGCTGCGCCTGTGAGTCTTTTGTTTAGTGTCACCCGAGCCTTTGTGGAGATTTTTACGGACTGTAAATACCGTTGATTGGAAAATGAAGGGGATCTGCTTCGGATTATTCCGTTTGATTGTGGATTTCATGGACTTCATTGGTTCTTAATTCCATCCCCACATGATGTACTCAGTGTGGGTTTTGTTTGTGTTAACCTTGTCTGTGGTTACACACAGACACACACATGTAGACAATATCTTATCCACTCCCCATTGGCTTGAATTTGACGGAGTCCTCTATAATTAGTTTGGCCAAGGCAGCAGGTCTGTTTAATGGAGTGAAATTATTTCACCGCATCAGCAGAGAGGTTTGCAAAAGTTCATCAACCACTCAATAACGCAAGACCCTGACTTTGTGTGTGTTTACTCCTGCATGTAGACAACTGTGTGAATGTCATTTTGGGGTTTTTTTTGTCAATGTGCCCCACAGTGCTCTTGTGTGAATAATGTGTGTGCATCTATTTTGAATGAGATAATGACTTATTGATCCAACTACAAATTAATTTGTCACCATGGAAGTTTGCCTGATGTGTAGAGCGTGACGCATTTCTTCCTCTCCTTCACTTTCAGCTTAACTTTCTGCTGCTCCTCTGGGCTCCGGTTTCATTTTTAATACTCCTGAATGCCTTTCCTTTCTCTTCTGTAATCCTGCGTCTCTGCCTTGATGTGGCTGTACTGAGATAGCTGTGGAAAGGCGATCCGTCTTGTGCGACTTTTGTGGTCGGACGTTAAAGTTTCATGCAGTGATAGCCATTGTTTAAGTCCCCACATCCTGCGTCTATCCCGGTTTTCTCATCTTTACCATATAACTGCTGTGGACGGCCACTATATCCAGAAGTCATCATTCATGGTCGCAGCAGCTGCTTCCAAATGATATCTCACAAGGATGCGAAAAAAGGTCAAAGTATTTCGTTAAATAAATCACTTCGGAAAATTGAAGTAAAATGCCAAGTTTTAGATTCTGTTTAAATCATTTTGCTATGTCGACTTTCAGTGTACTGTATACTTAAGTTTTATACGAGTGATTATCATAAACTTTATGTTATCGTCATATTTAGTAACATAAGATTATTTCTAAAAGGAAGTGTTTTTATAGAAAACTTTATTTATATACATAGCCTTGACCATCTGATGACAAGATCCTCCACAGTTTTAGTATGAAGTATTGTTCTAATTTTACTGTGATACATGATAAGCCTCTCATAAAAACCACATCACTTTACATTGGAGGTCTAATCTGTCTTTTTTCACAAGTAAAACATCTGGTGTCAGATCTGATACCATTCCAATCCATCTGTTTCATATGGACCTTAAAAAAATCACTGTTCATATACATTTTGTTAACTCATGACCAGGAGTTATAATTCTGACCGACACAGAATATTATTCTGTGATAGCTTTGTATGTTGAGAATATCAGTATCATTATGTCGTCCTGATTATAAACCAACTGCATGAATGTACGAAAGGAACAGCACACTGTTCATTTAGGGCCATTTGGTTTATCTTTTGGTTTATTTGGTTTGTCTTTTTTTTTTTTTTCTGTGAAATTATAACAAGAAATGGGTCTTTTATTTATAAGTTTAAACTTTAAATACAGAACATAAATTAAAACCATTTGTTATTGCTTATTATATCATTTGAGTGATTGATCAGTAATAATTGTAGAGCTGCACTCTAGTCTCAATTTCAGTCCAGCTGATTAGATCAGATCTAACAGTCTTAACGGTGAAATGGTGTTCTCCTAAACAGTGTGTCGAATTAGGAGTTGTGTTAGCTGCTGCGTGTGTGAAAACTTTGTCCCTCTCGTTTTTTGAAGGGGGTACTGTTGTCTGATTTTTCTAAAGGAGATTAATGAAAGGAGTACAAACAGCGGAGGAGGGCACAGACAGGGGGATGAGAGAGAGGCCACAACGGAGGGAGTGGATTGGCAGGAATGATGTAGTGGTGGGAGTGTGTGTGTGTCTATGTATGCACGTGTGTGTGTGTGTGTGTGTGTGTGTGTGTGTGTGTGTGTTTGTGTGTGTGTGTGTGTGTGTGTGTGTGTGTGTGTGTGTGTGTGTGTGTGCGTGTTGGTTTGGAAGTCCTCTGTGAAGTCCATTCATGCGCTGCTGAATCCATGGAATTCTTTCTCCCTCTGTTCTTTTTCCCAGTTTCTTTCACATTTTCTCTTTCTATTACCGACTTCCTTTCTCTGTCTCTCCATCATCTGGTTATTCTCTCTCTCTCTCTTTCTGGGTCTGTCTCTCTTTTATTGTATCTTCCCTCACTCTCTTTGGCCACATTCCGCCTGTCTTGCCTGTCATGGCCTTATGTCTGTGATGTCATAGAAGACAAAGAAGCCAAGCTTGCCTGGAATGCGAGACTGCCTGAGAGGACGGCAGAGATGGAATCTAAGAAAGACTTACAAAAAGTTTTAGAGGGAAAGAAACTGAGATATTACAGAGCGAAAGCACGAGGGTGCACTGTAGTTGGGTTTTTCAAAAAATGCAACTGGTTTAGGAGCAGCAAAGTTTTTGCCGTTTTCTTTAGTATATTTAAATTTCTAAAAATAAGACAATAGAATTTTAATTCAGTACCTTTGATCCATTAAATTAAAAATTATAAGATGATTTGATTTAAATGTATTCAAATTTGAAAAAAATACCTTTATGTGAAACACAAAATTATATATAAGTGTTCTTAAAATGATGATCATGAGTCATGAAATCATTAAAGAAAATTCAAATTATCAAGTAATTTTTTTTTTGATAGCTAAAGTGTAACTAAACTGATGCCATGTAACAATATTTTTATACATCTGAAATTAACCACTATTAACTATTAACTTTAATAGTTTGATGCTAAATTACCTTTATTCTCAGAAAACACAGATGTTTTTTTCTACAGACAAAATGAATACAGTGCGCCCTCACGCTTCAAACAGTCGATAAGAGTGTGGGAAAAGGTAATGCAGATAGAAGGTGGTTTAATATCAGTATGGGGGGGGGGGTTTCATAAATGTTTAAATTACCGTAAATAGTAAGATAAATAGTTTGTCGTTCTATCGTGGAGTTGATCCCGTGTGTTTCCTGGAACGCATTACCCGCTGTATTAAAATTTTCTGTTCAGTGACCATGGGAATAGATAGTGATGTATTCTGTCTGTTAGATCTTTTCATAGGCATTATCTCACACTGACAATGACTCAACTGGTATGAATGCATCGGGTTCCCACAACAGAGGTGCCTCTAAATAACAAAAATGCATTCAAAGATTAAAAAAAAAAAAATTAAGGGTCAGTTTGTCTAGAGATTAGGTCAGTTTCCTCCTCACTTCTTTTGTATGCTTCTGTTGCCAGGGTAACACTTTTAGGGACTTTAGAACTATTTTGATTCTCTGGGGAAATGAGTGACAGTGGACTTTCGTCCACCACAGCACTGGTATGCATCTTGTCACATACTGATCTTGTCATCCTTTTGCACAAGTGATATGGAAAACAGCAAAGTTCCCAAGGTTGTCAAGCAGCCAGTGACTGAATAAATAGATGGAATAAATGCACAAACATCCCTGCATGTCACCTATCTCTAAATCTTCACACGGTTTGACAAGGTAAGGAAGAATGAGGAAATGGCATGAAACATAGAGAGGTGGAGAAACTAGCCAGAGGGAAGGAAGGAAGATGAAAAGTATGATGAAATGAAAAACAAGAGAGCAAGGAGGAGTTTGAGGACATTTTGTGATGGGAGGAAGAGGACAGGAAATGGGGCCAAGGAGAGAGGAGACAGGAACTGTAAATTAAAGTGGATCACATATTCTTTCTGAGGCAGCCTCAATTTGTGTGTCCCAAGAGAGGAATATTTATATCTGACCACACACAAACACATTTGTGTGGAGCCTGACCTCTCTGCAGAGGCCTGTCTATCAGACAGACTCACTGATGGATGAAGCTGTCAGCGTCTGTGTGTCTCACTTATCAGGCATCCCAATGCCCCTCTCTGTAGACAACACACCCCTCCCCGTAGACCATATACACACACACATACACACATACACACACATATAAGCAGGCGTGACCTCACACAGAATCAAGCGCACACCCGTACCCTTACAGAAAGGAAGGAGCAGTGGGAATAGATGGTGTGGAAGTCAGTAAGATGCAGGTGATTCAGTTTCATGCTGCAAAAGAAGAATGACAACGGCTGTGAAGGGTTTAGCCTGCAGAGATTTGGAAGTGATCAGTTTCATGCATTTCTATAGTCAACAGAAGCCTTGTCAGAATAGAAAGACAGCAGAAAGAATGTGATATGCTGAAGGATAGTGAGTGCAGTACCGTCACAGTCTTTCCTTGGTAAAACCTACCATTACAGAATGCCGTGGTTCTCCATCACTTTGATGGAGGATGGCTTGGATTTTATTTTCTTTCAGAGGTCAGATGGACTGCTGTTGGATGTGGTAGCTTGAGGCAGCGACAGCATATCTGGATAGGTGACTGACCTCTACCAAAAGAGCAGAAAAGAGACCGCATATACCTCCAGAGAGTTTTATTTACGTGTTTGGTCTTGATTGCTGTAAGATAGTTACCTGCAGCTTTGCCCGCATTCATTTGTCAAACGTTCCCTTAAAATGATCTTACATTGTGCATGTGTGACAAAGCTAAATTTATCTGTTGAGGTTCTGACAGTATCTACTCATAAACATATCTATATGTTTTTTTCTATTGACATCCATGAAAACATTTAACCTGTCTGAGCTGAATAATGAAAATAAAGCATGGCAACATTTTTCTTTTTTTAAATATGTAGTCAAAAACATTTTTCAAGTTTCTCAGCCAGCTTGTTAAATCAATAGAGGCTGTAAACAATAAAAAAAAAGACGCTTACAGCTACCAACCTGTGAAATTATGGCTGCTGCTCTTGAAATGTCACATTTAATCTTGTGAACCTTTACCTGCAGCAGTTGTTATTTTACCTGCAGCAATAATTTTAAATTGAAAAAAAAGTCAAGCTGATTTTTTTAATAAATATTTGATGACAAAATTAGGAACTGAAGGAATGGTGAAACACACATCAATTAAAACAATACCAATGACCATAATTCCATGCAATAAGGAAAGATAATAAATAAATTCATTCATCCATCCATTTTCTTGTAGACAAGACAACTGCAACCATTACTTCTGTGAGTCAACAGCGGTATCCACTGCGGCTCCTGACTGTAGACTAATATTTTTTAATACCACTAACTCTTCACCCAGTTTCCATTAGTAGTCATAACACTGTTAATGTAGAGGAATTCAATCAATATGATCTCATCTCTGTAAAATTGCAGGGAACTTTACTTTTGCTACACACACTACATCCTTGTTCATTTTTATAAAAGCAAACATAATACAAGATGGCACAGTGGTGCAGTAGGTAATTCTAATACCTCATAGCATGAAAGTTCTGAGTTGATACCGCTCTGTGTGATGTTTGCATGTCCTCACCGTATGGGCATGGGTTCCCCCCGGTTTTTATGGCTTTTTTCCACTAATAACATACATCTTAGGTGAATTGGTCTGTAACAAATTGTCCATAGATGTGCGTGTGGATGGTTATTTGGCTTACATGTGACCCCGTGATGACCCCGTGATGACGTGTTGTCTCATCTTCTTTTTACCCCATCCCGTGACCCACAAAGCAGATAAGTTGCTATACAGTGTGTCTTCGTTACTCGCTGTTAATGTATTCCAGGAACCACACGCAAATAAGGAATTCAGTGATATAGCGACTTATTATTATGTGGATGGATGTATAGATGGATGGATGAATGGATGAATGGGTTTTAGAGTATAAAGTCCACATCTACAGGTCTCTCTCTCTCTCTCCCTCTCTCTCTCTCTCTCTCTCTCGCTCTCTCTCTCTCTCTCTCTCGCTCTCTCTCTCTCTCTCTCTCTCTCTCTCTCTCTCTCTCTCTCTCGCTCTCTCTTTCTCTCTCTTTATCCTTTCTCATTTTACAATTGGAGTGCATCTGTGCAAAATATAGACTATCATCCGCTTTACTCTCTCAGGTAGCCGGTAGCTGCTGTATCTGTGTGTGTTTGTGTGTGTGTGTGTGTGTGTGTGTGTGTGTGTGTGTGTGCGTGCGTGCGTGCGTGCGTGCGTGTGTGTGTGTGTGGGTGCACGAGTGTAAATTCTGTTATCCCCAGGGGTCCTGCTGCACGAGGATTACAGCGTCATCCCACTCTGGTTTTAACACACAAACAAACACTGGTACACACACACACACACACACACACACATAAAATCTGGACCATAGAAATACACGTGGACCCATGCCAAAGCACACCTGCACAACACAATACTCTCAGGCTCACTGTCTTGGCTTTACTACGGCTCCATTTTTCAATTTTCGGCTCAATTACATTCCACTGTTACCTGCTCTAAACCAAGATCCACTTTTCACACACACTCACACACATGCAGGCACACACACACACACACACACACATACACATGCGCACACACACACACATACATATAAAGGTATTGCATCCCACTAATGTCAAGATTGTGTGGCTGTCACAATTTTTATTCAAAGTGAGAATCATTTGGTGACTTTGAAGAACTTTTCTGTCTCTGTTTATTCTCAGAGGATGTGACGTTAAATTAAGAAGATGTGATTGTATGGCAAAAGAGTTTTTCCTCGACTTAAGAAAGAGCAAGTCTTCAGTTCATAAAATTTATAATGCGCTATATTATCTAAACAAATATTCTACATAATTCCTTTGCTTTCAAAGTTTGAAAGTGCACCAACAGCTCCCCTTCATGGCACAATTCAAATGTCCTTCTATTTTTGAGACACAGTCTGATCACACATTTCAAATTAAAAGTTCACTTTATTCTATGAAGCCGCAACTATAAAAGGAGAGAAACCTGTGGCATGCTGTCAAAATTACTAATAATAACGTTCAACAGCAAATCTCAAAATGAAAAATATGTTTTCAGTTAAGAACTTCCTTCGTTAAAACAAAGCCAGAAGAGAAGCTGCATTTTTAATGCCGGTCTGTTTCCAATCAAATTGTCACAATGGAGTAACTGCAGCTGCAACAAAAGTACATGGTGTCAGAGAACTTGGTAAAATGTAGTGTTATTATGTTCCATAAAAGTTTATCAGAACTCGGTGTACACTGCTATGACTTCATTATACTGTGTATGCTTTGAGTTAAAAGTCTAACCTTCCATTTAAAAAGGAATACTTGATACACACACGCACACGCACACGCACACGCACAACACACACACACACACACACACACACACACACACACACACACACACACACACATACACACACACATACACACTGGTTCTAATACCATTGCAGGCGAGTATACAAAGAGAACAAACAGCCATGTAATGTGGTGGTTCCCTCTCATTGACACAGGGCACTGGAATGCAACATGGGGGAGGCAGTATGTGTGTGTGTGTGTGTGTGTGTGTGTGTGTGTGTGTGTGTGTGTGTGTGTGTGTGTGTGTGTGTGTGTGTGTGTGTGTGTTCCATCCTGTCAAATTACTCTAATGATTAGCATTACTGAGAACTGACAGCAAGAGGAAGGAACAATGAGTGTCATTTATCCTCTTTTTCTCTCTCTTGCCCACTCACTTTCTATTTTAGCTTCATTCCTTGCTTTTAATCTCTGACCCCTCCTTCACCTCCCCTCAGATTTCCCTCACTATTTCCCTGCCTCCCCCATGAATGGGTTTTGGTACCCACATGGAGCAGAATTTAGGCCACAAATTAGAATAGACGAAAAATTCCTAACAAGATTTTCCACTGCTGGCATATGTTGAAGATGACACACACACTTGGAATCACACATGATTCAACAATCCAACACCATTAAAAACAGATTGGCTGATAAAATATAATGACAGGTTTCCATCTCGTAGGCCCTCTAATATAACTGTGGTGCCGAGCGCCAATAAAGCTGTTTGTAATCAACAAATGACAGGTCCTGAGGGTTCAGGCTGCTGAAACCCATGATTTGACCAGGCCGCAATAATATAAGAGGCAGGGAGTAATTGAAATAGAAGGAGTTGGGGTGGGAAGGGAAAAGGATGACTGAAGAAGCAAAATCAAAAGAAACAGGTATGAAAGCTGACCAAAAAGGAGACTTTTAAAGAGATCTGATTGGTTGTAGTCTCCTATGCCTCCAGCCATTCTCTCTGTCTCTGAAGAAGAACAAACTGTTAATTTATAAATCTAAAAAACAAATTTACAGCACTAACACTATATATATATATATATATATATATATATATATATATATATATATATATATATATATATATATATATATATATATATATATATATATATATATATATATATATATATATATATATATATATATATATATATAAAAAGTCCCTCTCACCCTTGTGGGGTGGTATCTGTATATATATATATATATATATATATATATATATATATATATATATATATATATATATATATATAGAGAGAGAGAGAGAGAGAGAGAGAGAGAGAGAGAGAGAGAGAGAGATCTTTTTCTTTCATTCATTATAATTATTATAATCAAATAATGAATGTTTCAATAACCTATTTCAGGCAGATGCAAACAGGCATGGCAGTTACACTATTTTACACCTAAGGCACAAGATAATTGTAAAACAAAAGTTGAAAGACGGCAGCGGCTACGAAAATTCTTTTTTTTTTTTTTTGTTAAACAAATCATGCCTTTACCTCTTCAAGGCTTTGAAAAGCAATCCAAAAAACACAATCTGAGAAGGGAACATCAGAGTTTGATTTAACTGCAAACCTGTGACACGGAGCCCTAAGTCAGATTCAATCTGAGACATCACAAGCCAAGAAGGAATAGCTGCCCTAGGATTTTCAATAAAGTTGAATTCAACAAGTTGTAAATCCTTCAGCGAGGAAGATGAATAAGAAAAAAAAGCTCATAAATTATTTTTTATGTTTGCACTTTTTTTGCTCAGATCTCTTCCCACTTTGTCACAACACAGAATCAACTTCAGGAGGTAGAATTGCTTGAAGTTTGTGAGTGAATTAAAACACTGGCAAAAAAAGTTTTGATGACATACATGACTTTTTTTTTTTCTGTTTTTTTTTTTTTCCTAAACCTGAGGCATCACTTTCATGCATTTGTTTCTATTTGATGACGACAAATCAAAGGAGTCCTCTGTGTCTTGCACATCTGCAAAGCTGCTGCCCATAGGGAATGAGATAACTTTTTATTAGTTTATTTAAGATAATAAACAGTTTTTTGTTTATTGCTTTATCTGTTTATGCTTTACTGCATCAGTTTAGTTGTTCGTCACTCTGAGTTTGAGAAGTTGTCTATTTCTTTTGGTCAAGGACGAATATATTGAATTTGATGATCATGCTATCTTCTTCAGAATCTCTAAGGAAGAGTGTACAGAGTGTATTACCAGCAGACTTTAATAACAGCTGTGGAAATAAACTGGTAGTATGCACATACACACATACAAACACATACAAAATTGTATCACTATTATGCCTTTGATTACCTACAATATACAGTATGCTGGAGAATAATCACTTCAAGCTTTGCATAGCTCAAATGATCACATTTCTTTCTGTTACTTTATTTTGTCATGTTCGTGTTCTCGTCATCTCTTTCCTGTCAGACAGTCACTGTTTGAATGCAGAGCCTCTTTGCCCTTTGTCACTATATATATGTGTGTATCTAAAGGTTTCAGACAGTGCAGAACAAGCCTTTCTTCCATCATAATAATGTGACAGCTTTCATATCTCCATAAAGAATGCATGGTGTAAAAAGACAGCACAGCGATCCTGCACAAAGCAACTGGCTGAATTCACAATGATCGCCCCAAGCCTTACCGCCTAGACACTTTTGATTTTGCTCAGTCTCTCTGACTGTGTGCGTAGCTTTGAAACTGACAGCTAAATTTAATGGAGTCAGCTGCTTGGATTTCTCCATCGGTGATTTGGGTGCTACCTGCCTGTCTTTGAGCGATGGTGGACTGACACCTCTGATTGGTCAATCCCAGACTGCCACTTCTTTCAATGGTGTGGACAAGGTAGCTAAAAGGCAATTGCAGTGACAGAGCCTCAAGCTGTTATTGCCACGGTGACACAGAGTTTTACCACTCAGTGAGACTAGAGACGTCTTAGCTCAACAACATTAACACAACTCACATTCCAATTGTGCACAGTGAAGCACTAGCTACAACTTAGTACCGAAAGGGTTTTTTGTGATGGAATTGCAATCTCCTGTTTCATTAGTGTGCTGACATTAAGTTGACCACATTAGCTTACATCCCTCTTACGCACTTCTTTCACAACTTTTGTCTGCTATCTTATCAGTGTGGTGCACTTAAATCTTTGTTTCCACACTTAGAAAATGTGTCTCAACGTCTTGTTGAAATTGTGCAGAGGCAAAAAACAAAAACAAAAGATGAAGTAGAGCTTGTATTTTCTCTCTCAAGTGCAATTACTGAAAGTGATGAGAATTTGACCTGAACCTGACACAAAGTGATTGGCAAATTGGTCAGATATGTGACAAGGAAAGAGCAGAGGTACAAAAATAATTGGACTGGCCTCCATCTCCCACTTGGAAAGTGAAAAATGATGACTATTGATACATTGAGTGTTGAGTATCACCCAGCATTATTTATAGTGACAGGGTGCTCAATCCCCTGTTAGCCACAGTGTTTGACCTGCTGCAGTGTCCCTGACAAAGACAATTACGCCCGAATCAGGTCCCGCTCTGAGAGGGTGCAGCGTCATTTGATCCCAAGAAGATTAATTCCCCTTTGCAATTATCTATTAAAAGAAATACATGTAGAATTTCTCAGATGATTTTGATATAGCGCTTTTTTTATGTTTGCAACTATTAGTGCTGAAGTGTTCTTGTGACATTAATGCCGAAAAAAATAATTAAAATAAAGTATGGAAAAAGGTCTAAGAATATGAGGCTACAGCCTTAAATATTCAACCCACTTTACCAAGATTACTTTAAATGAACAAATCACTCATGAGTGGCATACTGCTCTGTCCTGGCATTTAAGAAAAAAGCTGTGAATATGGTCAGAGTGGAAAGAAAGACAAAGCCATGTTTCAGTGCAATAAGGAAGTATGGGAAGTTTAGAGTAAAATTTAAATAAAACCATGAATAAAAAAGGAAGTACTTCAAAATATAATAAATTGATTTATTTGAAAGGTCAGATTTATTTTGACGTTGTTTTGAGGTACTCTCCTTCAGTATTAGGATGTGAAACACCGATTGCCGTGAATACTGAGCAGTGAAGATGGGGAGAAAATTTGTCATTTTGTTTAAAAAGGTCTGGGACTGACAAAAAAACAAACAGAAACATAGAGACAAGTGGAATTAGAAAACTGGGCAATTTAAGAATGTCTCTTCTTGCTTGGAGGTAAAATCTGTTTCACTGAAAATAAGTTATTATTCTAATGCTGCAGGTCAGACTTTGCAACTATGCAAAGCCTTTTCCAATGCAGTAAACAATAAACATTAGGTAGTAATCATTATTTGAGCTTTTCTATTTCATATTAAACATCTATAGAAAGATATACAGCTGTAGGCCTTAAAAGAAATGCATCTCAAATTATACATTTTCATTTCCATATCACACACATATCGTTTTCCACATCAAACTGTTTTTCTCCAGAGAACTATTGATAAACCTATTATGTTGTACCACAACCAGGCCCAGAGAAGACAGTCCTTGCTTTCATATTATCTTGGCTAGATTTCCACATGCCTCATGAGATAATCTTTGGATCATATACAGGTCCAGCAGGACGACTTGCATAACAAAAATCTTATCTTCTTTAAATTGGCTTCTCACTAACTTCAGAATTTGTTTTGAAGGTCTTTTTTTTTCATTTATAGAGCTTAGAGTGGACAGGAAGCTGTGTAAATAACTGGGCTATTGTCTGATCTGTTGCTGCAAGTTTTTCTTTGCTTGTTTTTTGAAAAAACTAAGTGACTTTGCTAATTTACGGTGTCGCCCGTTTGATGCAGTTTCCTTGAAGAAGGAGATGGCTGAGGAGTCAAAAAAGGCTTGAGATGTGATTGAATTTATACTTGCAGTTTTTTCATAACTTTCTGTTATTCCATGGGAAATATAAGCTGCTACTCCCAAAGCTCTGAGAAAGATTTGTGATGTGTGCTAAGTGTTTCCATAAGCATCCAGGTATAATGGTTGTCGTCCCATGTCTGACCTTCAGAGAGGCAGATGTAAGAGCAAACCTATCAACTGCTCCTGCTCCACAAAACAGCATCTCCCCACCTATATATTTGAATAAGCTCACTTGAAAACCTCACGGTGTCATGCTTTTTAACTCCACCCACCACCTGTCAATCAAGCGTCCAACCAATCACAGCGCATCTGCCAGAGAGGAATCACATGAACAAGAACTCCTGAGAGCATCATGGAATTAAATAAACAGCTGTCACCACAAAAAAATACTCTATTTTCTGTTTAAGAAACATTGACATATAATGCAAACACACAAGAAAAAAAATTGTTTTCTTATGTAGTTTTGGCCGGCGTCTACCCGGAAGTTCAGTCCACTAGCTGAGTTAGCTTCGGTGTTCACATTTGTCCATATCTCTCATATACTTACTCACTTACATTTTGGCTTCGTCAAACATAGCGGTTTATATTCTTTGATTGTGACGGACCTCACATTGTTGTGTGGGGAACCCCGATGCTTTATTCACCAGGACCGAAGTCATGAAGCCGACGTTTACCAGGATGGCTGGATCGTAATGCCGAAGCGGCCTTCTTCTTTGTGTTCGTCCGTCCCACATACACAGAGCCGTTTCGGCTTCGTTGGACAGTTTGTTTTCTTGTGACGGCGAAGAAAAAAAAGAAAACATACTATGTCTGATATTATTGTTTGATCATGGTATTTCCACAGGTTCCCACTAGTTCAGTATAATAACATTGCTCTACCAGAGAGAGTTCATAATAAGTGAACATGACAATTAACATCCACTTATCTACTTCGACCTCTTTTTTCAGTCCTCAAACGTCCAATTTTTTTTTTCTTTTTTATTTCCTCTTCACCTTTTACGAAGGACTGATGTTTTCATAAGGTATTCTTCACTTTCATTCATTCATCTCACACACAGGGCTGTTTCCAATTGGCCCAGAGACATTCCTGGAATGCCAAAGCTTTGCTGTTTTGTGCAGTTTGTGTGTGTAAGTGTGCGTTTCACGTTCACCCCTCATGGTTTAGAGCAGCTCAGTACCAGCGACTATGAGAGATGGAGAAAAATGGAATCGGGGGCTCCAAACATTACAGATCCGGTAAAAAATGAGCAGAAAAAAGCTTTTGGTATATGTGCATGGTGTTCAGTTCTTATGTAAGTTTATGTCAGTGACTCTATAAACTAGACTGGAAGTTGAGCATAATCAAATAATATCGCAAGAAGGGGTACACACGCTTGTAATGCACACAACATGCAGAATGTACACATTTTTATAGCTTGTTACATCTGCATAAAATTGCATATTCACATTGAATTATGCTCACTAAACTCATACAGTCATATATGCACTCATATGTGCATTCATGCATAGAAAATATTACACCACAATTACATTACCGTTAGGAACAACAGCTGGTCCGGACAAAAAGGCACCACAGTGTCTCTGCCTCTCTGACTCTGTCCGACAGTTTTATTTACATTCCTCACTCTCCCATGACACATTACTGAGTGAATCTAACATGAAGTGAGCACAACATTGGCAGGCCAGATCCAGTGGCATGGTATCCACGAGGATCCAGCTCTACCTAGCGAGATTTCTATTATAAAAGTTGTTTTAATTAATTGAAATGAGTCAAATGGATGGACTGAAACACATGTGGATATTTGTTAACTTTTTTTGATTTCTATGTACCTCTGGTGTTGATGTTTCCAGGCTCAGTATTTTAATTTTTTTTTTTTTTTTTGGGGGGTGTCCCATTGATTAAAAACTGAGTCAAAGATAGCTAATTCTGATAAGGGAATTATATATATATATATATATATATATATATATATATATATATATATATATATTTATATATACGCACACGCACACACACAGACATAAAATGTGAAGTAATGGAGAATTTGCTCCAAAGGAAGAAAAAAGCATTCATCCCTGTTGTCATAGTGAGAGAATGCACTACAAACACACAACAGCACAGAAAAACAATGTGCACTCACACTCACATGGGAATGCATATGGAAAACACACACGTACACACAAAACAACAGGGAGGCAACCAACACAACTGAATAGCAATTACTACAGCGTCTGCAACCTAGCAACCAGGCCACTGTGTGTTTGTGTGTGTGTGTGTGTGTGTGTGTGTGTGTGTGTGTGTGTGTGTGTGTGTGTGTGTGTGTGTGTGTGTGTGTGTGTGTGTGTGTGTGTGTGTGTGAGCATGCGTGCATGTGTGTGTGTGTCTCCCATAAGACCAAGCTCCTCTTTTTTCAAAATTCTTTTTTTTTTGTGCCAGGTTTAGAATTGTATGAATGAGGGGAAATACAAGGAAAGGGAAAAAACTACAATAATTGCTAATCGCTATCAATTTATTCAAGTGACCAAAAGCACATTGTTCCAAGATGACATATCATAAATTTGGTGCTGTAATCTAATGGATTCATTAGTCCTTTGGTATATATATTTATCTGGTCCCGTTAAACGTGTACAATTTAATGCATCTAGTCAAATGAGATCTGGGGTGATATGCTAATGGCTCACATCATATGAGTCATATAAGTGTGTGCATTTGCTCCCTAACTTTCTCAGTGGGTCAGGAATGCGTGGGTAAAGGCTAACAGTTTTCCAACACGCCAACACTCAACACTGTCAAAGCCAATTAAATTATTGAGCAATTGCTTCACTCAGAAACACATCATCGTTCTGAAAGTATATTTGCCGAAACTCCAATTTGACCGTGACCTAAACAGTGAAAGCAGTCCACAGCTTGTCACACTGAAATATAGTAGAAAACATGGAATTTTAACAAAGTACATAAAATGTACTTTACAATGAAATTGATGCCAAGACAAGGATTTTAGACATTTTAGGTTTTTTTTTCTTTTCTGTTTTTATTCTTCCTTGTTTTCAGATTTTTAATTACAATTTTTAATTGCTTCGTACATATAACGTTTCACACAGAACATTTGCAAATATTTCCTGAACCAAAAACATCTCCTTTTGATTTATAAGCGAAAAACTGTGACTCATTAGCATTTTAGACAAATTTTACAAACCTTTTATGCACATGCATATCCAGGTCTGTGTCTGACAATGCCAACAAAACCTTTAGCAGTGCAAACTAGATGATAAAAGTGCGCTAATTCAAATGTATTCATGAGCAGCATCTTGTCTGCCACCGGTTCAGGTGGCATCTCATTGTGTCAACTTATGCACGTCACTTCAATTTGAATTACGGCCTTTATGTTTGTGGTGTTTTTTGTTCCCAGTTTTTTTTTTTTTTTTGCCAGGTGTATTATCTGTCGCTCTCTCTTCTCTTTTATGTTCCAACCTCTCCTCTCATTTGAAGCAAGGAAAGCTTTTGATGTTTTATTGTTACTGAAGCAACTGGGCATCTTTTTCAACACATCGACGTGTTGTGGGTCTGAATTTTTTACAAGGGCACACAAATAACATTTGATGGAACAAATGCTATCTCGTCTGTATTTCCCATCGTCCCTGTTACTCTCTTCAAATATTTGCTAATCCTTTCTTTATCGTTCATGCCTCTGATCCCAGCCTCAATAGATGCATCCCATCTTTTCTACCCTGTTTTTATTACTGTCCTCTCTTCTGCTATTTTAACCCTTAAATCATTTCTCTCCTCTTTCATGCTTCAGATTGTCATTATTTCCACTAAATCCTTGACAAAAATTTCAGTTCGCTGTGGTCTTGGGTTGTTGTTTTTTTTGCATTGAGTTCATTCAGGTTCAAGTCACTGTGCAGAAATGGAACTCCCATCTGCACTAAAATAAAGGATGAAAACAAATCCACATGTCTATAAATGCAGCTTTAATGATTATGTTTAAAGCTGACAAATACTTACCAGCTTCAGCTCAAATCATATGGGTTTGCAAATGGTTTTTAATGGTTACTGTTACTCCAATTGATTTGTCCTTGCTTATTTCTGCTGAACTTGACTTTTAAACGGTAAAGAGCAGCTGGCATTTACGTGTCGACATCTGTCTCCTTTAACACACAGAACCTTGTGCCGTGGAGTTATTTGGTATTGATGGTTTGTATCAGGATCTCATCCACTAACAAACCACACATCAGTCTCACTGGAAGAGTCCTGTACAAATGGTCCTTTTAACGGTAATGGTGATGGTGAACTCAAAAGTTCCCCCCCTGGAAAATTTGAGTAACTTAAGGGGTAAAGCTCCAGAGTTAAGTTAAACCACTCTACATTGATATGCTCATTCTCTTAACATCTTTTTTTTTTCCCTTCTCCAATCGTGTCTTATTTTTGTCCCTCTGGTGCGCCCTTACTTCTCAAACCAAAGCCTTTGGATTGTCACTGAAGGTTTGCAAATTCTTAATAACGTGAAAATGTTCTGATTGATTGAAGCTAATTCTACAAAGCCTCCAGGAATACTGATAGCATGTCTGTGGGTATGTTTGTTAGTTGTCATTGTGCTCTAACAGCTTTGACTGAGGCAGATGAGGTGCCAATGGATTGATATGACCCCAATTAGTCTCTGTGATTAATTGAGTGTGATTGGGTGTCGTTCCTGTCACCTCATTGTTGACGTTATTGACAGACTAATTTGTTGCCATGGTGACTGCTTAAACACAGTTGATTATGTGTGACAATGAAATGACCCCATAGCATCCAATCAGATCCTGTGTTTTGCTTTGTGGGCATGTTGTGTGTGTCCCGTTATGTAAACAGAAACGTCTTTGCATCTGAGTGGCTGAAACAAGGAACCAGCCTACGCCTAAAATAAACACGAGAAAAAAAGATAAAGATTCTAAATAAATCACTGAATTCCGCTGTATTTCATTTAAAACCTGCTGTGAACTATCATCAGTGATTATTAGTAAGGCTAAAAGCAAGAGACAAAGTTGATATAGTGGATAAAGCAGATGTTCCACTGCAGGCATGTTTTTTTTTTTCTTTTTAATTTTTAATTTTAATTTTCCAGGGGCCACAGAAAACAAACAATTTGCAGAGGCAGCAGTGATACTTAAAGAGGGTGTCCCTATAAATTGTCCATCTGTTATCTCTAACACTATCCATTTTGTGGAGTCATCTTTCCATTTATTTTCTTCTACTCTTCTTCTTTTTTTTTTACATGGTTAGGTTTACCTTTGTCCATCCATCCGTGTGTATAAAAGAGGTTTGATGGTTTGTCTCCTCATAAACCGATGGACTGAATTCAGTTATACTGTGCATATGAAGGAGCGCCCAATGATACATCTAGTAATTTGTTTTATTTTAAACACATGCACACTGTATGAACCTCAGAGTTTAATTTGACCTTACACCGCACCAACATATGTATTCTGATTCTATCTCAATATAGACTAACTGTCAGGCTATAGCTGAACTGACACATTTAAGAAGAAGAAGAAGAAGTACACTTTATTAATCCCCGCAGGGAAATTACATAGTCACTCAGGTATATATTTTTACATGTTCTTTGTGTTAGTTTAATGGCAGTCAGTGTATACACAGGCCCCGTGAAACACAGCACACAGGGGGGCCTGTAAGCATGCAGTTAGCAGTTAGTACACACATCAAACAACACACATAGGGAGGCAGAGTGACGGGCAGCGGCTTCAGGAACGCGCCCCAATTGAGCAGCTTGTAGGGGGGATGGTGCCTTGCTCAAGGGCACCTCGGCAGTGGCTGGGAGGTGAGCTGACACCTCCCACCGTCAGCTCACACTCCCTCTGAGGACGTCCTGGCGGGAGCGGGATTCGATCCGCCGATGGTTGGGGCGATCGGTCTACAGGACATCTGCTCTACCGCTGAGCCACTGCCGCCCCATTTTAGCAGTATCATATCACCATATCTTCCCTTACATACTGTAAGTGTCAAAAATCAGTTTGCATTGGCTCTCAATTATAACCTGAGAAAATTAAAAGGAAATGATTGCTGTAGATTTACTGAATATGACGTTTTTCTCAACAAAATTAATTTTATGGAATCATGATTGTTCTATCGAATTATTGCCCCCCCCCCTTTCCAAGGAGGGGTCGGGGGAAAAGGTACTGACATTTTTCCCACAGTATTCCCACTGATTAGCTCATGATGTTTTTCCATGTCCACATGGTTTAGCAGCTCTGTTAGACAGGCTGACCCGCCCCACTGTTTTAATACTGATTCTAAGTAAATAATTGGATTGCTTGGATGTTGCTGTTATCAGATATTTAAAATTGACTCCTGAATAGAACTTAACCTAAAAAGGAATAAAGAGAAACGCAAATAATGAAGACAGAGGAGGTGAGTTCAGAAGGAAATGTAACACCAAAATGTTACTTGAAGCAGAGATAACAAGGGTAAAGTCAAAAAGCTGTAAAAAAAATAAATAAATAAAATTTACAAATGCTGCATGTCCTTAGTCATAAATATTCTAAATTATTATAATATATATAGCACTGTGTCCCATTCATCTAACATCCAGACAGAGGAATCAATGGAAATAAACAGCTATTTGTTTTATGGTAATTTCACTATATTTCCCTTAGTCAAACAATCATCACAAGAAAACTACTGCAATCATTAAATGGAAGTAGAATAGGAGAGCAAGTTTAGCACAATGAATCTGACCTGACGTATGACTTTAGAAATTGATCTGCCAAAGAAGTTTAGAGAAAGGATAAGTGCAACTTTAAAACCTACATGTTGGTTCAGTCTGCATTTTCATAAGCAGTATTAATTACTTCAACTCTCTGAATTTAATGTTGATTTTTTTTTCCTTTAAAAGAAATATGCAATCACAACTAAACAAATTAAAAGCATTTCTCAAAAGTTTTTTTTTTGTTTTTTTTTTTTAATGAAATACAGTATTTGATCGACCATGAATTATTTAATAAAGAACTGTGTGTAATTAGACACATCTGCTTTCCACCCAATTAATGTATCGCTTTAATATGCTCTTTCTCTCTGCAGTATGTCTCTGGTTTCTCATTTAAACTCTGAATTCTTAGCAGTGTGTTTGCTGATTGTCTTAACATCCGTCTTGCATTTTCTTTCTTCGTGTAGTTCCCCCTCGGGAGCCGACGGTCACCTGTAGATCCAACACCTACCCCAAAGGCTTTTACTGCAGCTGGCATCAACTGCACCCCACATACATCCCCACTACATTTGATGTGGAAGTACAGTAAGTGAAACATTTTTTAAAAAATTATTTAGACATGGAAGTTTATGTCAGCTGTACACAGAACTATTATACTATGATAAAAAGACATTATAAGTATCATTTCAAGTGCATTTGTGATATTCTTTAAAAGGTCATTTATTTTTAATTTAGCATGAATCCTCCTAAATGCGCAGATATAACGATTGTATCCAGAGTGACTTACACTTCCTCAGGAAATAGTTATTTTGATATTCATCAAGAATAACACTCCATATGGTTCTACATTTATTTCCTCCTTTCAGTGCAGTAAACCAGCAGTAGTCATCAGCAGGTCTGTGCTTTCATCAGTGAACATTTAGTAACAAATTAGCCAAAATTTAAGTAAGCGTATTTGATACAGAGAATAATTCAAATTGAAGAAAAAAAATGTACTACTGACATGCCACTTGAAAAGCTTTGAGATAAGGCCCTTTAAGAAACTTAACATCATTTTCTATAGCTGAATGCTACCTGTCCTGAGGCATACATGTTCTAACAGCAGGTAACCCTTAAATACATCAAATGCATGGATGGCAATCCAGCAAGTGTTTTTCTGCAGTGCTCTCTTTGAAATTACAAGATCACAGAACTCTGCTGTTCACTCCACAGCAGGCTGGCACTGCTTTCATTAATGTTGTGACACCTATATTATCCTGTCTGAATAATAATGAGCAGTGAGACAGAGAGATTAGGTGTATAGATCAAAACACAATAGAGAGAAAGTAGAGCTGTAAGACTAAAAAGTGCAATCGATCGTGTCAGTTTTGATGCAAAGATGAATGTTCAACAGGTAGACATTCAAGAGAGTTTAGAGGATTGTAATCATCCTTGGTGGCTCTGTCTGTAGCTACTGATGTCACACACTTTTGTCCAATTAGAAAAGTGTGAGATTTAAAATTCTGATTGCTTTCCAACAAATATGAATTAACACTTTAAAGGCACATTTACACCCAAAAATCAAGCAGAAAAATGTGCACAAGTAGAATAAGATAGTAAAACCGAAGTCTGGCTTTGCTCCAAAATCAAGCTGATTAGATATGTGGAGCTGGAGGGACAGTCAGCAGTTTTCCTTATGGGATTAAAATGATGTACCAGCTTTGATATAAAACACAGATGGTGAAATAAAAAAAAAAGGTTAAAAAAAATGCTTAAGCAGCTTTCTTTTCTGATACCGATGATTCTATCCCAGGCTTACAGACGTAAAACTCTCCTTACTCATTGTCTCTAGACATAACCAGCGCTCACTGGAGGTTCAGAAAGATCCGGACCACAAGAATCGTTGCCGAGTACGTTTTCCTGAGGTGTTCTCCAGCTTCCCCTACAAAGTTAACGTGACAGCAATGAATGCCCTGGGGAAAGCCTTCACCACCATTTCTTTTGAAGAGTCCACTATAGGTAAGATGATGTCATGTTGTGCCTTTTTTTCTCTGTTGCCACTAGTTTATCTGTTGTATCTGTGAGTTGGATGTCAGGTACAATCCTGTAACACTATTTCTCCTTGGACAAATTTTGTATAAATGAATCATGGGCTTATTGGTGCTGCTGTATTGTAATTCACTTATTCTGCTCGTGGAACATTAATAAATTTCACTCTTCTTCATTTGCAAACCTTTGGGGACAAATCTAAGATCCATTTACAAATACTTGATCAAGAAGATTAAGAAGAACTAAAACACACATGTTAAGGCATTCTTTTGCGTTTTATTAACTGTTCTTTCTGGAGATGCGCAGTACAAATATTTATCATTGGCACCAGACGCACAAAGCATATTGAAATTTTGGTGGTCAAATAAATGTCAAATAAACAAAGAGTTTGGAGCTTTTTTTCAAAATCCATTTGCAAGAAACCCAATGACTATGCAGCCTTGTAATTACCAAAGGTGCTGGGTAATGAACACGCCACCACTTAACCTTTTCTGGAGCCAACACTATTTAATTAAGGCTTTGATGGGATATGACAGTCACAATCAATGCTCTGGTTTCCACAGAAAGTGCCTGAGAACCCAAACACCAGCAGCCTGTTAAGCGCATTTAGATTTAAATACAAAAAGATTAGCCTTGAAAGTGAGTTTATTCATTCGCTGTTTCTTTAAATTACATCCTTCATTGTCATCTGGGAAGTAGTCTCAAAAGTGCAGTTTGGATTTTGAGGATTTTGTTCGTTTATGTGTGGCAGAAGGCTACATTATCACAGCGAGACTCTTAGAATTCATAAGCAACTCAGAGTGGAAAGCAGTGAAGAGGAGAAATTCATTTTAAAAAAGGAATGAGGAGCGCTATGATAGATAAGGGAAGTGCTGCCAGCAGTTCTCAGCTCTGTTGTATTAGATAGCGATATGGGTGTGCATGACCCATAAACACACACACAAATAGGGCTATGATCGACAGGAGGGAGAGTGTTAGTTGGTTAAGGTATTGAAAAAGAAAACGGTCCGTGTGCGTGCGTGCGTGCGTGTGATTGTGTGTGTGTGTCTGTGTGTGTGTGTGTGATTGTGTGGGTACACATAAGTAACTAAATGAGGCAGTGACATGCTCCGCCAAGTTCTGGACACAAGACTCATGAAAATGCTAATGCTAGCCAGATTAGCGCCTTGGCTTAGGAAATATCCCTTGACTATTTGTGATAGCAAAATACCCCACTGTTTCTTTCTTCCCCTTTGCTTTCTTTTTCAGTCCTGCATGTCCTTTTTGTGACTTTGTACTACTTTTTTTTATCTTTTCTTCCCCTGCCTTCTTCCTTGCTACTTCTTTGGTATTTGAGCTCTTTAAACTTGTCATAAAAATGTTGTTTCTGTGAAAAACATCTTTGGTTGGTGTTTTCAGATAGCTTCTTCTGTTTTTTTTTCTTTTTCTTAGATTATATATACTCTAGTTGGCCTTCATCTTCCATGCCTTCATTCTCTTCTTGTAAATAAGTTATCTTGTAAAGCTGATAACTCGTTACAGCTTTTTTAACTCATCGCGAAGGGAGTAGGCGTCAATGTAAACTTTGCTTTTTCACTGACACCTGAAAATAAAAAGTTTTTTTTTTTTTTTAAGTGCAGCTAAGAGTACCATCAACAATGTCTGTTTTTAAATACAAAAACACTTGTTTTCAACTTCAGCTGTTTCCCACTTCTTTTAAATTTTCATGTTGTTGGCCTTCTTTTACCCCTCCTCATTTCTGCATTGTTAAAAGTCTCTCTCATGCCATTCTATGTTGTAAGTCGCATTTATTACCAGGGACAACGAGGCACATCATAAATAAATAAAACAATTTCATGCTTCTTGGTGCGATTCTGAATCCTGAGTGGGAGTAAGATGCTTCTCAACTGTCCTTGTTCATCCGACCAAAGCTGGGATGAAATTAGAGGAGAGGAGGTGTGTGTCTGTCTGTGTGTGTGTGTGTGTGTGTGTGTGTGCGTGCGTGCGTGCGTGCGTGCGTGTGTGTGTGTGTGTGTGTATGTGTGTGTGTGTGTGTGTGTGTTCTGATAGCTACATACTGTGGGTACAGTTACAAAAAGAGCCCTGGAGGAAGCTCCAGACTCATCAAATGATATCTTAAAGCTGTTTTGTGTCAGGATGATCAAACGATAACTGATCTTGTCCAAGTGTTCAGGGATTCTATAGTTAAAGCATATTACTCACTCATGTCAGCTCTGAGATTAGCACACCTGAACACCTGCTATCATTCATACTGTCAATGCAATTACAATGGATTACTGTTATATAATAAGTTGCAGCGCAAATTACTATGGAAGTTTTTCGACATAACAATTGTGTTGTCATTTTAGTATTCATTAATACAAGTTTCATTTTAATTTGAGTATAAAATGGTAGCTTGTAAAAAAAAAAGACAATAAAAGTGAAGATCCAACCAATTCTAGAAGCTCAATCATACCACCCAGTTACTGTTGACAGTAACTGTCAAGAATGTAACAAGCAGATTTGATATTCAGGACTATATATTTTCCACAAAAAAAAAGGGATACAAGTGCCATTAGAGTCAAGTTTTAATTGGGTACACAGAAGCGCAACCAGTGCGGAGATGAAAAATATTTGGAAACAAATTTACAATGAAATACTCCTCAAAATTTAAAGGTGAAGATCTCTGTGTTGAATGAAATCAACTGCACTTGTAGGAAAAGCTTGAACATGTTTCACATTTCATCTAAGAGGCTACTTCACTTCTTCCATTCATTTTGGGAATAAAGAAACCTCTTGGATGACGAGTCCAGTTCACTCGACACAGAGATCTACCATGACCTGAATGAATGGCAGTCTTCACAGACAACTTTAGAGGTAGAACTTCAAAGCTCTCAGAGGATCATGCTTCACCCATAATGCTGCAAAAATAATGAACCCGCAAGCTATAGAAATTGTCGAAATATTGTTGTTATCATTAATGGCACAGAGACAGTGAATTTGAGGGTTTTTTTAATAGATGTAAGCTGATACAGAATCTTCTTATGGTCTTTTGTTTTAAAATCCAAATAGTTTCTCTTCCCTGTTGGAACTTGAAATAGAATAAACAAGACCAAAGTTTTTTGATATTAGGATGTTGTTCTTTGTGTGCTGTGTGTAATTTTGAAAAAAAAAGAAGAGTTTATTAACTATAGGTCACATGTTTATGCATACCATAGCACTGTTTATAGCTTTTACATGGGTTTCTCTTCTGCAATAAGCTTCATGATTTTCAGTTTTTTGTGACTTTTGTTTGATGTGTTTATGACGGCGATCCGAACGGCTGTCATTACACTTCTCAGATCAGCATGTTTATGTCCACTTGATCTTACAGGTTCTGTAGATGTTTGGTAATTGCACAAACATCTACATCTTTCTTTAAAGTTGTTTTTCCCATTCATTCAAGTGTGCCAACAGCTTCTCTGATACTGTAAAAGCAATACAGTGTGCCCTTGTTCTTTGCGGTTAATGCTTTCCAGGAACCACACACGATTAATGAATTCCGCGATAGAGCGAAAAATAATTTATCTTATTATTCACGGTAATTTAAATGTTTATGAACCCACCCCATACTGATATAAAACAACCTTCTATCTGTATTACCTTTTCCCACATTCTTATTGACTGTTTAAAGCATTTTTGAGTCTCACGTAAGTCTGTGACTCACGGAACTGAGCGCACTTCCGGATGCCGTCAGCCAATAGAATGTGTGTATGGTATCACATGACTGTCTACCAAAAATCCGCGATGAGATGAAGTCGCGAGCTTTGATGACTGAATGTGCGAGGCCGCACTGTAAATAGATTTTGGTGCAGACATTTCAATTTTAAGGTGTTTGGTGTGATGTCGATTTTAAGGCAAAGAGAAGCTACAGTTGAGTACCCATTTGCTCCTTTTTTATATAATGCAGGTACACCTAGACGCATTGATGATTAGATGATGAACAGTAATAATTTTAGAAGGACTTCATTCACATGGTCTGCGATTATTCTCAGCCATACAGTTGCACATTGGGTTCGACATGCAGATATAACTTTCTGCCATCCTTTATAGTCCACTGCACAATTTTTTGAAACATTAGCACCCACTTCAAGCAACTTCCTTTCTCACCAACCAGAAAAATTAGTTTGTCTTTCGTTTCCTTCTTTGTCACGTTTCTTTAGGACATTGTGAATACAATGTAATTTGCGAGTATAGATGCTGGAAAGATTAAGCTTTTACATGACATCACACCTGGGAATTTATAATGGGTTGCGGCAATGGGTGCAACAAGAAGGAGAAAGGGAAACACTATTGGATTCAAATTTGAATGAACAAAGCCAACGAGACATGATAGACGTTTTAAGGCTAAGTATGGACAGGCATAACAAGGAGATGTCAAGACTATAGAAATATGTGACATGGACTTCCTTGTATTCAGAACATCTCATTACACCACCCTATCTCTTCCAATGTAATTTATTCATCAGTAGTTCTATCTTCACAAAGATTGCCTAATGTCCACAAACTTGGCTTTGGATTCCCTCTGATTGTGTACGTTTTTCTCCATGTTGCCTTTCATCATTCCCTTGAAAAAGATTACGATTAGTTTAACTTCACTCTGTACACCGAGAAACCTGTCTGTTTTTTATCTCCTACATCCATCTGTTGTAATTGCAAGAGCGGTTGTCTGTATTTGCCTGTGACCTGTCAGCTTAAATGCAATTCTATGAGTGGTTACGTTTTCTAGCTTTGCCCTCATCTTCTCATTATTATATTCTTAGTATAATGTCCCACGTGGCTCTGACTGGGAAGGTTGCGGGCGAGTGTGTGTCCTAGTTAGAGGGATCCAACAAAGACTAGGTCATTCTTTATCTTCTTAAAACTATCCCGATTAATTCCTCATATCATTCTGTATCTCATTGGCCTTTTTCAGAAATTTGTCTGGTTATTTTACAACACATGTATCAAAGTGTCTTTTTTTGTTGCCGTCTTCTTTCACTAATGAATTTAAAAAGTGACCTTCACCCACCCTTGAAATAACTTTTCCGTTAGAAAAAAAATATTGATTCTCACCCGAGATAATGGTTAAAATCAGAACATTTGAGGATTGGATTTGCAGACTTATGAGTCAAGCTTCAGTAACTCTATACTTCTGACCCGCTAACCCTTTCCTCTTCTCCTGCTGTTCATTGGGACTCCTCTTTTCCCATATTCAAACCTCTATGCTCCCATTTATGATGTTGGGTTCATGTCAGATATCTGAATACTCAATGCTGAAGTTGCATTTACTTTATCCCAGCAAAACAGGTTTTGCGAGTTCCTTAATTTAGGTGTTCAGAGGGAGTACAATGGAATGTTTTATTAAACCTTGAGTTAAAATTTATTGTGTTTCACTGCAGCTTAAACTGCTAAAGAAGACATCTTAAAGAAGACTGACATTTTAATGATTTTTATTCATCCTGTAGTCAAACCAGACCCCCCAGAGCGAGTGACAGCGACACCGATTCGCTTCAACCTCCGGAAGCTGGAGGTAACCTGGCATAGCCCTGCCACATGGCCCGACATCGACAACTTCCCTCTGAAATACTTCCTACGCTACCGGCCACTCATCCGAGAACAGTGGCAACATGTGAGTAGCACTGCTGTTTGTGTGTCTGTGTCTGTGTGCACACATATTACTCTGATCGCTATGATTTACAAGCAGTCAAAATGCCATTATGCCGAGATTGCAAAAAAAGGTTTTATTCAATGGAGTGATCAAAATATTATTTTGCTGAGTAACTCAAGTGAAAACTGATGACATGATTAATTACACCTTGACGGAAATGGTTCTGTAAATGGGAAGATCGGTTCCTCTTTTTACCATATGAGCATGTACATGGAGCTATATAAAGTCAACAGTGATTGTCGAGATGCAGCTCATCTCTATTCTAAAAAGCAGGAAGTCAGCATTGAAAAACACCTGTTAGTGTCTTTAGTATGTGGAAAGCTCTTCTCATCACAACTTAAGAATGTAATTCAGTGATAATCACGTCAATTTATACTAAAATTGTTTTAGTGTTCTGTATTTTTATGATTATTGAACCATAGCAACTTATACTTAGCATATTTTTTTAAGTTTGAGAAAAGACTGCTTTGTTCAAGGTGATGCCCATGAGAACACTTAAAGTGGAGTCAAATGGTCCAACCTGTAGCCTTTTGAGTTTGATCCCTGGTCAGACGGACGTAATTGCTCAGTGTCTTTGGTCTATGTTACTGTATCTGACTGTGCCTTGTGGGTTTGGGCCCCTATGGGCTTCATATAGTAGAAGCACATGTGTCCACGTCAGAATTCCTGGAATGAAATCTCCCTTTTCCAAGGTCTATGTTGCAGCATTATTATCACAAAGGTAAATGGTCTGCAAAGAAAGAACTTACGCTCACATGGAAACACACATACACACGTATGAGTTACAGACTAATACATATTTTCATTCGTTTTACAGTCTTTATTTCACTCATACATAATTCAACAAGTGTCCTTAACTTGCTTCATAAATGCTTCCATCATTATTTTGTGTTTACTGTATTGATGTTTGAAGCCTAAAGAGGGACTAGATTTTACCATAAAACATATTTGAGAAGTTTACCTGTAGTGTTTCCTGTGTCATTTACTCAGCATAATTTATGTATAGCTTATAACTCTTTATTTTCAATCACCATAATGTGATTGTTTACAGTGTCTTTTTAAAGTTTACCTTTGTCCATTTAATCTTCACGATAAACAGTTGAAGATTTACTGTTTGTTACCAATTAACACAGAAATAATTTAGTAAAAGAACGGCAGGAAATAGAGTCTGCTACTCAAACATAGCTCATAAAAGATGCAATGTACATTTATGGTGCACGCATGTTTATACAGTCATGAAACATATTTCTGCAAAACATATTCCACAGTCATACAAGCAGTGACATACTGTAACAATCTACGTGCAACAGATGGAATGAAAGACCTTAGAATAACGCCTCAAATCTTTATGCTATAAATGGATGATTGAACCTGACACACACTCTCGTTTTCCATTCTCACCCTCACCGCTAATCAATCAATATGCGAACTAGTGCATGACGCTAAAGGTGGGAAACCCTTAAGTCAATATTTGGACTGGGTAAAAACACATGATTTAAAAACTACATAACTACAGTTGATGACAGCTGAAAATTGCAAGGTTTTCCGATTTTGCAGTGTTCTTTCATGAATGTGTTTGTGGTCGTAATGTTGGTTTTCAATTACAGTATGTGGTTTTCAGGAGGATATCTGAGACTGTCACCAATGGAAACCCTTTATTCTTACACTTTTATCAAGTAACACAGCATTTAATTGATTTTTTTTTTAAATAAAATCGCTGAAATTTAAACCAGCATAATTAGGTCCATCCATTTTTCTGTCGACCTGGACCTTTAAATGTACTTTAATTATGAACATACTGTATTAGCCAGGCTGCCTTTCTTGAATACCTGCGAAAAGCGATATATTTCACAGTTTTAAGGGAATTTTTATAGTACTGTATTGCTATGCTGTGGTAATCTCAACTCACCAGATCCCACCAGGGCTAATCGTAGCAGCATGTAATAAAAAATTACAGCAGTTTATTGACTGACTGTAGCAGCACATAGCTGTAGAAAAAAACAAAAACATTTGCTTTAGTAGAGGGTCATTAATTATTTAGAAGTGACCAAATAATTGAGGTTTCAAAACTCTGATCTTTATTGACCCCTTAATATACTCTGTACTACATTAGTTTTAGTCTCAGAGGTTGAATAATAGTTTAGTAATAGTGTTTATGATTTTACATTCAATGTAGTTAGACTGGTTAGAGATTTCATATTTTGAAAAGTGTATTGAAGTTAGAAATCAGAGTGAAAGAGGCAGCACGGTGGCACAGTGAGTAGCACTGTTGCCTCACAGGAAGGTTGTGGGTTTGGTTCTACCTTTGTGGATTACGTGGATTCTCTTTCTCTTTCTCCGAGTTCCTCCAAGCACTGTAAAACGTAACACACTTGAATTGGTCACTATAAATTGTCCACAGGTATGAGTGTGAATTACGGCCTGTCTTTCTGTGTGGCCCTGTGTTGAAATGGCGACTTGTCCAAGATGCATCCCGACTCTCACCTGTAGTCAGATGGGATATGATCCAGACATTCAGGAAGGAGGAAGAACATTTTTGAAATCGAAATGGATAAAAAAAAAAAATCAATAGCAGACAGATAGATGTGAGAGATAAAAAGAGTAAATGTCATAAATAGTAATGGACATATAAGAACATTTGGAATGACGAAGGTGACTGAAGAACATTAAAGCCTCGTTGTCTTTGAAATAGAAATAATGCTAAATAAGGACTGCAAACTCACTTATATACTGTATGTTATTATTAAAATGGATTCAAGTTTTTTAAAAAAAAAGGATCACTTGAAATATGTGAAGGGTAGCTTCATAAGATTCATGGAGTAACGTCAATCCCAGATATGATTATAAACAGATGAAAGCTTGAGATGAGTAGAAGAATATATACTACTTTGAAAGTGAAGTTTTATAAGCCATCTATTGCAAGGTCTTCCAAGTTAAAGGGAGACGGATGAATGGTTCAAGGTAAGAACAAAGAGGGAGAGATGAAAAAGTTTTGGACTTTGTTAAGCCATAAAATAGTGGGTGAGAAGCATAGTGGGAGAGACCTAAAACTACTGGAATAGAACAGTGGTACACAATCATGAAACAGACTAAATGCTTTGCCTATAGTTATTGATGATTTGCAAACCGACTCTCCATGTTGTTTTGATTGAAACCACATTGCACATATTTCAGATATACAGTTATGGGATCCCTGAATCTGAAATCTGATCTTATACCTTAAAAAACAATTAACATTGAAGTGACCCTGTATTTTAATACTTTAGAGAGCAATTTATATATTAATTATATCGGACGGCTGTGATCCTTTTGGTATTGGTGCCTGGAAACTAGCATCTTGACATACTTACATTCATAATTGCTTGAAGGTTTAGACTCGAAAAAGTTGTGTGGTGGGCCAGAGTTCAGTCATCAGGAAACAGGCTATTTTGTTGTAGCTCTTATTGTCTTTGCACTTCACATCATTTCTGTCTGTTCTCATTATCTATAATTAAGATTTGCCATCAAAGATGCAGAAGAATTGGTGCATGAGAAAGCATCTGTATGAAACACTGAATCGTGAATCGTTCTCTTTCCCATGGCCTTGCCTTGCAATTTTTTCCATCCTCACCTCATGTTCCCAAACTCATGTTCCCTTCACTGAGAAATGAACTCAAAATCTCACTGCAATTAAAGCAATGGTCCAGTAACTGTGATAAGAACTATTTCAGATTGCTCAATATTCTCTTTGCAGTATGGAACTGCATCTGCTACCCTGTAATTGCCCTGTGGGTATGATTCTCAGCTACAGTCGGCTGAAAATGTCCACATTGCTGTGCAGACACCCACGTGAAAACAGCCTTGAACAAAGCCCTTAACACACATACTTTCATATATGTTTGTACATCATGCTAAGAATTTCACATATACAGTGTGCATTCGCGCATCAACGCTCACAGATTTTTGGTAGGCAGTCACATGATACCATACATGCATTCTAATGGCTGACGGCCTCCTGGAGTGCGCTCGGTTCCGTGAGTCTCGGACTTACACGAGACACAAAAGTCCTCATTCATGAGTAATGAATGACACTCTGATAAACACAGTCTATCAGAGTGTGGGAAAAGATAATACAGATAGAAAGTGGTTTAATATCAGTATGGGAAGGGTCATAAATATTTAAATTACCGTAAATAATAAGATAAATAGTTTGTTGCTCTATCGTGGAATTTATTAATTGCGTGTATCCTGGAATGCAATAACCGCAAAGAACAAGGGCACATTGTACATACAATTTCTCGAATCACAAAGGTTAGTATGCAAACAAATGCTATCCCACGGCTGTTTCTCAGCATATGCATGGTTGTTCATGTGAAAACAAAGAAACTTCATTGTCACTAATTACCCAATAATCAGCTCATGGACAAATTGCACCCTAAAAAAACTTTCTTGGATGTTTGCCAAACATCCTTTACATCAACATTGATACAACTACAATACCAAATGTTTCAGCAACAACAAAAATGGCTGTAGTCATAGGAGATGGTAAAGACGAGCAATACAAATCAACAAATGCAGAGGTAATGATGTACTGTTTGTGAGGCCCATGGGTACATCGAAATGAGGATGGAGAGTTCTGTCATATAATCACTTCACCTTTCTTGTCTTTGTCACGTCTGTGAACATTTGTCATACCTTCATTAAAGCCCTCTGAAAGTGTGCCTGGTAATGTACAGAATGATTGAATGAATACAGATAAGCACACATCACTGCACTCGTCTTTAACGTACAGCTGAAGTGGTTTGTATGAGTCAGATGTGTTTTGATTTTTATTTGCATTTTGTACAATCAGGGTCTATATTTTCACAATCTTATTCTGTACTGTTTTTGAAATACCTTCAGTGATTTGTTTGATAAAAAACCAAACAAACATGAAACAAATTCCTTTTCGCAAATAGCTTTTTGAGAGCTACAGCAAGATGTTTAATCTTTCAACTCAGTACTTTCTTGACCCGCACTAGACATGCCTCGACAGCGGCATATTAGGATAATTAATTGTGTCTATGCTTGAGTTTGACACAAAAGCAATGAAGCTTCCTCCCATTTGATATAAGAATCATTGCCCAAACTTTTGATGATGAGATGCTTGGCACTATGCAAACTGGTAAATATTGAGTAGCAGGAAGGGAATAGTTTACTGCCTGTGCTCTGCCACTCCACAACCCTTTTCATTCTATTTTAGTTTATGAATTTTTTGGACATGTCTTTATGTGATCACAGGTGGTTGATTCCATTCCACCCAGCTGTCTCATCAATGACCCTACATTTCATTGTACTGTTATTATGACCACCTAGGAGTCAGTTGATTTGTATTACAAATAGTATGCATAAATAACCTCAGTGAGTTTTGAGAGAGAGAAATATTTAAAACTGAAATCACTTGAAATATTTTTGCAGGTTTGTATATCTGCTTATGATTACTCATCTACAGGTTGTCCAAGCCCTGTCATGCCAACACGTGTCATACATACATGTATGCATACATGAAATGTGACAGAAAATTCCAAATTTTGAAATGCTTGTGATGCAAGAGACTGGAAAAGTAACAATTGAAACAGCCGACACGTAGTACGTAGGAGGACTTAAAATTCTTCAGCATTTCTTCTGTGTCCATTTAGCCAACACAGCTCAGCTTTAATTTTTTTCCCTTCCCCATATTTCCTCCTGTTTCCTTCTTCCTGACATCCATCCTTGTGCCATTCATTTCCCATGTTCACTCCTGAACATTGCCTTTCCTTGTCTAATCGTGCATCCCTTTCCTTGTCTTACTTTCTTGCTTGGTCAATATTGCCTCATTTCCCCATCACTCTTCGACCTCTAACACAACATCTTTCTCCCTGTTTGTGTATGTGTGTGTGTGTGTGTGTGTGTGTGTGTGTGTGTGTGTGTGTGTGTGTGTGTGTGTGTATGTGTGTGTGTGCATGTGCGCGTGTGCGCGTGTGTGCTTGTCTGTAATAAAGA